>NW_022196906.1:99476873-99499538 GCF_008632895.1 Mastomys coucha
AAAAGAAAAAGAAAACTAATTATCTTCTAAGAGGAAGGGTGAGTCTGTCAAATAAGCCAGACACAGAAAGAAAAGATGCACAGTCTCATTTATAGGAGAAATCTTAAAAACAAAACAAGGGGAAATGGAAGAGGAGGAATAGGAGGGTTGCTGGGAGGAAAAGAGGAAATAGGGAAGACTATAAATCCACACATGTGGAGAATGGGTAGATATTCAATGTACAACTCGAGGACTGTGACGAACATATTCAGGAGTTTTTACCTTCTTGACACACATAATGGTTAACCTTGTAAGACTGTGTGTGTGTGAAATTATCAGTCATTTCTCTATATATGAAAATGCAAACAAAAGCTTTTCAGAGAAGAAGTGAAGGAAGGAATTTGTTGTTGGTGGCAAAGGATTAGTTGTCAGTTTCTACTTTGAAGACATAGTAAAAGAAGTTCTGCTTAGAGCAGCTGGTGAGTGGTTTGGTTCCAGCCTACACAAAGGAAAAGCCAGCACTACAGAATTGCTCAGACAGATGGCAGTTTGCTTAAAATGATAATGATGTATTGATTCCATATGCTCAGATATGTTTATGTAAACTTATGTAAATCTAAAAATGGACAATGGTAGTGTTAAAATAGATACAGGAAGGAATTAGGATTACTTTGTTTTTATAAGGCATTGCATTACTTATGGAGCAGTATAGTGTTACCCAAAAGTGATTTGGGTCAGCTGTAAATAAAGTTTACAAACTTTAAGGTAATGATTAAAAATGGTTAAAGTAAAAATATCCACGAATCGTGATGGCATATGAAGACACACACACACACACATTAAATAAATAAGTACAATTTTTTAAAAAGTCAACTTGAGACTATAAAATGCTGGCCACTTTTTTCTTGCCTTTGAAAGTTTCATCAGAAACACTGGAATCCTAATGAGGAAATTAGAAAAAGCCATTAAGAACAGGAAACATTTATATGTAAACAATACAAGTTGTATACACTCGGATAATTACGAAACTTTCATCCAAACTTCCGTCGTGGTGACATCTTAAGTTGCAGGCTCCGGGTACCTGCTGACATGTGTATGGGGTCAAGTGCTGTGCAGTACACGTGACACCTGATAGCCAACCACTCAAGATGCAGAAGGGGCACCGGAGCGGAAGGTTAGAGACAGCCCCAAAGCTTAGTGTACGGCAGGCACCTTTCACTTAAATCGAGTTCATGTAAAAGCCACTTGCTTTACATTTCTTGTTACAAAATAAAATTAGTTTTATTTATTTTTAATTTATTTGTGCTTGTGGAGGGAGGTACACTATGCACTGTCACAAAGATGTTAGTCAGAGGGCAGCTT
This sequence comes from Mastomys coucha, assembly GCF_008632895.1. Classification (NCBI taxonomy): domain Eukaryota; kingdom Metazoa; phylum Chordata; class Mammalia; order Rodentia; family Muridae; genus Mastomys; species Mastomys coucha. Next base: position 99,478,215 of record NW_022196906.1, read on the forward strand.
GGGGCAGTTGGTTCTTTCCTTCCACCATGTAAGGCCTGGGGATTGAACACCAGGCAAGTGCCTTTACCTGCTGAGCCATCTTGGAGCCTCAAACCAATTAAAAAGATAACTATTTCAGCATGTGAATAGCAAGTCATCTTTGAAATAATTTTTTTCTCATCATAATGTGTATACCTTTTTCCTCTTGTGAAATATCTACCCAGGGAAAAATGTAGAGTTTATCTGTGGAGTTTAAGAAAGGGAAAATCACAGTGTTCACCAGGGTGAAGAGCCTGCCCCTCAGAAGCTTCCATGAGGTCTCCATTCCCTCCAAACGTCTCCCTGTCCAGTTAGTACCACCCGAAATTTTGCTAAACCTTTTTAAAAATCGCTTTATGCTTGTACTTTGAAACAACATACATTAACTTTAACGCTGTCTGATCAATGACCTCTTCTTTATCTTTTTGTTTTAGGAAAATTTCAAGATTACAGAAAAATCACAAGATAAAGCAATGAAGTAGGTGTGTGTGTGTGTGTGTGTGTGTGTGTGTGTGTGTGCTCATGTGCATGTGGACATGTGGAGGCCAGAAGTCAACATCAACAGTCTCTTCCTCCATGGCACTCCACCTTGTAAGTGTCTTCCACTGAATTTGGAACTCACTGACCGAATAGACCGGTTGCCCAGCAGGCTCCAGGGATCCCTCTTCCTCTCTCCCCTCTTCTCCCATCTTCCCTCTCCCCTCTCCTCTCTCCTCCCTTGCCCTCTCCCTCTCCGTCCTGGGATTAAGGCTTGAACCACTGGTTCTGGCTTTTACAGTTCCTGGTTCTAGGAATCAGAACTTAGGTCTTCATATTTTTATATCAAGCATTTCCATCTCCTTGGTCCAGAGCCATGAATGGATATGTAACTGCATATTCTTTATCTAGATATCCAGCTGTTAGTGTTTTCTTTATATCTCACTAGGTGGAGAGAGGAATGCATGTAAATCACAAAAAAAATGTACTAAGCTTTGGTCTTCAGCTGTAAATGAACAGGCTTACATTATGCATGCTATTTTATATCCTTTTTCATTATTATGAATTTTTGGGATTGATTTATACTACAAATGCTGCGGTTGCTCATTTTAAATTATTGCATGTTGGTCTCTGTATTTACATCAAATAGCTTGTTAACCCTCCTCCAGGATGAGAGTTGTTTGCATTAGCTTGATTCTTTTCTATTATAAACAACACTAGTTTGTGCACAGTTGTGTAAGCCTCTTTGTTTATCTGTTAAGTATGTATCTACCAGTGGCAGAGGGAGTCTGGGGTAGGTGTCTTCAGGTTTATGAGAGGCCGTGGAGTTGGCTCTCTGAAAGTGCTGGTCTCCCTCCCTGCAGCCAGGTGCCAGAACTTCAGGGCTCTGAATCCTATCTGACACCTATCAGGATCTTAAAGTTATGTCAATTAGGGATGCAACAATAGCTCTTTGCTTATTAATTTATATTTTCAAAACTTTCATCTGATCAATTTTATACACAGTTGACTCTTTGGGTTTTGGAAATAGATGGTGCTGATGAATCATTTTTAATCAAGTATAATGATATATTAGAAATGCATATCAAAATAACACAAAAGCACAACATCAAGTTACTTTAAAATAGAAAAAAAAAAAAACCACACAGACATTTCAGTGCTTTCAGGTATGTTAACTGGAATAAAGCATGAAGCACTCAAGGAAAAAGAAGGCTCCTAGCTGTCACTGAAAGTATTTATATCAAGGCTCAGTTATGGCTGGGCAGTGGTGGTGCACGTCTTTAATCCCAGCACTGGGGAGGCAGAGGCAGGTGGATTTCTGAGTTCGAGGCCAACCTGGTCTACAGAGTGAGTTCCAGGACAGCCAGGGCTACACAGAGAAACTCTGTCTCAAAAAAACAAAAACAAACAAACAACACAAAACAAAAGACTAAGTTATTTGCTGCAGTGTTTCTAGCAATCAGGAAAACTTGCCCCTGGTTGCTACAGCAACTTCAGTCGCAACTGTCAAAACCTAGAAGCAACCGTGGCGTCTGGTAAAGGAGCAATGAAACCGAGGGCCTTCAGATAAGGGAACGTTATTCATCATGAAAAAAAACAAGAGATCAGGTCATGAAGACACAGAGGAAATGGATGCTCATTTCTAACAAGAAAAAGATCATTAAAAAGGCAGCCTCGTGTGCTGTTCTAACTGCATGATATTCTAGGAAATTAGGAGGTCATTGAAGGGTCAGTGGCTGCCAGGAAGGAACGGTGACGGGCAAATGGGATGACCACAGAGCACGTCTTAGGGTTGTTGAGTTTCGTGATATTGTGATAGCAGATGAATGCCACTCTAAACTTGGCTAGACCCATGGAATGTAAGACCCAAGAGTGAGTCTTAGTGTAGACTATGGATTCTGAATGATGATGTGCTGCGGTAGCTGGATTCATCAGTCCTAACAAATGCTCTGAAGAGATCCTGGAAAAGGACTGTGCATGAACCAGCAAGGTCTTCAGGAGACCTCTGTACCCTCAGTTCAACTTGATGGAATTCTAAACTGCCTTGAAACATAAACTATTTTTTTTTTTTAAGCAGAGGGGTAGTAAACATAAGGTCAAGAAGAGTGATTATGTAGATGTGTAGTCTAGGAGGATGGGATAGGGAGGGAACTCATCATTAAAGCCCCAGTTTTAATGGGGGAGGGGGTGAAGATCAGTCCAATTCTGTATATCCAAGACTCAATAAACATATGTGGATATGATACACACATTGAAAAATTAAATACTGTTAGAACAAAGAGAAGGACCGGTAGTGAAGCCAGTATCTCACTGAATGTGTGTTTGAAGGGCCCTGAAGCTCACAGTGTTAGCCACAAAGCAAACAGCAAAGCAAAGGCAGGTGTTTTTTTTTTTTTTTTTTTTAACTCACAACAACAACAACAACAACAAAAACACTTTCTTCGGGTCTGTAGTTCATGGCACCAAGCAGGATCCAGTTAAAGGGACGGGAGGAAAAATACTTTCTACAACAAAATCCTACCAAGGAGCAACCCAGGTCCCTGACATTCCAGACATTCAGCAGAACTAAGACTCAGATCATGGTGAGGTCTCAAGTGAGCTTCTGCCAGCCAGGACTACATCTCCCAACCCACTGCAGGCATAGGGTGGGCACTGCCACCCAGAGTGATAAAGAAGAGTTTTCCATAGGCTGCCCCTTCCAAGTGGTTTCCCTGTACCTAGCTGGAAAGGTCTCACCCTCAAGCACAAAGGTTGGAGGTTCAGGGCTCCTCTCAGCATGGCCAGGGATGGTCAGCAAGGGCATCCATGTGCTGTATAAGGCCGTAACTTACAGGTGGACCAGCATGCATTTAGGGGGTTATCTAGTACAACAGGTACCACCCAAACCAACGTAGCCTCCAGGACCCATGATGGCAAAGATGGCATGAAATAGAGGAATCATGAGCAGATCTCTAGAATAGAACAAATCCCGGAGGTTCCATAGTGAGAGGGGAGGGAAGTGGACTCCACTGAACCCAGGTCTTCAACGAACAATCCAGGTCGCACTCCAACTGCACCGGAATCCTGCTGTGAGACTCTGTGGCTCTGCAGTTAAATCTCAAAGGTTCTGGCAGCAGGCTGCCTAACTAAACTCCAGATTCTATGACCAGTGAACTATACACCTAACTTTATAGGTCAAGGCTAGTTGGCATTATTTGTGTGTATGTATGTGCATGCAGTGTGTGCTGTGTGTGCTGTGTGTGTGTGTGTGTGTGTGTGTTTGCGCATGCGTGCGCGCGCACGCGTGTGTATTCAGAGAGGCCAGGGGCCAATCCTGGGTGTCTTTCCCCATTGGTCTCCATTGTATTTGAGACAAGGTCTCTCACTGACCCTGGAGTTCAGTGATTCTGCTAGACTGGCTAGCAAGCTATCTCTGGGTTTCCTCCAGTCTCTGCCTTCTTGGTGCTGGGATGGCTGGCTCATATAACTGCACCAAGATTTAGAAATTAAATAAATAAAAGGTTACTGGGGATGCTAACTTGGCTCCCTGTGCTTTTGTGGCAAGCACTTTACCAACTAAGCTGTGTCCCCAGCCCCAGATGACATTTTTATTCTTGTCATTGTTCTGTTTACAATGGGACAATTTGTAAGGGATACAGAAATGACACTGGCTGAGAACATCCCAGAAGGAAACCTGACTCCCAGGCTTTCCCTGCACCTTCCTAACCTCAGCACATACCCAGGCTTGTCTGGGTCCATCGGTTTGCTCCACTGTTGCCCTGGCTCCTTACAGCATGTGTGTGAAGCTTGCACGAATTTCCAGTCCTTCTCGCAGAGGAACACCCGAGGCTTGGCAAGGCTGATCTTCCAGCCACAGAGACCCCAATCCAATGCTTCCTCTACTGTGTCATTGCTGCCTGCAAGGCAAAGCTCAGGCTGATGCCCTGTTCTCCATAGACGAAGGAATCTTAATTAATGTGTTTGAAAGCCCTGGGTAATCTATGTTTGCAGCTATTTTATTATACTTGCAAGTGTTTCTTTAAGCTGTCTTCTGCATCAACGAAGGGGAACCAACTGAGACAATCTCTCTGCCTACAGCTGATCCCATTAAGTATGAGAGAGGCACTCACTCTCCAATTTGCTTTTTTTCTGTGTCACCCAATGGACAAAAGCCAAACCGATACAATTCACAAAAGCCAACAATGACATCAGCTAGTCTGAAATCTGTTCAGCAAAATCCAGGAGGACCAGAGAAGTAATAAAAGACATTAGTCGCTGATGAAATATTTACTAACTATAGCTAAATCAAAAGCATGACTAGGTTAGTATAGTAGGCAGTGTGGTCAAGGTTGACCGATCCTATTGACCAGCTCAGCAGTTAAGCACAAAATAGACATTCAAATATCTGCTAATTGTTGACTTTATAAGATTCAAATTCAGAAAAGCAAAATATCACTAAAAAGAATCCTAAGGAGAGAAACCTCATAAGGCTCGTGTGGGCTTTCTTCATCAGGCGACATATTGAGTAATATCAGCAATAGTAAGTTGGGAGTGGGGAACCAAGGACAATGCATTTCAACCTTGTCTTGAGCAAAGTTAGCATGGGATGACATGTAAGATCCCCTTAGCTTGAGCAACCATGGTGAGTGGGATATAAGGCCATTCCTGAAATGAGGAAGAGCCAAGTTATGGCTGGCAGAGTGCTTGGGTGTGAGCTAATGGACCCCACACAAAACCCAGTGTCATTACACCTGAGCTCTTGGAACTTGGGAGGCAGAGAGACAGGAGGATGCACAGTGAAAAGTCATCCTTGGTGAGACAGTGGTCCTCAACCTTCCGGCTGCTGCCGCCCTTCAATCCAGTTCCTCATGCTATGTGACACCCCTTTCCCCAACCATAAAATAATCTTTGTCACGACTGCATATTGCAACTTTGCTATCGGTATGAATTATAATGTAAATATCTGATATGCAACCCCAGGAAGGGGTCATCTGATCCCCAAGGGGGTCACAACCCACAGGTTGAGAACCGCTGGGTTAGATAGAGATTTCTAGACCACTGTGGCCTGCATGAGACCCTGTCTCTAAAGAGAAAAGAAAATGGAAAGAACAGCCAACACTCAACACTTACTTATGTGACAGACATCGTTCCAGGGGCCACACAGTTCTCGACAATCCAATGGAGTATTAGAAAGTATCCAACCTGTCTTTCAGACGAGACTGAACCCAAAGGTTAAGGAGCTCTCCGGGAGCCATGTTGCTATCGGTGGTTTCACCTGAGTCAAATGCGAGCAAAGGGTCCCCAGCCTTGCTTGCCTATGCTGCAGGAAACAGGAGACCTACCATCTGATTCTGAGCTGTAGCAAGGGCACACAGGAACGATTAACTACTAAATTCTTCATAGCCAAAAGCACTGGCCGCTCATTGGCTAGTATCCCTTTTCAGCACGGTGCCCAGGTAGCAACTCAGGTAATTGCTAAGTCATCTCTCTCTCTTTTTTTTTTCCATGTTCCTGAGTTTTGCTGTTGGTTTTAGTTTTAGAAAATAGGTCTAGGATTCAGCCATTTCTCAATATACTTCCATTCTAGCCTAAGACGCTAGGCATTTACCTGAATTTTAGCAAAATATGCCTAGATTCCTTGTTATACTCTTGATCAACCACAGATTATTCTAGAATGCTTTATGTTAAAATTAAAAAAATAAAAGCCCATCCCATACTTACTCAAACTCCTTAACTTGTCCATCATGCCCTCACAGAGTCATGCCTCACAGAGTGTTACTAATCCTCTTTCCTACCAGCCCATGCCACTCCAGCTTCACTAAGCCTGTCCTTATGTGAGACAATCTCTCTGTCCTTCAGAGCCTCTGCATCTTCTGCTCCCTCCCTTCCCTCCACTGACAGGTCTTCCCTAGAGGGACCTGTGGCTAGCTAGCATCCTGTTGTGGTCTGAAAGGGAGAGTCCCATTGGCCTACGTGTCTGAACACGTGGTCCCCAGCTGATGGCGCTCTGTGGGGAGTCTCTGGAACCTTTAGGAGGAAGTAGGCCACCGTGGATGTGCCTTGACACTGCATAGCCCCGCCGCACTTCCTGTGACTTCCTGCTTTCTGGGCACAGAGGCCATGTGCTCAGCCAGCACCCACGTCTGCTCTGCCTCCCGCTTTGTCTTCACTACCACCATGGACTCGATCCCTCTGGAGCTAGGAGCCAAAACAAACCATTTCTTCCTTAAGCTGCTTTCGCCGGGATATTTTTTTGCAGCCACTGAAAAGCAGCTAAGGCACATCTCCACTGAGAGTAAGTCCCCTGTTCCCCTCTTCCACTCAGCCACCATCACTGTCCTATTTCTCTTTAGAGAACGTGTCTTCATCTGAGAGGCGGCAGGACGATGTATCTTCTCATTTATGTTCTTGCTCACTCATAAAATGACATCAGCTGGCAGGCGTGGCAGTGTATGCCTACAATCCCAACACTTGGGAGGCTGAGGCAGGAGAATTGTCAGAGGCTAAAAACCATCTGTGGTTGTGGTGTGGGTTCCAAGACAGCCTGAACTACCAAACGAGAGTCTATGAAAACAAACAAAACAACAGCGAACAAGGCAATGACCTGGTCAGGTGGCGCAGTGTCTAAAAGCACATGGCTGATGGCCTGAGTTCAGTCCCCGTAAGCCACTGTCTAAGAGCTACTGTTGCTTCGATGAAACACAGCAGGACATGTACACACACACACACACACACACACACACACACACACACCCCACAAACAAGCATCATGCATACATACCCCATACATTAAACCTATTTTTAAATTACTTGTAAGAAGGAAAGAAGAAAAGAAGCCACTCTTCCAGAACATCTTTAGATACATAAGAATCTCTCATACGTTTGAAAGGAACCACCCCTGATGTGATACCAGGGCAAAAAGGAAAAGCTTATGAAAGCAAGGACCCCTGGAGGAGGCAGGACACGGCACAAAGGGATGTAGCACACAGGCATGAGGCAATAGGATCCTCTGAATGCAGCTGTAAAATACATGAAAGGTGCTTAGAGGGACTGCGGAAAGCGCAGCAACCATGCACGGCAGTCATCCCAGGACATAAAGCTACTGGAACCCAAAGAATAGAAAACAGAGTTTGAAAGCAAACATCAAAACACCAACCCGTGAAAAGCACAGCCACTGGAACTAGATAGAGTGTGCTCAATACCCTGCTTCATATAGGAAGTTTAAAGCCAACAACCGCATTCCCAGAGGACAGCGAAGACAGAGTTTTATAATCATCTAACACAGAGGTGTGGAGAGAGCTGGCATGGGTCTCATGGAAAATCTGGAGAAGATATAGAAAAGAGGAGGTGATTTTTTTTTTTAAGAGGTTGTGGGTGGGAACGTTTTAGAATTGAGAGTACAAATTGTTGGGGCTGGAGAGATGGCTCAGCCACTAAAGGCTGGGTTCCCAACCAAAATGTCAAGAAAATACAAATGGTTCTGAGGTGGTAAAATGTATCAGCGCTGAAGGGGATCTGCTGTGCAGACAATTTATTCACATCAACAAAAGTCAGAGGATAATTAAGTATCTTCTGTCATAGGAAACATTTTATATGGAGATCTTTTATCATTAGAAACAAATGTAAAAAAAAATTTACTGATTAGAAAAATAAACTGAGGCAAGATAGACTGAAGGAGCAGGAAGATGGCCATAACGTGAGAAGGATCCCCTCACCCTAGAGCCTGGTACAAATTCTGGCCAGCAATGAAGCAAGACTCTCACTCAGTTAAGAACTGCTTCTGACCTCTCTCTCTCCAGAGTCATAAACCTGTGGTTTTCTAGGAATCTCATTAGAAATCCCATTTATTTACAAGGAAAGGGCACGAACGAAACCCCTTGTGCACCCACTCCCCCGCCGCCCTTCCCTCCCCCCGTGTTTCCTGGGTTGAGGTTATCAGACCATCCATGCCCAGGCTCATGTGCAACTACCCCCCAGTCTCAGCTAACCCGAACAAGAAGGGGAGGCAGACAGAGTCCTCAGCTATGTATCCAGATCTAACTGAAAAGCCAACAAATGCTGCCCACGGCTAATGTTATGACAATCAGCGGTGGCTCTTCTGAGGTACCCACACCCCCCTGAAGTTTGCCTTACTCTCTGCAAATCCATCTTTAAAAAGGCCACACCTGTGCTCCAGATACTTCCATTCTTTACAAGTTCCTTCTTTCTATAAAACTGTCTGGCCACTTCACACTGCCAGCCCTGAGATTCTTTCCTGTGTTGAAGCCAGGAATCCAGAGACTTAGCCCGAGTGAGGATCCTTAAAAGGTTAAGGGAGCCCTGAGCTGCTGAATCTGAACTTGAAACTGACAGAAACTGCTTCTAGATGTTTTTCTTTTTTTTACCTAAAACACTACAAAAGGATATATTTGAGTAAGAAGAAAATTAAAACCAGTAAGAAAGAAGAACGGAATGCAGGAAACAATAGAAAAGGAATTTGAAAGCATAGTGATAAATCTAAGAACCAGTTGGAACGGTCTAAAAACTAATTGGAAAAAATTAAAATTCAGGGTGTTTTAAAACAAAGGCGTAAGCAAGAAAAACAACTTTGGAGTTTGTGTACTGCCCAGATGCTAAGGTTAAGCTGTGACAATGTCACAGGAGAGACATTCAAAAGGCAACATGTTCAAAGGTATCCCCCTAAATACTGAGAAGAAATTCTCAAGAACAGTAAAGTATAGGCCAAAAAGGAGAGGTAGACTTATCAGAATATATGAGGTACTTTGACAGACTTGTAGAAGCCACCAATCCCAACACAAATGGTCAACAGTTAGGAGCATGAGATTCCCAGTTGAAGATAATGTAAGGGGCTAGTAGGCACAGGAAAGGCCCCATTCCTTGTAGTTAAGAGGGAAATGTGTAATAACACACCAGGCTCTAGGATTATCTATGCTGGGCAAAAACAGTCATCACGTGTGTGCTATCATTGTTCATATGAGTGCGTTCGGCTGCTCTGGTCTAACAGTCCCTGGAAAAGCAAACCGGTCCACACAGCCCTGGACCTAAGGAACTCAGGGTGCTAGGAGTGAAGCACGTGGACCTGAGGTAGTATGATGCAGGTGGATGGGGGAGGGGAAGAAAGCAGGGCTGAGGCATCTCATTGCTCTGTAGGGCGAGCTGATGGGGATACTGAACTTCTACTTCCATGTTGTAGTTGCCCCAGTAAAACATGAGTAGTGTCAAACACGGGCTCTCCCCAGGAGGAATAAAGACCCAGGCAATGGAGATGGGGAGAGGCAGTTAGGAGTTCTTGACTAGAAATCAAGGACTAAGCAAGCTGCTTCATCTTGGCAGAAGCTCCATTGGATAATGTGTATATTAATCTCAGAAAGACACAGCTAAGACTCTACATCAGTGTTTCTCAATCTTCCTAAGGCCAAGATCTTTGAATACAGTTCCTCATGGTGTGGTGACCCCTCAACCAAAAAATTATTTTCTATGCTACTTCATAACTGCAATTGTGTTACTGTTATGAATCATAATGTACATGTCTGTGTTTTCTGATGGTCTTGTGACCCCTGTGCAAGGGTTAGTCGACCCCCAAAGGGGTCACAGCCCACAGGTTGAGAACCACTGCTTTACATATTTCTTCAAACATGATTCCAACAAAAGAAATGAAACAGAAAGCAAAATACAAGATGTAAATACATTCATTTGGTAGCTTTTGAAGGTCACATTTTGTCCTAAGTACACACTCACACACAGGTTAGCACCTGTACAGAAAAGAGGGTGTGATTGTGTTTCAGATCCTCTGACTCCGTAGTAGCCTATAAAGTATGTGCGCCACTCTCGTCTTATGGGATGCTAACACTGAAATTTATGAAGAATTCTGCTCTCTGAGCCATATGTAGAAAAGCAGCAGAATTTGGATTCAAATGATTCTCTTCTCTTTTCAGGACCACCCCTGCCTTCCGGAAGGTTCTGCAGAAATGTGACAAGCCCCAGAAAGCTGAGGATGCAGGTGGGAAAGTGGGAGCTGGGAGGTTCAAAGCCCCCCTTTGATGGGAGGGTTTGAGCTAAGTCTTGTGGAACATGGCAAGTTTGTTGGATGAGTAGCTCTGGCCAGGGTTGCACGTCTAACAGCATCCAGACGATGCTCATGTGGTCTTGTCTAGAGACCATACTTTGACCATCCTGCTTCTAATTTACTGAGCTGTCCCTCCACCATTAAAGCACAGGTAATCCATAAAAGTAACCCAAGCCCCATCTACAACCCCATGTCAGAGAAAACTGTGGATGGGGAAGGACCTGTGGTGTCCACATGCAGCAGGTCACGGTGGGCTCAGTAGGAGTAAAGTAGGTAGAAAAGAAGGACCTTTGTTCTCTGCGCTGGAGATAATTTTCTACCCTTACAGAGCACTTGGCACCATCTGGAGACAGCTGTGATTTTTACAGCTGGGAAGGGAGAGAGTACTGCCATCCTGTGCACGGAGACAAAGGACGATGCTAAAGCTCTTCAGGACAGTTGCACAGGACCGCGTCCCTACAACAAAGCATCACTGTGCGCAATTGTCAATGACGGATAAATGATTCAGGCTGAGAAACCTGAGCATACTGAGCACAGGGGCCAAGGGTCAGAATATGCTTGGGATGAAAAGTGATTTGTGTTCGGGAGTTGGCTCAGCCAATCACAAGGCTAGCAGGTCCCAAATTTGCCAATTGGAAATGGCAACTGGAAATGAAGTTCTGCCTCCCATGCGGAGGTCAACCGCGTGGAGGATTTCTCTCTCTTTAGGTGAACCTCTGGCTTTTTCTTAGTTTCATTGACTGACCCTGCCACCATCTCCTCAGTTAAATATTAATCAATTCTGAAAATTATCGTGCAATCACCCAATCCTCAAAAAAGCAGTGAGGCAGAGTTTACACTTGTTTATAAAGATGAAGAAATAAAACACAAAGACATCAAAGACTCCGCGCTAGGTGCGAGCTTTCAGACAGTTGCGGTACCTCCTGGTTAACGTAATTTGCGCAGGCGCAGTGTGGAAATAGTCCTTCTCTATTCTCTCTTCTCACCCAGCTGTGTAGGTAACTGTGAATTTTATCAATTTTCATCTCACAGGCCAGACACTGAGGTGCAGAGCTGCAAGACGGGTTACCCACAACAGCTAAAGATCCAGGATGTGGAGTGAGGTGGCCTGGCTCCTGGCTCCTGGCTCCGTACCCTAACCTGTAGTCCTCACTCTGGAGCCAACTTCGGTTCTCACCAGACAGCCGGCCCCACCCTGGAAAGCATGGTTTGACTGATCTGAAATGTCTGGAAGATGGATTGTTTTTAACCTAAAAGGTTTAGCTAGAGCTTGAATTGGGAACAAACAGGTGCTGCCTGGTTTTAGTGACCAGGAATCAGCCTGCCACAGCCTGGGAGGGCAATCCAACACGCCTGCCCACTTTGCTAATAGAACTTTTTAATGGATCACAGCCTTACCTGATCATGGATGAGCCATCTACATTTGTGATTACATCACAGTGGCACACTTGAGCGGCTGTGGCACTAAGTTGCTTGTTATGTGGATCTTTCCAGAAACATAGCCAATGTTCCCTTACTCCATTGCCCTCTAAGTATGGTCCTCTGGTCAGCATCATCAGAGTGGTCAGGAAGCTGTTAGAAACACGGACTCCACACCCTCCTCCAGAATCTGCAGTGTAACTAAACCCCAGGTGGCCTACATCCATGCCAAAGCTTGAGAAGTTGTACCCTGTGCCCGTCTGAGTGGTCCCACCCTCTCTAGCCTTAAGATTCCTGCCCTGTGCCCATCTGGCCGCTGCCACCCTCTCTAGCCTTAAGATTTATTTTTATTCCATTGTTTCTTTGTTTGTTTATTGAACATGTGTGGACATGTAAGTGCCAGGGTGTGCAGTCGTGTGTGCGCCTCATGACATACATGTAGAGGTCAGAGGACAGTTTGCAGAAGTTGGTTCTAGCCTTCCACACGTGGGTTCCAGATACTGAATTCATGTGATCGATCTTACACTCTCCATTCTCTCACTGACTGTTCGATGTCATTTTTATCCCTATCCTTGCTCCTGGTTGGTTCTTCTTCAGTAAATAAGGTTCTCTGTTTGAGTTTGCCCTCCTAGAATTTTATCATTTTTCCACAAAGCAACGTTCCAATTGGTGACTGAACATTCACTGGAGTAATTTTCTCTTTGACATCTGTCCCTCCGTGAAACTGGAAGCCTCATGAGCTTGGAGTGTAAAATAGCTTTAAACTCTGTAAATCAGTGGGCATGCTGATGCATGCTTACAATCCTCGTTCTTGGAGCTAGAAGCAGGGGGATCAAGAGTTTAAGGTCATCCTTGACTCTGGGGGATTTGAGGCCAGCCTGGGCTGCATGAGACCCCATGTCAAAAGCAAACAAAGCATAAATCTAGGCTAGTGTGGGGGGAAGGCTCAGGGGGTAAAGTGCTTGCTAGGAAAACATAAGGACCCAAGTTCAAATCTCTATCACCCACGTAAAAGCAGCCATACCATCAGACATCTGAAATCCCAGCACTGGGCCGATGAGAGAAGCAGAGACAAGCAGATCCCAGTATCTCCCTGGCCAGTCAAATGGCTAGCTTCAGGCTCAAAAAGATAAGACAAAGCAATAGGGGAAGACATCTAAAGTTGATCTCTGGTCTTTACATGTGCACATGTGGGCAAGCACACTCCTAGATATGCATGTGAATACACGTACAACATACACATTTACATGTACAACACACATGTATATGTGCACATACATCTATAACATATAGCCACATACACGCACATGTACAATACATGCATGCATATGTATATAAACAACACACATACCCACATGTATAGCACACACATTCAATATAGACACATGTATGACACATGTACAACACACGTGCACAAACATGTATAAAGCACATTCATACATGTACAACATACATCGATGGGTATGTACAACACACACACATAGAAGTAGAAACCACACTGACTTAATAGCAAGTAGGAAACAACCAAAAGAAGAAAGTTAGTAAATGAAGTAAGTTATTAGGAAGCTCTTAGACCAAGGGGGGGATGGCGCCTGGGAGCCTGGGCTGACGAGCAGGCAGGCAGCTTTCACTCCCTCCTTTTGCATTCTAGGGTGAAAATGTATTATTCAATCACACAGAAATCTTCAAGGGCTTTGGGAAACCTCTGCAGAGCAAGGATCCAATTTCACCAGCTGTTCACTAAGTGAAATAGCCATCTATATCAGGAATTTAATTAGAAAGCCCAGAATGTGATCCTGCCTGAGAAAGTTACATTGCAGGCAGCTGCTTTGCCCCAAGAGACCAAAGGGAAGCTGGCTGCACTCTCTGTTCCTCTCCCTCTTGATGAGAGCTCTCTCCCATTGATTTTGTTCAAAGTGCCCTTGTGGGGAACACTTTTGAATGGCTAGCTTATTGTATGGAGATTAAGTACTCCAACAGCTCCTGGCAATAGATCTGTAGTGTCTTTCAAAACAGGATAGAAATCAGATGGCTTGGGTTGACTGCCCTTAGGTCCCTGCTTCACAGTTACCCATGGAGGGCTAACCCTGACGACTTTTACTTAGAAGAAAACGAATTTCAAGAAGATACAGGGAGAGGAGATGGAGCAGGTGAAGTGCCTGCCACAGAAACATGAGGACCTGAGTTGGGGTCCCCAGCATCCATGGGGGAAAAAGCTGGACTCCACAGTTATATGTCTAAAAATCTCAGTATTGGGCAAGTGGAGACAGGAGGATCCCTGGAGTTCCTTGGCCAGTCAGGCTAACCAAACTGGTGAGAACTCTAAGTTCAACAAGAGACTCTGCCAAAAAAAAAAAAAAAAAAAAAAAAAGGGAAGAGCCACTGAGGAAGACATCTCGCCCCCACACATGCACACATACAACACATATGTGTGTGTGTGTGTTTGTGTGTGTGTGTGAGAGAGAGAGAGAGAGAAAGAGAGAGAGAGAGAGAGAGAGAGAGAGAGAGAGAGAGAGAGAGAACTTGTCTGGAAAGTATTTGGGGCAATGTTACTGTCATGGATAGGTGCCTAAACAGAGGGTTATCTAGGAGGTATTCTAAGTGCATTTTAGTAAGCCCTCTCTCCTGCTGATAAAGGAACATCTGGAAGACTGTGAAGCACGACACTGAGAGAGCCTAGGTGACCCCCTCACCTAACTCCAAGGCTCATCTTTCCCTATCTGTAAAATGAAATCAGTATTGGCTCATCTCTTCATCCCATCACTTACCAGGCATTCTCTCATTCAAACGATTTTACTATTAATTATTTGGGAATCTCACATCATATGCCCTGATCACACTCACCTTCCAGTCTTACTATTTTCACCCCTTCTACCATGACCTTCTCCCACCCTACTCCCCAAAAAGAAAAAAAAAACAAGTCTATTTCATGTGGTCTATACACTCATTGGAGCAAAGTTAAATTCCTAGTGGCTACCTCCCCATGAGAAGATAAGTCTCTCTCCCCTTGCATCTGCCCCAGAAGCCACCATCAGCTGAGGAGAGCCACATGGTGTCTGGAGCAGGGTGGGGCTAGTTCTCAAGCACCCACATGACCACCTACTGCAGTGCTGTGGACAGGTGAGGGACTGGGCCAGCTATCCCATGCTCTTGGCGCCATGAATGTACTAAATAAATAGCAGGCAGTGTGCTAGGCAGAAGATACCCAATAAAAGAAACCAGGAGGGCTCTGCCCTCATGAAGCTTGCAATCAACTGAAGAAACAAGATGTTTGTGTGGGGCTTCACTAAATATGAAATTAGAACCACAATGCCTAGAGAAAAGAAGTCCTCTGACGACCCACAGCTGACCCATCAGCAAATCTTGTGACCCATTACCTTCAAAATGCATTCCAAATGCCAGTCCCCATCCAAGCCCATGTCACCATCACTTCTAGCTGGATTACTGAGTTAGCACACGCATGCGCACGCACGTAGGCATACACACACACCATCAAATCTACACACAGTAATCAATTTTATATATATATATATATATATATATATATATATATATATATATATATATTATGAATCAGGTCAATCAGTGCTATGGGAAAAGTCCCTGGTGACCTTCCATCATGCTCAGACTAAAGGGCAGTTCTGGAAGGCTCTTGAGGGTCTGCACAATCCAGGTGGGTCCTGACTTCATCTGCTGGGCTTTTCCTCCCACGCCTCCACTGCAGCCATGCTGGCCTCCCTGTTCCCTGAGCGTGCCGATGTGTAGTGGGTAAGATGTCTTGCCACACAGATAAGCACTGGAGAAGCCAGGAAAATTAAACACGCAGGCTTGTTTCCTCAAAGGAAAGAAGTGTTTGCCTGTCTTATACCCAGAACTTCACGGGGGGGCAACATGAAGTTCACAACCCGATGGCCTTTTGCTGTCTCTAACAGCCTGGCTTCACTTGAATCTCCAGAATATCGTGTTTGTTTATCTCAGACTTTCCCCTACTAAATCTTGAGTGTTGCTTCTCAGTCCATAAAACCCATCCTTATGAGACATGTCCCTTGTACTTTATAACAGCCTCGGCGACTTCCATGTTATCTTAGGGCCAGGCCAATCCTGACTCCCACAGGCATTGTGTTTACCTCAGTCATTCTCCCTAGACGCTTACGTTGAGCACTGTTCCTGAGTCAAGAGGACCCATCTTTATGGAAGAAACCATATGAGATATGTACTTTGTAAAAGGGTTTTGATGTAAACATGTCTTAGTTGATATCAGGGAACTTTTTGCCAGAATTGTGCTTGCTTAAATATGGCTGAAATAAATCACCTGGTGTCAGACCCAAGAAGTTTGGCCCAGCACTGGTTAACTAAGTCGGGCTGAACTGAGTTTCATTTTCCTAGGATTGAATTGTTTCCCTGCTTGAAGGGGCCCCCATAATAATGCACCTGAATATGGCCCCAGATAGCTTTGTTCGCTCCCACATTCATTCAAAGATGTTGAGATATTGATACCCAGGGACCTTAATCTCTGCTCAAATGTTGCCTTCCCAGAGCCTTTCTGGCTCATTTAGAGTCAACTTGCCAACCCATACAGTCAGCTACCCGCCCCTCAATCTATCCTTTACCTAAGGTGGTCTTTAATTCCACTTGAAAGCCATTCCTTGACTTTTCTATTGTTTGTTTCCTATTTGAAAGTAGGACTCTGTCCATATCATTTTCAATCGTCTATACAGACTTTGGACATAAAAGGATGCTGAATACATGTTTATTGTTATTCTATACTGTGATGACGTAAATCTTGGCATGCTAAGAATTACTTATTTCGGAGAGATCCGGGAAGGCCTGCTTGGAGGAGAACACAATGCTGAAAGAACAGTTTGAGCTTACCAAGCCAAGAGGAGTGTGATGCTGGCTGGGGACCACGGACTGCTCAAAGGCTCTGAGGTGGGAAGGAAAACAGTGTAGTCACGAAATTAAAAGAGGAGCTGTAGAGATGACTCAGTTGGTCAAGTACTTCCATGTGAGCACTAGAAGCTGAGCTCAATCTTCAGAGACCTCGAAAATAAAACAAAATAAACAAGCAAAAGACCTAGGTACGGTAGCCTGAACTTAATAATTGCAGGGCTAGAAATGGGCAGATCCCTGGGGCTTATTGACCAGCCAACTTGCCAAGTCATAGACCAATGGCAGATTATTTCATAGAAAAACAAAGAAGGATGAATGTTGTATTTTATAAAAAGAGAAAAAGAGCCAAGGATATGTTTGATGAATGGCTCCTGAAACAATACTCAAGGCTGTCCTCTGGCCTCTACACACATGCATACACTCGGTACAGCTGGGCACACACACACACACACACACACACACACACACACACACACATACACACGTGAGGGTGAGGGTGTCAAAGGACATCTACACAAGCAGAACATAGAGAAAACTGCTAGGGTTTTTTATTGCTGTGATGAAACATCATGGCCAAAAATAACTTGAGGAAGTAAGGACGCATTTTGCTCTGCCTCCCAGTGTCCATCACTGACAGAAGTCAAGGCAGGAACCTGGAGACAGGAACTGATGCAGAGGCTGTGGAGGGGTGTGTTGCTTACTGGCTTGCTCCAATGGCTTGCTCAGTCTTTCTTATGTCCCCCAGAACAACTAGTCCAGCAGTGACACAAAGAGCTGCCACACCCACCCACATATCAATTATCAAATGAAGAAAATGTACCCCTGTCATGTCTAGAGGCCAGTCTGGTGGGAGCATTTTCTCATCCAAGGTCTTTTCTTTAAAAATTACTCTACCTGTGTCAAGTTGACATAAAATTAGTCAACATGGCCTTGAATGAAGCTGGGTACCAGGAAGTGGTCAGACTGATCATGGCTGCTTGGGAACCATTCATGCTTTGCAAAGTTTTTATTCCTAGAACGGATTTTTAACTGGGAGAGTTACGGAAAGAACCAATCACTTTTACTTACTAAAGAAAGTTAAAAGATTTATTAAGCCCATGATTTAAGCCACACAATAAAATGAGACAAGATTCCTAGAAGTATTATCCATAGTCAGTTTCAATGGCAGAGATTCAAGCACACACTAAGCAAGTGAACCGAATCTACCACTGAACTGAATCCCAGGCCCTGAACTGCCGAGCTCTGTGGCTTCTTACCCATCACCAACCACTTTGGAGCTTTCTATCCAGACTACATTGATCATTCTTTCTTTTTTTCCCTCTTCTGAAAATCAAACAAGGAAACAAACAAACAAATAAAACCCCACTTATTGAGAACTTCTCCTTACCATGGAAGAACGACATCTGAACAATTATTCTGCTCACGCAAGAATGTAATTCAAGAATGTCAACAGGAAGCTTCTAGGCTTGTGAGCATTTTCCATCTCTCCCTGCAAGGTGGACAAGTAGTGGCCAAGGCCGATGGCTCGCTGCCTCCCGACTTCAAATCTTTCCCACCGACCAGCCCTGGTCTTAAGAACAGCTGTTCCTTGAGACTTAACAGACTTGTCGTTAATCATGAATTTACCCTTTCTTTAGGAATGAGGGATAATACTGGATCATACAGTGCTTCAGAGGCTCTTCGTTCACTGACAGAAAACGCTATGGGTAGAAGACTCAAAGATCTCCTTTCTGAAGACCTGAAGTCCCTAGCACCTTATCCTGGGGATGGTCCTAGCCATCCCTCGCTCTGAACTTCGAAATCTCAGCAAACTATTCTTTCATGGGCAGTTCGGCAGGTACCAGGGCCGGGACATTGCAGATGCCTTCTGGTGTATCCAGTGTGCTACACAGCCAACCCCTGCTGCTTCAGCTGATGGTGGTGACAGCAGAGAGGCTATGTCTACAGCAGCTTTCTCCACAAAAACTAGAAAGGCCAGAGGCTGGGGAGATGCTTTTGTGGATAAAATGCTTGCTATGCAGACAGGAGTGGCTTTAGACACCATGTAAAAGCTGAACAGGAGATGGCATGCTTGCAATCCCAGAAACAGAAACAAGGAATTCCTGGTAGTTATCGGCCAAAACTAGCTAAAGAGGTAAGCTTTGGGTTAAGAAGAGACCCGCCCCCATCTCAATAAATCTACAGGAGAATAATTGAGAACACTTAATACCAACTTCAGGCCTCCACACACATATGTACACACACACATGTAAGCACACATATATGTGCATACCATACACAACACACACACATGCATTTGCACACACACCATACACACACACGCAAAGGCGAGAAAAAGAATAATGCAAAGGCCTGTTGGAGTACCAAGGAAGAGGTAAGCTAAGCAGATACATGAAAATCTACAGGTTTGGGGAGTGAGGGAGCAACTATTTAAAGTATTCTGCACCACAGAATAAATATTTATGGATTTATCTAGTCTGGTCTAACAGGGAAAACTGCTCTGAGAACCTAATATAAACATCATTAGTCATTAATTTAGCTAAATTCCTTATAGTGACTATTCATTACAAGTGATTGTGTGTCTTGTAGTTATTGGATCTATGGACATGGTGGGGTTGGAGTTTGCAACGTCTGTGGTAGCCCTGGTCCTGCCGCTTGCAAACAGTCTGGTTATAGATCCTAAGGTAAGTGCGCCAAGGCAGGAACCTGGCAAATACAGCGAAAAGTCCTTAAATCTCGACACCTCCCTGGGGGATAGTATCCCAGTTTCTGCCTCAATGGCGTTCTTAACTTGGCTGTCCACCACACAGATCCGAGTTTGTTTTTACCTTCTTCACCAAGTGGCAGCAGCCTGGGAATTCGTTTACTGTGCATCCCAGCCAGTTAAATCACCTGCAAATGTGCCTAACAGTTTAGGAGCACCCTGGCAACAGTTCCCAGGAGACCCAACAATTAGGTGCCTAATGGCCCCCGCTTCAGGATGATAGCAGTAATCAGGGCGAAGGGAGAAAGCCAAGCAGCCTTCTCAGTGGGAGAGGCTTATCAAGGCAAAAACCTCTTAGAAATAGCTCATTCCAGCTCTGATCCAGGGAAGGCAGAGGCTGACAGCTGGAGGGGGAAGGATCAATCGGAGGAAACGGTGGAAGAGCTATGGCAAGACTTGCTTTTCCAAAAGCCCATGCTAGAGAACTGAAAAGCCAGGTGTGTTAGCTGGATTACCAATGCCTTTCCGCCTCTGGGCTTCACCCAACTGTACTATATCCACATCAGCCTCCAGCCTCTACCTCCTAGAATGTGGCCTCGACTATCTCAAAGTGTCACAGGGTCAACTTAAGCATCTTTCTATTTTGGTGACTCCAAGTAACTATTATTGAGCACCAGCTATGTGCATGCCCGAGACCCCAAACCCACAATTTCATCAACTCCTCTCAGTCTTCCTAGCTTGGGTATTGTTTCCACTATTCGATTATCAATGGGAAAGCTACAGTTCAAAGAGTGTCTGTGAGTTGCCAGCGGTGGTCAGCTAGTAAAGAACTTGATGTTAGCTCATCTATTCATCTGCAGATAATAGTGGAGCATCTACTGAGTGACCAGAGCTGAGGCCATCCTGGAGAACACACACACACACACACATCAAACCAACCAGTTTACTGGAGAGCAATCTGATTAATGAATAGCACTGTACCTATTCCCAGTAGATGTAATGCAATAATGCTTCTCTTAGGAATGGGTATAGATAGTACTTACAGAGTCTAGAGAGTAACACTGTCCTAGGCAGATAAAATCTCAAGTGCAAATGGCAAGAGGTGGGAGAAAGTAAAGTCTCCCTACAGACCTGGAGGCAGAGACTCAGGCAGAAGACAGACAGGAAAGCTAGAACTCAGGTTAGGTGATAAGAGGATTTTAATCAGGATCAGGATGGATTTTATCCAAAGTCACTGGAGCATTTTAAACAGAGAAGAGTACAAGCAGATGGTTTGGGAAGATTCCCTGGGTTGAAATACGGAGGCTGCAGTTGGAGGAGTGAGAGGGCAGGTGGGGAGGGAGACCAGGAAGCCGGTGTTAGGTGAGTAAGAGAGAGGGCACTGTCGGAACAGGGAATCACTATACAAAGGGCTCAGGAAGGTTTGCTAAGGCTGCGATCAAGTTAGACTGTTGGGAATTAGAAGTACAAACTGATGAGCTGGGGTCATTCATGGGTTTGGGGGAAGGATAGGGCTTCAAGGATGCTTTTTGATGAAAGCACTGGATCGTGCCATTCATGGGAAGAGGGGAAGGGATTGAATGCTGTGTGGGACTCATTGGGGGCTGCAGTATGTGTGTACAAGTTTCTTGTGGCTGGTCAGAGAGCCAGAACGGGGTGCTCAGGAGAGGCCTGAGGGTGCAGATAAGAAAGTCATGCTTCAGCAACAAATTGGGAAAAGATCTTTACCAACCCTATATCTGACAGAGGGCTAATATCCAATGTATACAAA
>NW_022196906.1:99500617-99527699 GCF_008632895.1 Mastomys coucha
GAGAGGGTGGGGTGGCAGGCATGGGGAGGGGGGAGGCAACAGGGGTTTGTTTTTTGTTGTTTTTGTTTATTTCTTTGTTTTTTGGAGGGGAAACTGGGAAAGGAGAAGTTTACATGTAAATAAAGAAAATATCTAATAAGAAAAGAAAAGAAAATATAATGAAAGCTTAAAAATAAAAAAAAATTAAAAAACAAAAACAAAAACAAAAACGAAAGTCATGCTTCACCAATGATGACTACCACAGAGGGGACTGGGATGTCGTGCCAGTATGTGGAGGAGCCAGCTTCACCTTCATGAGCACATTCGAACCACCTCTATGTACAGCAGAATGTGCTTTGGGAGTATTTATCTAATTATGAGGTTGCAGCAAGCTCCCCTCTGCTCTGAGATCACACGCAATCCTCACTGTCTGCCTCCCTGTTCCAGGACAGTTTCCTAAATGCTAACGGGAATTTAGGAGCAAAGTCAGGACCAAGAATCCAACCAAGCCAGACATAGTGAAACAGCTTAAGCCAGCCACAGAATTCGGTTCTCTAGTCTGAAAGCAAGGATTCCGTTCTTAATATTTGACTCCAGTGGTGTTGAAAATATGACTATAGACCAGTATTGTTGAGCTACCTGAATCCTCCATGTGCACTGAAATAGTAGCAAGAGCTTCTTCAAAAGCAGACCCTGAACTAGAATCCATGTGGCCGTGGGTCCGAGTTTGCTTTCTGTTTCTGTGATAAAAACACTCTGATCAAAAGCTACTTAAAGGATGATGGGATTTATTTGGTTTGCACTTCCAACCTTAGTCCTTTACTGAAGGAAGCCAGGGTCGGCATTGAAGCAAGAACTGTGGGGAAACTCTGCTTACCAGTTTGGTCACTGGCTTATACTCAGATAGCTTCCTTATACAGCCCAAGTGCCTGCCTCCTCCCCCCCACCAACCCCCGAGCCTAGGGATTGGTGATACCCGCAGTGGTATAATTCATAATTCAAGATAAATGCTCACAGAGTTGGCCTAAGGCCAATCCTATTGAGGCAACTCCCTGACTTAGGTCACTATAGATTCTGTTCACATTGACCGTAAAAGCTAACCAGGATAACAGGTTATTTGTGAAGTGACTCCTAAAAGCATGAAAGTGGAAAAAGAAGACAGAGGAGGAAAGGAAACCAACATTAAAGTACAAGCAATCTGCCACCGTGTGAGCATGAAACTCTCTTCCCTTGGCCACCTCAGCGAAATGGATAGATCAGCTCCAGGGAGTATCAGCCCCAGGGAGTTCACAAAGACGGAGTATTCCCTCATCAGCTTTTAACCTGATGTTAGCTAAGGCATCACTCCCAACCTGCCCCACGTGAGTCATATAGACACCCAAGGCAGAGAAAGCTCTCAGGCAGAACTGCAGCACTACAAGAAAGAAGCAAATGGAGAGAGAACACGGCCAGGACCCTGACATCATCTGCCAGCCAGCAGAGCAAGGCTGGACGCTGAGATCTTGGAGGCTTCTTTAAAGCCTGTCATCGCAGCATTCTAAATGCTAACTGCCTCAGAAAATCCAGAGGTAAATGGACTGTGCACTCACCTATACAAGCTAGCTTGGGGTGAGGTGGAAGTACCAAAAAAGGTGCTCGTGGACCATTTGATGTTCCATCGGATTGTTTTTCCCTCACTGAACAATAACCAAACATGATGATGATTTTCTATGGACTTCAAAGTCCAGCTGTGTTAGGACTCACACAACGGAGACTCTTGGTCAGAATTTCTTGCCAAACATTAATCAAGCTTTTTTTTTTTTTTTTTTAAGGACCCAAGGAATGATTAGCTTATGATTTTTCAAGCCAACACAAATGCCTTTGTCAACTAATTCTGGCAAATCCTTCCCCGCTCTAAAGTTTAGAGGGCATGGCGTACACACAGCTCATCGGCACACGTTAAAGTCAACGCAGAGTCCTTAACTCTAAATGTTTAAACAGTGGTGTATACAGTTAACACCTTGTAAGCCAGCAGTTTTGATGTCCAGTTAGATAAATTAAACTCATGTTTAATGCTCTCTTTTTCTTCTCTCTCTTCTACCATTCGTATACTTGGAGAAAAGCTTTTCCTGCCAAAAGTAAAGCAGAAAATTTCCATAGACTTGTTATTTGGAGCCATAAAGGGTACTTAATTCTTAGCATTATCTTGGCCAATCAAGATCAGAGTCATAATGATAGATTGGCAGCACCTTGCTTTGGCAAGACCGACCCTCAGTGCGAATGGTGCGCGTCTACGCTTCCCTTTATCCTGCTAAGGGTTTGCATGTTAATAGTCTTCCCCTGAGATTGTACAGCTTAAGGATTTTCAGAACGTCATGAAGTTTTGCACATTCCTGAATTTTCTAAGAGCATCTGTTCCAGCTTCAAAGAGACACGTACGCCAGCCAGAGTTTTGAAATCCTAACAATCATTTATGTGCTAAATATTTGAGTACCTACTAAGTGACAAGGTACCGTGGGAAACATTAAGGATAAGAAAAGCACGGGGCATATTTTCCTTTGGCATAGACCCTTGTCCTGGCTAAACAGTATCCATTTCTGCCCTTGGATATCTTTTCCAAATTCTCATGCCAGGCCTGTGAGCTCACTCCAAGACCAGAGTTAGCGGGAGGGTAGGAAACCAGCAGAGGGACTGAGGGGGAGCAGGAGGTAAGAAACAGAGGGACTGAGGGGAAGCAGGAGGTAAGAAACAGAGAGACTGAGGGGCAGCAGGAGGTAAGAAACAGAGGGACTGAGGGGAAGCAGGAGGTAAGAAACAGAGGGACTGAGGGAAGCGGGAGGAAAGAAACAAGCAGAGGGACTGAGGGGAAGCCTATTATTTCTTTACTACCGTGCCTTTTAAATAGCCACTATGTAGCAAAGGACCTTCATTCTCTTCCTCTTGAGAAGCTTGAGGTAGCTATAGAAGACTGCTTTAAAAATTTGAAAATGTAGGTGTAGGTGTACATTATGAATTTAAAAAAAAAAAGTACTCTGACATTTTGCACCTCAATAGATATTCTGAATGCCACTGCTATACTTTATGCTTAGGGAAGAGTTTTACTCCATTTATTTATTTATTATTCATTTATTCATTCATTCATTCACTCAGCCAGTATCCCATATAGCCCTAGCTGGCCTCAAGCTCATATATATGTAGTTGAAGTTAGCCTTGAACTCCTGATTCTCCTGCCTCTGCCTTCCAAGGGAAGGGATCTCAGGTGTTCATCACCACATCACCACATCAAGGCTGTTCTACATTTTAACAGTCATTCCCTTCTGCTGACAGTTAGAGGAGGGCCTGGGGAAATAAATGGCTTGGAGGCTACAGTGTTTGCAGAGCTGGCATGAAGACCTGAGTTGGGATCCCCAGCCTCTGCATCACAAGGTACTAGGACACATGACTGTAGTCTCAGGGCGGGGAGGCAGAGATAGGGAGTGGGAGGGAAGGGGGTGGGGAGTGGGGTGTTCCTTGAGGCTCACTGGTCAGTCTAGCTGAATTGGAGAGCTCAGGTTTGCTGGGGAAATTGTCTCAAAACTAGACAGAGAGGGCAGATGAGGGAGCCATCTGACATCAACGTACACACAGCAGTGCCCGGGAGGTGGGGGAGAGTAGGGGAAGGGAGTAGAGTATGGGGTGTGGAGTAGGAAGATATTTTCAGCATCACAGAACCATGATCCACAGAGTCAAAAGCAACAAATATGCTTTATCGATTTATGTGTATGGGTAATTCACTTGCATGTAAGTCCATGCACCACACGTGTGCTTGGTGCCAGCAGAGGCCAAGAGAGGGTTATAGATGATTGTGAGCAGCCATGTGGGTGCTGAGAATTGAACCCAGGTCCTTTGCTAGAGCAGCCAGTCGTCTTAAGCACTACGCCATCTCTCCAGCCCCTTTAGCATGATTTCTAAAGTCATCTACCTATGGGAAGAATTTGATTTCTCTGGGAAAGTTTCCTCAAACCATAAATAAAGTTTACGATATGAGGACTTGTGAGTTCAGTACAGACAACCCCTGCCCCACCCTCCCACCTCCCTCTCAGCATCATCTCTTCCAGGATAGCTGCATGCCTGAGTGACAGGCCTTTTCTTAAGTAATCTTTATGAACTGGAACATTTCCAGGAAGAGAGAGAGAGAGAGAGAGAGAGAGAGAGAGAGAGAGAGAGAGAGAGAGAGCGTACACCCAGCAAGTTTCTGCTCATCGTGTATTACACTCCATGGAAACAAGTTGTTGACTGGGCTGGCAACACTGAATAACATTGGGTTTAACACTGACAATCCCAGACAGTGGAATATGCCTGATGGCTCTCCTGCGGCTCCCCTGTGGGAGAGCGCCCTGGTGTTTGATGTTTCCCTAAGGCTGTTACATGGGGGACATGTGAGCAAAGCAAGGCTCTAAGAGGTCAAGGTCAGGGGTCATTAGGCTCATCAGTCACTCAAAACTAGGCCTGTTGGAGGGAAACTTAGAGGCCACTCCCAACAGTAAAAACCAACAGTCACAACAAGCAGAAAAGTCAAGAGAGGCCTGGGGACAGAGGTTAATAGTTACCAAACAGGCCTGGTTACCTGACAGTCCCCAGGAAGACACTGTGGAAGAGAGGACCGACCTCAGTAAGTTGTCCTCTGACCTCCATCTATATGCCATAGCTTCTGTGTAGCTCCCCCACCCACCACACCCCACCCCATCCACATCCACATAAAATAAATAAAATGTAAGAAGAAATTAAAAAATACTTTGTCCAACATTTAGTCAGCAAGGGAAAGTCATGTTTGTGTCACATATGAAAGAGTAAGTGGACTCGGAGCGGGGGTGTTCACCTTTCATCTCAGCCTTCAGCAGGCAGGAGGATATCTATGAGTGTGAAGCCAGCCCAATCAATACAGTAATGAGTTTCAGGTTGGCCAGGGCTACATGGTAAGAACAAATAACAAGACAGGTCAAATCAGCAACAACAAAGAAGAAGTAAAAGCCAGGAAACTATCATGGTCACCATACTTGTTCCTGGGGAACAGCCAAGTGAGGGTTCATTGCTTTCAAATGCACAACCATTAGCTCAGCCCTTAGTTATGTACCTTAGAATATAGTTAACATCATCTTTAGTTTTTGAGAAATTCTAAGCCAGGGCATATTTACTGAGGTTCAACCTCCATTTTTAAGAGCTTTATATTAGCAGGACTGTGTAGCACACGGAGTCTACAGATGAAAGGATGCTGTGCCCACCTCTAGTTGTAGTTCTTGCAGCCTGGTCCTTGTCTGGTGCCTTAGTTAGCTTCGGCCAGTAGTGTCCACACAAACACACATTCCCGCATTAATATTGCAAACACTAAAACTTTCAAAAATCTAGGCTCTCCAAAGGGGTCAAGATAAGAAAATTGTACTTTACATTTAACAACAGTATTCTTGTAGAATTATGTCGCTAGAAGACTTAGCAAAACCAAAAGATTTTTTTCCAGAGGCAAAAGTTTATTCCCCAATGAATGTTTAACAAAAACTTTGTGAATATCATAAAATTTGATTTTATGGCACAGCATTTAAATATATCAAACTTATGAGTGGAAAAGAACCCTTAGTCCAAGTTCTCTCCTCCTCTCCTTCCTCCCTTTATCCCTGTTACATTCCATCAGAATGAGTATGTGTCTGTGTGTATGTATATGAGTGTATATGTGTTTATGTGTCTGTCTGTCTGTCTGTGTCTCTATGTGTGTGTATATATGTGTATGTGTATATGAGTGTGTGTTTATGTGTGTGTATCTGTGTTCCTATGTGTATATGTGTCTGTCTGTATCTCTTTGTATGTGTATGTGTGTTTATGTATATGTGTGTATGTGTATATAACTGTCTCATCTGTGTCTGTGTGCTTATGTGTCTGTGTATATATACACGTGTCTATATATACATATACATATATATCACATACATATAAAGATATATATGTATACATATACATCATATACACATCACTACTTGTGTGTGAGGTCAGAGGACAACTTGAGGGAGTCAGTTCTCACCTATCTTGTGGATCTCAGGGATAGAACTCAGTTTTCCAAGCTTGGAGGCAAGTGTCTTTACCCACTGAGCTATTCCTCTGGTCTCTTTTTTTGCATTTCTGATGTTCTGAAAGGGTGGAAGGAACTGACAGTTCTTTGTTGAACAATGCAAACTTCTAAGACTTATTTTAAGTTTCTGGATTTCTGTGAACACGGCCCCTGTTGGGAACAACAAGCATAGCAGTGCAACGTCACACTGGTTTGCTTGGGATTTCGTGTTAAAAGCCATACCTCAAGGCCAGTGAGGAGCTGGCTCAGTGAGTCTCATATTTGTGGCACACACATGAGGGCCTGAGTGTAGATCTCCGCTCCCATGAAAAATCCCGGCACATCAGTGAGCATCTCTGTAACTCCTCTGTAGTGGAGTGGAGTGCAGGAGCAGCATCAGGACCCCAGGACCTCACTGGCTAGTCAGCCTATCTAGAGCAGCAAGCCCTAGGGTGAGAGAGAGAGACCTCCTCTCAAAAGTGAAGGGGAGAACGGTGGAGGAAAACACCAGGCATCAGTCTCTGGCTTCTACCAGCACGTACATGCCAACTATACCCCCACATACATGTACACACACATTTTTAAAGTGCCCTGAACTTTGAAATAAAAAACAAACAAACCCAAACCCATAAGTATCCTGAGGTGACAGGTGAAAACGGTTGGCTTCTCTCTTGACCAGAAACCCTACGAACTCATAATAATCAAGAGGTGAAATCTTTATGTTCACTTTAAGAGCACCCAGGAAGTTACCAAGGCCATCAAGGGTAAATGGCTTTGCACATGTGAAAAGCCACCAAGTATCTGAAAAATGTCACCTTAAAGAAACAATGTGGGGGGTGAGAGTGGTTCAGCAGCTATGGACGAGCCCTGTTCTTCCAGAGGACCCAAGTGGAGAAAAAGCTCAGTGGTTAGAGTGTTTACTGCTCCTGCAGAGGTCCAGAGTTCAGTTCCTAGCAGCCAGGGCCAGTCACTCACAATTGTCACAACTCACAACTTTAGCTCCGGAGGATCTGACACCTTTCTAGCTACCTTCACTCATGTACACAGACACACGCACAGACACACAGGTGCACACACACACAATTAAAAGTTAAATAAATGACTTAAAAATAAGAGCAATGTGTGCTTGCAGTGTACAAGCCTGCAAATAAGTAGATGTCCCCAGGCCCAGCAGTGTAGATTCAAGGTGTCTGAATGAGTGCTACACATTTAGCTGAACTCGCTTAAAACTGTAGAGGTTATCTGCAAAGGAGCTGAATGTGGATTCTCTGGTCATGAAGCATCTCCAGGTGAACCAAGTAGCCATGATGCTCCACCACACTTAAACAGAGCTCATAGCTGGATTGTCCCATACCTCGGCCTCTCCTACTGTGTGGAGGTGAAACTCAAAAGGAACAAATTGCCTACACCAGAAAAGGAGGCTGCATAGAAGGGAGAGATATTCCAGAAGAAACTGAGAAAGGAAAAGCTTAGGCATGGGAATAAATGCAATGAATAAACAAAACTAAAAGTGGTACTCATCAAAATAGATCCTTTCGAATGGGTAGCACGGGCTCCTAGTGATGATGGCTCAGCCGTTAAGAGCTTGTACTACTCCTAGTGATGGCTCAGCCATTAGAGCTTGTACTGCTCTTCCACTGGACTAAGTTGGTTCCCTAGCACCTGCATTGAGCAGCTCACAGCCACTTGTCACTCTGGCTGCAGGAGATCTGAAGCCCTCTCCTGAAGTCCCCAGGTATCAGCACTCACACATTCTTCTTATACACATGCATGCACACACAAACACAGAGAGAGACAGAGACAGAGAGACAGAGAGAGAGACACACAGAGAGAAACACACACAGAGAGAGACACACACATACACACATATACAGAGAGAGAAAGAGACAGACAGAGAGACAGAGACAGAGACACACATACAGAGAGAATCACACACACACATATAATATACATACACAGACACATACACACACAATTAAAAAACAAATAGATCTTTAAAACTTAAATTGATGCTGTGACGGCTGTACTCTATAGCAATTAAAAAAAAAACCCTCAAGAACAGACTTCTAATGTTCTGTCTTGAGTCTTAGGAAACCAGCAACACCACAATTTCTCAATGATACCCGGTTCTCCCTGTTGACTCCCTGGCATTCACAAAAGTCCTCTTTAAACATCTTCATACTAAAGATTTCTGAAAAGGACCCATAAGAAATCCTATCACAAGAGGCCACAAAGAAACAAACCATTACTTCCTAGTTCCAGGATTTTTTCTTCCTCCTCTAGCCTCCTCTGGTCAGAATTACTTCCAAGGTTGGTTATGAGCCAGGCAGTCTGGGCTCCACTCATAGTAGAATGTCACTGGGAATTGATTTTTAAAAAGACATGCTTTGCCTGCCTCCCTCATCCCCTGCACCAACAATAAAACCCTGACGTTGTCTTTAATAGTTTTGTGTGACACTGGGCAGGGAAACTTAGATGCAGCGTACCTGCAGGCTTGGCAATGGCTTTGCCTGGTTAAGTGGCCCTGTGTGCCTGCCACTCTCCAGGCCACGTGCTGGGTGTGGGAACACAGTATTGGGCAAGGCACCTCTCATCCTTGGAGAACCCCAAGTGTGTGGTGGGGAACTCCCAAACCAAATCAGGGAATGACTAGCTCATGCTGCTGATTCTCCAACACCCTGATGCAGAAGAAAAAAGAGAAGGAGAAGGAGAAGAACTAACAGAGCCCAGAGAATTTAGCTCCCTCTGTCTGGAGTGGATGAAAAACTCCAAAGAGGTACTTTTAAGACCTTTAAATACAGTGTTTTCCTTCACCTTAATGCTTCTCCATTGCCTCTCTCATCAGGCTGATCCCCTGCCTCCCACCACTCACCGATTATTAACTTTGTTCTGTTTCTTTCCCAGCGGACACTGGGCTGCTGAACTTACCTCAGGGAAACTTCTACCCAGCCTGGGGTGGATTTGAGGAGTGTACAGCCAAAGTGCACAGTCCCCAGCACAAGATCGCTTAGCAGCTGGAGAGCAGGGGAGCCTGGAAGTGACTCCGTGGCGTGGCGTGGCTGCAGGGAAGCCTCTGGCCTCTGGGGTCCCGCTGGCTGCAGCTCCCACGCCCCTGGCTCCGCAAACGAATGCTGCTCTCCCCGCCCTGGTGGCCCCCAGGGCTCAGCGTGCTGCTCAAGCCTTGGGAAGGTGACAGAAGAGTTAAGTGTGTGGTGGGGTGGGGGGAGGATTTTAGAGGCTGGCACTATCCTGCCTGCTTCTCTGCTATGTGGACCGCCCCGAAACCCCTGGGCTGCAGACCCTGGGGGAAAGTGGAGGGCGGGAACTTTGGGGCGCGCTTGGAGCTTGCCTTCACTCTCTGCGCTGGAGCACACCAAAACAACCTCTCTGCTCCTAGTACTAATAGCTGTCTGGAGGCTTTGCATAGGCTCAGGAGGCTTCTTGAGAGAAGAATGGGGTTTAGTGAGGTAGTCCAAGAGGTTTCGAATGGTAGAGACTTCCCCCTATCCAGAAAGTAGTTAATCTATTCGCTTTCTTTTCATTCATCCATCCTTGCGCAGGTTGCACAGCTATCTGATCACCTGCTGTGCACCCTGACTAGGCGCCTTGCCACAAAACCATGGAAGTTGCAACATCTGCTCACTGTCATTGCAGAGACAAACTTGGAAACAGAACATGAAAGGTAGTTGCTGGGTAGGAAACTCCGAAAAGGCGATTCTAGCTCAAGTTTTGGATGTCAGGAGAAACATTTAATTCCCAAATGAATTCTAAAGATTAAGCTTGAATACGAGAGTCCCAAACGTATGAATGCAAGGAAGGACAAAGAGGACCATGAGCTCCTTTCGGGAGAATCAGAACTCTGCTTTTCAGAACTTGCTGTGTGGTTATCTTAGGGCAGGGAAGGTAGGAGGAGAAGGTAAGCAAGTGTGGGGGAAAACAGGGATGAAACGGGCAGCTTAATTCCAGAATAAGTTCTACAGAGGACAAGTTCAAGATAGAAGTGCTTTGCCACAGAGAATGACTTAAGACTGCCAGACTATCCACCAGGTACCACTTTGGCCACACTCTCAACCTTACTTTTTTTTTTCTTTTCTTTTCCTTTCTTTTTTCTTTCATTTTCTTTCTTTTTTCCCCCTTAAAGTTATTCTTATGTATTGTGTGTGCATCTCTCTCTCTCTCTCTCTCTCTCTCTCTCTCTCTCTCTCTCTCTCTCTCTGTGTGTGTGTGTGTGTGTGTGTGTGTGTGTATGTGGGAGGGGGGAAGAGAGAGGAAGAGAGAGAGAGAGAGAGAGAGAGAGAGAGAGAAGCTTTATGGAGTTGATTCTCTTCTACCTTGAGTCCCAGGAAATGGAATCACCAAGTTTAGCAGCAAATGTCTTAATCCACTACACTCTTCTTTTAAAGAATTATTTATTATATTTTATGTATATGAGTTCACTGTAGCTGTCTTCAGGCACACCAGAAGAGGGCATCAGACCCCATTACTGATGGTTATGGGCCACCATGTGGTTGCTGGGGATTGAACTCAGGACCTCTGGAAGAGCAGTCAGTGCTCTTAACCACTGAGCCATCTTTCCAGCCCGTTCCACTATACTCTTAAGTTGGGCCCTCAGGCTCTTTCTTAATGGTGTATAAAGACATGAATTAATGTCCCTCACTGTGTGTCCTGGATCAATCACAGACTTTGTGTTCTTTTCAGAGATTCCACACCAGGATAGGTAGCTACAAAATGACGGGTCTGTGCCTCCCATGGTTAGGCAAGAGGGCAACTGAGAGGACACTGAATTAGCAACATTAGCAGGTGGCACATGATTAGAATCAAGCAATCCATGCCTTCATAGTCTTCTATAGTTATTATCTGTAACAGTGCACTTTAGAACTTGAAGACGTCAGTATGGAAAAAGTTGAGATCTCTGAGTGTCAGGGTCCCTCATCAATCACCAGCCCACCCAAAGTCACTTGCCAAAGTATCCTACACACTCGAATGTCACCCATCCAGTAATTTTCTCATAAAAAGCCCAGTGTGGCAGGAGGGCTCCTGGAAGTCAAGAGCCTGAGACTCATTGCTCTGCCAGGAAGCAATGAACCCCAGGCTCAGTACTCATGGAAGGCTTGTGAGTCAAGGTTTGTCAAAGAGTTGGCATACCACTTCGAAGCATCTTGATGCTTTGGGTCCTAGGATGTCTAAACTGATTACACACCTGCATCAAACGGAGACCAGCATTCAAAGAACGGGGTTCCCTTCCCCCATTTCAGATCAGAATGACAGGAAGAAAAGAGGCTCTTGAGTTATGTAAAATAAACTAGTTGCCTAAAGTGACCCCAAGGTTTCACTGTTGTGCAACCCATGATTTCTGGATGAGACACGCGATGGGCCAATAGCCAGTGGGTCTCTGCTGTACTTCCGGGGCCTTTTTAGGAACATCTGTAACTTGAGGGAAAGCCTGGGTGCCATGTGTGTTTGGGTACACTTTTGAAATCTGTGACAGCCTCATCCAACAAAAGATAAATCACAACAGAGGACAAGCTGTTCCTCCATGAACAGTGTAGGGCTCAAGAACCACACAGTCAGCTCACACATCAAAGCTGTGGGAAATTCAGCTACCGCTCACCTGGGGGTGGGGGGAGGCATATTGACTTTAGGACTGTCTTCAGACCTCAACCCAGATGGATCCACGCTTTAAACGCACAAGCCACCCAGATCACCGTCCCTTGGGTCTCCCAGGGTCCAATCTTCCTCTCTTTCAGTTCACAAGACCCCTGCCAATCCATCCTTCGCCCTGGCAAATGTCTTCGCAAGCCGTTTCGCTGATCAATCACTCTGCTGCCCTTAACGATCTAAGCTGTGAGCTTTGGCACACTGCCACTACCTAGTGTGGCAAGAGAGTACTGATGGCCCAGAAAAAAAATACCACCTCTGTTTAAATTCTGAAATAAAGTATCTATCAAATATATATATAGCTTTTGCATATCATAAGTGAGGTTGAGCCATCATAAGCCAGTAACTGTTTATACCTTAAATGCTACATATTAAATTAAATATAAAATTACTACAGGACAGCACTATGAAGGGTAGAATTATTTTATAGAAATACTCTATCTGTACATTTACATATGCACACACATTATTCCTAATGGCCTTTTAAAGCTATATGTCAAACGAAATCTGCCCATTTTAACTATTTTAGTATGTCCTCAGATACTTGTGACTTTAAAAAGGTTAGAACATTTCTCAAAAGGAGTTCCCTACTCTCTGGTTGTCAGCACTCAGTTTTTCATACCCCCAAGCCCTTGGCTATTAGCCACCTGCTTGCTGCCTCTAAAGATTTGCCTATTCCGAAGGAAAAAAAAGAAAGAAAGAAAGAAAGAAAGAAAGAAAGAAAGAAAGAAAGAAAGAAAAAGAAAGAAACCATATGTGACTCTCTAGCTGGCATCATCCCCTCAGTGTGTGTCTCCGATTTAATCCTTGTTGTGACATGTACTGGTACTTGATTCCTTTTTGTGGGCAAATAGTATCTTCTGTGCAGCTGTTACACACTTTCAACCAGTAGACATTCCCCCTTCTTTCTTAGTAAGAATGCTACTGTAACCAAGATTTTTGTGTGCATGGTTTGTGTGGGCATATGTTTTCTTTACTTTTGGGAACATACCTAGAAGGGTGTGTCTGGCTGTCTGAGACAGAAACTTTGTGCTCTTACTTTGCAAGAACAGCTAGACTTTCCCCAAGGGGCTACATTGTCCCCAGCAGCAGCACCAGAGGGCTTTGCTTTTGTCACATTCTTGCCCATGGTTGTTGCAACAGGAGGCAGGAGCCCAGGTGCCGTGGTCAAACACTTTCTGTCCCATGCAGGCGGAAATCACCACCCACCGGGTCTCTGGAGTTCCAGACCTTTGCTCAACTGCACAGGTTGTCTGTGCAGCCCACCACCTCAAAATGAGTAATAATCCACTGTCAAGCTGAGGTAATGAACCTTTCATGCACACACACATGCACGCGCGCACACACACACACACACACACACACACACACACACACACGCACGCGATTAAACCTAAGTGATTTATTCAAGGCCAGACTTGATTGCACTTGCCTGTAATCTCAGCTTAGGAAGTGGAAGGAAGAAGAGCAGTTTGAGGTCATACTCAGCTGCATAGTAAGTCTGAGCTCAAATAATAATAAATTTAAGTCATATATCTTACTGGATTATTAGGATTTATTGGTTTGTTAAATATCTACTATGTGGTAAAGACTAGATACTTAGGATTCAATGTGGTAGATAAAAACCACAATCAGCCATGGATTCTGCCTTTGGGACCTGAGAACCAGTGTTGGAGATGAATGTATCAGCTACTCGTCAGTTTAATGAAGGGCTGTGTGCACTGGGAACTATGGCCGAGGCTCCTGGTAAGAACTGGATGCTTGAAATAAGCATTTGACCTGGAGTTGAATGAGAACAGTAGAGAGAAGTACAGTAAGACAGGATGAGACAATTTTGGACATCACTGATGCCAGGAAGGGCATGATATGCAATGAGGTAAGAGGAAGTAGGGGCTGCATGTGCAATAACATCGACTGAGACATAAACACAGAAGGAGGGAGAGGTCTGGGCAAGAAGGTGGCAGAAGGGAATTCTGTCTTGGATACTGTACGCTTCAGATGTCTGGGAACCATTCAGGTGGCTTCAGAGTAGCCAGGTGGACAAGCATAGGTCCAGGCTTGGGTCCAAGCCCTGAACTGGAGACATGGATTTGGGTTCATCATGAAATGGGTACTAAAGTCACAGGTGCATAAAGTGGCGGAGAAACATTCATTGGTTCAACAGCACTCAGTCATTCATTGTAGAAATACACTAAGATCCAGTCTGTGGGAGGCGCTGTCCCAATCCCTGATGATACACATCAGGGAACAAAGTGAGGAAAATCACTTTCTTGGGGCTCCTGGGGGAGGGATTTGTAAAACCTTATTGGAAGGCCGGGGAGATAACTGGTTTTGTTCTTTTCTGGTGCTAGGGAACTGAGTCCCTTGGCTCTGGAGAGCCTTAAAGCCACACAGGAAGCAAGCTTCGGAGACATCTGGAAGGGAAGCCTTGCAGCAGCAAGAACGGTCCATGCAAAGGCCTTCTGTGTGGCAGGAGCATCTCTGCGCACTGGTGCAAAAAGACAAAGCCAATGTGGCTAAGGCAGGAGAGTGACAAAGCAGATGGGAGGACATGAAAGCAGGCAGGTGATGGAGAGAGGAGGTAGGCTGTGAGGAGAAACGGAAATCATGGAACAGAGTGACATGGCGTGACTTCTGTTGATGAAGTGTCTGTAAGACAAAGACGGAAAACAGAGTTCTGTCATTTAAGGGATGAAGCAAAGAGGGGCAGTTGGAAGGGAGGTGGAGGTCAAATACAGGCCACCTTAAGGACTCCAGTACATGACAACTAGTGGTGAGGAAGTGGCTGGTGAGGGAGAGACCAGGAAACAGCCCAGCCCAGAGTCTACTGTCTGAGAGCCTGTAGGAAGGGTCTTACAGCGAGGTTGAGAAGCAGGGAGAGTTTCAGGGCAGTCTCATATTGACTATATATGGGATGCTCAGGCAGTGCAATGAGCCCAAGGTTAGGTGGCTTTTGAACCTTTCACCTCAAGAGATTGACTCCCACCTGCCACCCACCCTTGTTTTAAGATGGAGGTGACATGATACTTAATCCCTGTCAACCTGACCAGATTTAGAGTCACCCTGGAAATGCCTCTGGATATGTCCAAGAGGGTGTTCCCAGAAAGGTTTAACTGGACAGGGAAGACCCGCCCTGAACAGACTGTAGTCCCAGACTGAATAAAAAGAAGAGAGCAAGCTGAAGCCCAGCATTCATCCCTCTCTGCTTCCTTGACGGTGGCTGTCATGTGACAAGCCACCTCACCACCACCCCCTGCCTCCATGCCTTCCCCGGTCAGCCACAACAAACCCCTCCACATCTGATTAAGAAAATGTCAGACGCTTTGTTCCAGAAATAATAACTAATACAGACAGGATGGAGTTCTTACTGTGGACAGGAGAGCTAGTGAGGTCAGCTGAGAAGAGAGAATAAATATCCCTAAATATCCCTCCCTTTACTTTGGGGCTTTCTGAGACTATATAGAGTGTGTTGCATACTGACTGCACTTCCCAGTTTGCACAGGCACAATGACTTAGAGCCTATGCTGAGTCACTGGGAGCAAGTCATTTTCAAACCCCGAGGTTGTTTCCTTGTTCGGTCACATAACCAGCAAGAAGCTAGAGACCCTGAGCCAAATCTCCTCACTCTGCAATCTATTCCACTTGTATGATTTATAAGAGGTCAATTCGCTTTTATAGGCCATTAGGGGGTAATTAGGATTCAATAGGAAATTTCTAAATTCCCTTCTTGGGACTGAATGGCAAGTTCTCTGTACTTAAAGGGACAGAAAACAAGCACAACCCAGGAGAGGGAAGAATTTCAAAGACCTTCCATAACAGAACCTGACTGTAATCAACCAAACTATAACTCTCCAGGACAAGCGAGGGAGGGAACTGGACTTTGTGAGTCTGACCACTGACTCCTAGATTTATTTAGTTCATGGCAACTTTCTCCTCAATTGTTTGGCCTCAAGGGTGGGAGACTCAAAAGCTTTCCCTTGGTTTGATTTCTGAGTCATAACAGTACTAGAAAGCCCTGGATGTTAATAGAGATGTAAAGATGTTACCTCCATGCAGGAGATACGTTTACAGATAAGAGAATGCGTGCCCTCACATACGTGTATGCGCATGCGCACGCGCACATGCTAAGGCTATTCTTCTCACGCGGCTACTAACTTGAAACCGAGATTGAGACTCAGAAAATGAAGCAGAAAGCATATGGAGGTAAGAGACACAACAAAGCAAGCTAGCATATGATATATGAGTGATGGACTTTACTTCCAAAGAGAGTTGTAATTTATCTCTGTTTTGTACAATTCAGCTAAACAGCTTTACCATCTCTCTCCTGTGCTCGGCACAGGGACGGTCTCATTTCCCCCTAACTCCCACCCGGAAGCAGGACCTAAGACAAGGATTCTGCGCCCACCGAAGATACCTCTAGGGAAGAGGAGAATCAAGATAGGAAAGGGAGGGCAGTCAATTCAGGATGTGTGATCAAGAGACCACCGGACAGTGAACAGCTGGAGCCCAGTCCCACTGGGGAATGCTGGGAAACTGCAAAATAGACTCAGTTTTCCTTCTCTGCCAAATCCTGCTGTGCTGTTGGCTAAGAGCTCAGAAGGTTCAGCTCTCTGGCACTCAGTGTGGCCAGCCCTGGGAGCAGGCAGCTCAGTTTGCAGATATGGAATCCAGCATGGGGAGAGGAGAAGGGGCCAAGGTGACAACATCCGCTGGAGATAATGTTCTAGTCTGTGTGCCTGGACGAGCCCCTGGGACTGTGGAGCAGCAAAACAGCAAGGGAAATTATGACACAATTGAGATTTGCATTAGCCAGACCAAGCAGAATGCAGCATGCAAACTCTTCTTGAGGTTGTGTGCAAGGAAGCGCTAAGCCTAGACTGCTGTCTGCTCTTCCGGGTGTTGGCCTGTCCCAAACTATGTCTTTCACTCAGTGTTGTTGACCGGCTGGTGCCCTAGTAGTCACAATGGAGGTGGGATAACATTTATCTATACTTGTAAGGTACTTATTTCTGTATTTCAGGGGAATTGGCATGGCAGAGGTAAGCCTCTGCCAGTCAGAGAAGTTGAGTCATGTGCGTGGGGCTGGTTAGAATCTAATTGTATTCAAACAAACACCAAACACTCTCTGATAGTTAGTTTTATTATAAAGTATTGAAAAGTACATCAAATGCTGGTTTAGAGTGTGATTAACCTTAACCTGACAAGCGCCATCTTTCTGGATACATCTTCACGGATTTGCTATTTCAACTGCTTATTCAAGTTACAAGTCCCTCTGACTTAGAAGTAGCATAGAGTCTGTAAAGAAAGGTGAAACTCTAATCCTTTAGCTGGACAGACATTTCCCAAACAGGCAGGTCGCTCTTGAAGACTGCATTTTCCAACATTTTCCTAGTGTTGAAACAGAAGAAAACGATTTTTAAAATTGTTTGCCAAGGTCATCTTGCCAAGATCCTTGCTCCTTGGCTTATGCGAGATCTCTTTTTCCTCCATGTTCATAGGCCTTCCCTTTCCATTTGTGGCCTTGTTTCCTCTTCTGAAAGGACTGCTGGATTAGAGTCTACCCTAACGCCCCATTTTTAATTTTTACCTCATTATTTTTTAAAAACAACCTCTCTCTACATAGCCCTGGCTAACTATGCAGACCAGGATGGCCTCAAAACCACCGAGATCCACCTGCCTCTGCCTCCCACGTGCTGAAATTAAAGGTGTGTGCCACCACAATTACCTCATTCTTATTCTCTTTAAATAGAATTGTTTTTCTTTCAGTTTATGTCAACATACAGAGTTGTATACATTTGAAGTGTATGTGATTTGGTGTATGTATTATGAAATGGTTACATCATCAAGCTAACTAGTGCATACATCACTTCAGATAGGAACCTCTCTGCGTGAGAACGCTTAAGATCATTCTTCCATGTGTAAAATATAGCACTGCCAGCTGCAATTACATGTTGAACCTTCAGAACATATTTCTATTACAATTCTCTGTACCCTTTCACTTACGTTTGACCCCACCCACCTTCCTCAGGCCCCAGGGACCACCATTCCACTCTGTTTCCCAGTCTAACATTTCCCCTCATACCCCACATGTAAATGATATTGTTCTCCAGCTTCCTCTAATTTTCTTTCCTTAGCATGGTACAAAGTATCAACAAGTTGGAACTTACGATTCTGCGGTTCTGAAGGGTTTGTAAGGAAACCCCTGGATACTATGCATGTTTTCTATGTGTGAATTTATGTATTTATGTTTGCTTCTATGTCTTTGTACCAAGCGCATGCTTGGTGCCTGCAGAGGCCAGAAGGAGGCACCAGATATCCTGAAAGGGAGTTGCAGACAGTTGTGAGCCACCATGTGGGTGCTGGGAATCCGCTTGGAGGCAAATTTTATTTGCTGTTTTTCTATCACTTTCTAAATACTCGTGATCTTAAACTAAGGCATATTGTGCTTTTATCATAAGTGCAAATATCACATATTTTGAGGTTATAGTTTCACATTGAAACAAGGAAATTTCAGAATATCAGCTTAGATATGAGATCACTGGGCAGTATGCTCTCCCCTGGAGGCATGCATTTGCTGTGCAAGCGTTCAAGGAACCAGAAGACAGTAGACATGGCACAGGCTTTAGGACACAATGAGCAGTGCGGAAAGCCACATCCCCAACTTCCCCAATCACACAACTTTGCAGTCATTCCCAAAGCATGAGAAGAAAAATATTGAAACTGGACAGAAGCATGTTTTGATGAGAAGATAGTCAAAAGAGCTCAGATAAGGTTCATTGGAATTGTTAATACTATTCCACTGAATCAGAGGTGGAGGCTATGCCCTGAAGAAGGGAGCCTCTAATCATTTGCTCAGCTGTAGGAGATGGGTCATCTAAACTTCCTGAACTAAATTCCAGGATTCCAGGGAAACGGCAAATCTTTATCGTTAAAAATAATCACCAGTCAGTCAGGATTTCCAAAGGGTGTGCTTCATCTACTTAGTAACAACTTAACTAGATCAGTGGTTCTCAACTTTCCTAACAACCCTTTAATACTGCGCCTCACATTGAGGTGACCCCTCAAACATGAAATGATTTTCATGGCTACTTCATAACTATAATTTTGCTAGATATGAATCATATTATAAATATCTCATATGCAGACCACTGTGAAAGGGTCATTTGACCCCCTAGGGGTCGTGACCCACAGGTTTGAGAAGCACTAAATTAGAGTCTGTCTGTACCTGTGCATTTTAGGCAGGCGCTCTACCACCGAGCTGAATCCCTCGCCCCTCCCTCATCTTCACTAGAGTAGTCTGTAATAGACTGGAGTGAGATAAGAAGACAATTGAGGCATTGAAATTTTCAATGAATATTATTATAGAATTGACATCTGTACTTTATTATAGAGGCCATCATTTCTCCTATCAGCCATTTTCTGCAAGGAAGATTATTGACTCTCTCTCTTTCTCTCTCTCTCTCTCTCTCTCTTTCTCTCTCTCTCTCTCTCTCTGTGTGTGTGTGTGTGTGTGTGTGTGTGTGTGTGTGTGTGTGTGTGTGTACATCTTGGGCTTTATTTCAGGAAAACCCTTTTAAATAGTATGTGCATGCTTACCCCCAAATGAAACCAGCCCCACCAAACTCATTCTGGTGAGAATGCTATTTCCTTTCTATGGCTTTTTCTGTTGGACTTAGTACTAGATACAGAATTCTTTCTTCACCCTGCTCTCTAAAAGCTTTGAAGTCATTTAGAGGTGTCACCCTGGAAGCCCTGGGACAGAATTGCATACAACTGGTTAGAGGGTCATCTGATCCTTGGGTGGGAGTCCCATGAGCCCTCTCCTTCTGAGAAAGGAAAGCCCAGTTGTGATGACCTCTGGCTAGCAGGCTCAACTGAGTTTAGCTCAAAGGAGAATCCTATACAACGGGAGGGGGACACTATGGGGAGGTGGGAGAGCCCACAGATCCCACTGATGTCTTATGGGAAGTACTCTTCCACTGGAGGGATGATTACTTAGCCATAGGTGGTGCACCACATGGTATAATATTCATTTTTCTAATACTGGAACATTCTCTCTACTTGCATCCAAACTCATAGATGATTTTTTTTTATTAACTTCAAATTTATCTGGTCTAATTCTTTTCTTTTCCACTTTAAGTAACGGGGTCTGAAGGAGTCAAGAAAGGTCAGCAGAGGTTGTGGCAGGGCAAAGATCTTCTGTGCTCTCTACATGTGACCTGCCATCTGGGAAGCTTCCCTTTAAGCTATCTATAATAAGTATAAAAATACAATAAATTAAATAATTTCCTATTATCAAGTTCATGCCCTTGAAAGGTAAAGATTTAGCTATCATTTTTCTAATTTTGATCAAATATTCTATGTAAAACTAATATATTTAAAATATTATTTCAACTTGAAAACACACAAATAAATAGAAATATCTTCCAATCATATGTTTGTACTAAGCTTGCAAAGTCTGGCACGTTTTGTTGTTTTAAAAATTATTTTACTTTTAACTTATTTATGAAAACATAACTCTGTTTTGGAGACTGTTATAGTGTGTCATGGGATGATGTAACAGTGAGCACCATTAGCTTGACAAGTCCCTAGTCTCCTAGGAGACAATTCTTACAGCATATCAGTGAGGGAGTTTCTGGATTGAGTTGATGTGGGAAGATCCACCTTCGGCATATGTGTCACCAAGAAGGAAAGAGTGAACGGAGCATGCACGTTGGCCCAGCTTTGCTTTCTGACTTGGGATGGAACGTGAGCCGCTGTCTGAGCTCCCGATGCTGCCCACATCTTCCCTGCCTTGTGACTGTAGCCTTTAACTTCAACCTTGAACTTTGTAATCTCACCCCACTCTTTTCCTACCTTGAGCTGCTCTCATCAAGGATTTTGTTGCAGCAATGAGAAAAGTAACCAAGGTGACTAGTCATCATTTTATATTGTAGACCCCGAAGAGCAAATCAAAGGATGCTATGTGTCTTCACCATGAAGGAATGGAATGTGCGTCCTGTGAGTAGGTAGACGTGTCTCACACAGCTCAAACACCATGCATCATATGCACATATCTAAGCATGACATAATAGATAACTATCAACCATAGTCTAAAAACAAGGACCCATCATTTCTTCGATGTGTGTCTTATAACTAGCTGTTTCACCCATGATCTGCGCTGCTCCTTCCAGAGTAAGTCTTGCTGGGAAGCTAGGAATCATGGCGATCAGGCTCCTTCCCATGACGGCGTACTACATGAATGATGGTTACAGCCAATAGAAATACAAAGAGCATGGGTTCTTCCCAACCCAAAAGCTTGAGAAGAAGTTTGCAGGTTGCCCTTGTCCTTTCTTCACAGAGTGGCTTCCTCCATAAGAGACGGGCAGCATCGGAAAAGGGAGAATTCTCCTCCTTCACACCTCTAACAACCACTTGGAAGTGTGTTCCCTAGCCATTGCATCAGTACTGAACTATGAAAAGGGAACAAACTTTGCTTTTTAATTAGTGTTTTTTTTTTAAATCAGCATACAAAGCAACAGGTTCATTATGACATGTTCATCCATAGTTTGCTTTCACTGATCATCTTCTCTCTGCCCCTCTGGTGTCTTTCCCCCCATGGTGTCTCTGGTGTCTCTTACTCCCATGATCTTCCCCTCTCCCCCAGTAGCTCCCTTCATGTCACACATATTCTGTTCCTACCTCTCTCCTACCAAGCCCACTCTGAACCCAGGATGCTTCATGGAACACAGTTCCATTCCTTTGCAAATGCCATGACTTCGTTTTCTCTAATACAGGAATGAAGTTCCTCTGCGTTTCTAGACCATGTTTTCCTTACGGGCCCACACATTCATGGACACAGAGTCCATTTTTTTGAAGAGTGCAGCAATAAACATGGATGTGTAAGCAAGAAGGAAACCCTCTACTATGTCCCCATGTATTTATCTATGGCTATAGAATAAACCACCCCAAATGGGAAGGCTTGGGCTAACTATACTCACTTATTTCA
Organism: Mastomys coucha; assembly: GCF_008632895.1. Lineage (NCBI taxonomy): Eukaryota > Metazoa > Chordata > Mammalia > Rodentia > Muridae > Mastomys > Mastomys coucha. The sequence continues at coordinate 99,522,298 of NW_022196906.1, forward strand.
CTCATAAAACTTTAACCTGGGCAAGACTCTGCAGGGCTAATCATCTTCTGACCCACATCAGGAGGGCTGCAAGACCTGCTGTCACAAAATCCCACACATAGCTTGACTGACAGTTGGAATGACCCAGGGCAGGAAGCCCCATGTCTCCATTCTGGCCTCCCATTGTGTACCTCTCAGCCTTGCCCTGGCACCACGATCAGTTCAAAGAAGAAATATTCCAAGAGACAAAAAAGCTGACAGTATTTTGAAGTCTGGGTCTAGAGAAACCAATTTCACACCTGCCATAATTTACCAAGACCTCACCATGCCCAGGTTCAATGTAATGAGCTCTACATCTCATCTCCCATTGAGTGTGATTAGAGATTTTGGAGGACTGGGCTTTAAACCATCTCTTAACCCAAGCAAGAGTCCGAGACTGATCAGTAATGGCAGCTCATATCAGTATTGAAACCATTAAACCATTTCAGTAGAAGACAAGGAAAAGAACCAGTCCTGTGCCGTCTTAAAATATATGAATTGCAATCCATCAAACGACTAACAGGCAATAATAAAAATGGGGGGTGGGACCTCGACTTTTGTCAATTAAAAGAACCAAAGACACCTACAGGAAACTTCTGTAAATGTGTGAGAAAGAGAGAGAGAGAGCACATTAGCATTCTTATTCCACAGTTTAGTGCGTGTGTGTGTGTGTGTGTGTGTGTGTGTGTGTGTGTGTGTGTGTTAGAGAGTGAGAGAGAAACAGAGACAGAGGCAGAGAGCATTAGCATGCTTGTTCCCTGCACACCTATGGAGGGCAGATAATTTTTAAAGAAACAGTTCTCTCCTTCCACCGTGTGGATCCTGGTGTAACAGGCCCCCAGACCTTAGCACAACTGACATCATCTTAGAGGCATCATTCTGACCTTAAAACCCAACACATAGGTCCCAACACCTGCCAAACTGGGAACAAAGATCTAACCCATTAAAGACCTGGTCTGTAGCTCCAGGATCCAGGGAAGTCCCTGGATGGACTACCCTTGCTTCTTGGCTTCTGCAGTTCAGCTTCTTGCTGACTGTTCTTGCTAACCGAAATGTGTCAACCAGGATGTGGGTTTTGTGCATAAAAGACCGAGAAACTGTGAGGATTGCTGCTTCGTGATTTGGGCAAGTTCCCCATGCAGCAATAAAGACTTTCAATGTGACTTTAAAGGTGTTCGTGTGGCAGCCTCTGGTGGCCTTACACCATAGCACTGGGAATTGAACTCAGTTCACCAGGCTTGGCCATAAGACCTTTACCTGTTGAGTCATCGCACCAGTCCCATCAGTGACTTCATCATCAAGCGATATTTAAAGTCCTCAAGCGCTACTCCCAACCTGGTCAACTCCTTTAATTATACTCAATTACCAACTGCTCTCAGGAGAAAGGACCTTCCACACATTCTGACATCTAAGAGCTCAAGCCTTGCCAACTTTCACATTATTCTGTGGGAGTGTGTGGCTTCTCTCCATCTCTTCTTATGCTTACACGATATTCACGCTGCTATGTGAATATCGTTATCGCTACATCAAGGCTGTAGTTTTTGTTCAGTTTTTCTTTTATGCCTGTATAACCCAAACTACATGACTGAACAGCTTTCCCAGCTTCAGTCAGCATCCATTATGCTGACCTCAAACATTTGTCCTAGCTTGCTTTCCACCGCTGTGATAAACATTATTACCAAAAGCAACTATTGTAAGAGAAAGGTCTATTTCAGCTTATACTTACACGCCACCAACCATCACTGAGGGAAATCAGGGCAAGAACTCAAGGCGGGAACCTGGAGGCAGGAGCCGATGCTGAGGCCACAAGGGAACGCTGCTTACGGGCTTGCTCCTCATAGCTTGTCCAGCCTGCTTTCTTATATACCCCAGGACTACCTACCTGGGGATGGCACCTCTCACAGAGAGCCAGGCTCTCTCACATCAAACATCAATCCAGAAAATGCCCCCCACAGACTTGCCACAGGGCAGTCCAATGATAGCATTTTCTCAATTAAGGTTCTCTCTTCCCAAATAACCCTAGTTTGTGTCAAGCTGACAGAAACAAAATAAAGCTAGCAGTTTTCTATGTAAGGTTTCTATGTGGGTTTCTATGTGGCTTGAGCATCCTCCCTGCAAGGATGCTCATTTTCTCCCCTTGTTTCCATGAGGGTAGTTTTAGATGCAATTCCCATTTAAAGCAGTAGCATTTGAGTAAAGCAGAGTTCTCCTGGCGATGTGATGCAGGTGGACTTCATCTAACAAGGGGAAGATCTAAAGAAGATGATCCCTTCTGAGAGGAAGAGGAAATACTTCTGACTGACTCAGAACGTGACTGGGAACTTCAGATGCTCCATCAGCTCTTCTCAAAGTCTCAGTGTTGCTGCCTAACACAGAGATTATGGATTTGCCATCTCAGCACAGAGAGAGAGAGGGAGAGAGAGAGAGAGAGAGAGAGAGAGAGAGACAGAGACAGAGACAGAGACAGAGACAGAGAGAAAGGAGGGAGAGGGAGAGAGAAAGAGGGGGGAGAGAGAGAGAGAGAGAGAGAGAGAGAGAGAGAGAGAGAGAGAGAGAGAGAGAGAGAGAGAGAGAGAGAGAGAGAGAGAGAAAAGGAAAGAAAGAGAAGGGGAGAGGGAGAGAGAGAAAGAGAGGGGGAGAGGGAGAGAGGGGGGAGAGAGAGAGGGAGAGACAGAGAGAGAGAAATCTATAATAGACACAGTATTTTTATAAAGGATAATATTATTTCAAAAAGACTATATAAGTTCATCTAATAGGAAGGAATAGTGAAAATGCTCCCAAATGTGCTTTTAAATGAATTCTCTGCTTTTTAGGAATAATTGTCCCTAGGCTACTGGGGAAATAATATTTCATCAGGCAGTACCCACTGCAAGCTGACACCAGGCAGGCTGGTCTACACAAGGGAATGCAAAAACACTGGTTAGAATTTCAAATGCAATTATTCACACATTTTCTGGGAATTCTTTTCTTGAGCCATGAATAATTTGTCCCTATCTCTCTGAATTCTGGCTCCAAGTTCATGTTTTCTTTTTCCTGGGGGACTGTCTAGTTAGATTTCAGAAAGATAAACTGTCTTTGGAAATCATAGCAAAGGCTCATTTCCAGTCCTCCTGCTCCTGTAAAGAAGTTCCTTTGCCTAGGGGAGGAGAGAGGTTGCCACTCCTGTGTGCACCCATTTGTTTTCCCTTTGTAGTGGAGCAGTTGTTAGCCGTCCAGAATTGTCTTCCAGTGGAGACTTTCTGAAACTGAACCAGTGTGAAGAATTCGCTAACCATTCACCCTAGCCATCCTCCATCTTGTATTCGACACAGTGGGAAGTATGAGGGCCTAGGAGTTTAAGCTAATTGTGACCTTCTTCCAGCTTCATATCCAGTTCATGCCAGGTAATCCCCAAAGCTGAAAGCATGAGGCACAGTGCACCAGCAGCAACACCGTTTCTAGGTCTGTTTGAGAGAAAAAGACAGCCAGTTCCTTATTCCAAAGAAAAAGAAATAACACAGGGGTTCCTTAAAAACTTAGAGCAGATACTCTATGATCCAATAATTCCACCTTGGGTGTATAGCCAAACGGTATGAAACCGGTATGCTGATGAGACACCTACATTCCTATGTTCAATGCAGCTCTACTCACTTGTGGTCAAGATATAAAATCAACCTAAGTGTCCATTAGTGGATGGCTGGGTTTAAAAATACAGCATATGCATATACGCACTAAGGAATACAATTTAGCCTATAAGAGGGACCTCCTACTGTTTGCAATAACATGCGTGAGCCTGAAGGATGCTACATGAAGCCAGACACACACAGACAAATGGCCATTCTCACTTATATGTGGAGTCTAAAACACCAGACTCATAGATATAGAGAAGTGGTGGGACTGGAGAGATTCCCAGCACCCATGCTAGATGGCTGACAGCTACTCCAGGGTCCTAACACACTCTTCCGGACGCGTTGGGCACAAGTGCACGTCTGTACATGTTGCATGATATTTGATCACACTGCGAATCCCAAGATTGTGAAAAGACTTGTTTCTTGCTGTGGTGTGGCTCAGCCCTTAAACACACACTTTTAATCCCTCTGCCTGGAATACAGACACACCCTTAGGACACACATTTAATCCCAAACAATGAGGGTAAAGTTAGTTTGTAGAAGGAAGCACCCATGGTGGAAAGTGATGTCTAATTGAGTGGCAGACAAAGTGACAATTCAGACAAAGATCTGATAGGATAGGAAAAGTCCAAATTTCACAAGAAGGGAGGAGAAAGAGAAGCTACTTAAAAGAATGCAGGAAAAAAAAGCAGTTTTACTAGGATAGTTTTACATCCCAGGTTGAAAACAGAATAAGCTAGATAAAGGTGAAGACAAAACAAGCCAGAGAATGAGAAAGAACCAGAAGATTAGAACAGATTGCTAGAGTTAGTTTGAGGCCAAACAGAACAAAAAGTCAGAGGCCGAGAGAGAAGCCAGATTGAATCACTCAGCTTGGTAAGGAGCATGAGCCAGAACACCTGAACTGAATCATCCATCAAGAGTTCAAAGAGGGCCAGTCATACAACACCCAGAAGAAGCTCCACTCCGAGGCACTCTAACACGTCCAGGATCAGAGGTGTGGAGGACACAACATCTGTCCCAACACAAGGAGTAACTGGGACCAGGCACACAGGTACTCTGCCAGCCCAGTGGCTCGGATTCCTTCCTTCCTGTCTGTCTGGGCTGGTGCCCTGAGCAGACCTTGGGCACAAGCTCCACAGAGAGTCCCACAACACCCAGAGGAAGCGCCACTCCCAGGTGCTCTAACAAGCCCAGGATCACAGGACCCCAAAAATCACAGGATCACAGAGACAGCTTGACTCTGAGGAGTTCTGATACAACCAGAATCACAGGAAGGACAGGCTCCAGTCAGATTTAGCAAGGGCAGATAGCACTAGAGATAACCAGATGGCAGGAGGCAAGCATAACAATATAAGCAACACAAACCAAAGTTACTTGGCATTATCAGAGTCCAGTACTCCCACCATAGCAAGTCCTGGACATACCATCACACCGGAAAAGCAAGATTCAGATCCAAAATCACTTCTCATGATGATGATACAGGACTTTAAGAAAGACATAAATAGCACCCTCAAAGAAATACAGGAGAACACAGGTAAACAGCTAGAAGCCCTTCAAGAGGAAGCACAAAAATCCCTTAAAGAAATACAGGAAAACACAATAAAACAGGTGAAGAAAATGAGCAAAACCATCCAGAATCTAAAAAATGGAAAAAGAAACAATAAAGAAATCAGAAAGAGAGACAATCCTGGAGATAGAAAACCTGGGAAAGAAATCAGGAGTAATAGATGCAAGCATCACTAACAGAATACAAGAGATAGAAGAGAGAATCTC
>NW_022196906.1:99528584-99566941 GCF_008632895.1 Mastomys coucha
CAAAACTCTCAATTACCATAGATGAAGAAAACAAGATATTCCATGACAAAACAAAATTCACACAATATCTTTCCACAAATCCAGTCCTACAAAGGATTATAGATGGAAAACATCAACATAAGGAGCAAAACTACACCCTAGAAGAAGCAAGAAAGTAATCTTTCAACAAATCCACAAAATCCTAATTTCCACCTCTTACAACAAAAACAAGAGGAAGTAACAATTACTTTCTCTTAATATCTTAATATGAAAATTAATATTACCAACATATCCTAATCGATTGAAATCCAAAAATATGAGGAATTAGAAATTTGTTGATTGTCACCCAATGGTCTCCCTAATTTGGTAATTGGAAAAATATGTCCAATATTGTATAATCCATATACACTTTCAGCTGTTTGTTTGTGACAGTGTCTGGCTGTGTACAACATAAGGGCCTTGAGATCTTGCTTCTCCTAGCTCAACCTCTCTAATAGTAGTATTATTTATTTCATGTTTTTACACTATACTATGGTTTTCAGAACAGCTTACATATTTCAAAAGTATTTATATACCCAAAAGAAATGTAGACAATTAAATTGGGAAGGGGCTTGTAAGAGAACAACAAAGAGTGAGACTGAATGCTGTGCTTGACATTTGTAGTTCTTATATCAAGTTTGAAGAAGAGGACTTTATAAGTTACTCTTTCTCTGAGATGAATGCTTTTCCAAATTATCATAGCCAATGAACCAGATTCTTACCCTCACCTAATGGCTGTGCCACCCTCCAAGCAGAACCATTGTTCATTGAAATAGTTGGTGAGTGACTTTATGGATAGACCATCTTAATACACATACCATTTCTTAAATGAATGTAACTTATTCTCTGTGGGCTGAGAATAAATTCACTCACTCAAGTCAAATAGCTTTGACCATAGCAGGAAGTCTGTATCCAAAAATTGTGCCTACAATTCATTCCTTGGCGCAGCAGAACTGTCAAATCTCAGCTTAGCTACAATGGAAATAAAATCCTTTGGTGATGTGAGGGTCATTGAAGTACAGCCTTATTACAATGAAATCCAGTGTCTAAAAATTGTTCTTATTTTGGGCTTGTACCACAGTAAAAGCCAAGATTTTAAGCTCTACTAAATACAAAACAAACAAACAAAAAGGCTTTATTCATGTTCATTTAAAAAATACTAGTGGCCGGGCGGTGGTGGAGCACGCCTTTAATCCCAGCACTTGGGAGGCAGAGGCAGGTGGATTTCTGAGTTCGAGGCCAGCCTGGTCTACAGAGTGAGTTCCAGGACAGCCAGGGCTATACAGAGAAACCCTGTCTCAAAAAACCAAGAAAAAAAAATACTAGTGATGATGTATTATTTTAAAATATACACTTAATATGTTTGGAGCTATTTAAAATCTATATTGAGAAAAACGTATGTATTTTCAGTATTGCTCTAGACAAGCATCTACATAATACTGTTAAATTGATTGTTGTTTTATATCAAACAACTTTTATAATACTCATTTTTATTGTTATAATATTTTATAAATTTTAAAGAATATGACAAAAAAAGATATTGTAGGTATTGAAGAGGGGGGTCTCTGGGAGGAGTTGGGGTAAAAAAGGGAAACAAGAATGTGATTTAATTCTATTTACTTAAAATATGTTTTCAAATGTTAACAAATTCAGATAAATTGACATCATGTATCTTTTCTCATCATAATGCAATAAAACTTAAATCAATAAAAAATAGAGTTCAAAGAGAACTAGAAAGCAGTGAGCTTATTCAGCAGTAAGTCTTAGGGGCTGAAGACATTCTAAACTTAGATAAGATTGTACAGAGGATAGAAGCTTCCAGGACTAGGCCTAGGTTAGCAGATGGAGGCAGTAAGCCTCCAAGATGACAATTATATCAGGTGACTGATATAAAAGTGACTGTTACGGGTCCCCAATGAAGGAGTTAGAAAAAGGACCAAAGGAGCTGAAGGGTTTGCAGCCCCTTAGGATGAACAACAATATGAACTAACTAGTACCCTCAGAGCTGCCAGGAATTCAACCACCAACCAAGGACTATACATGGTGGGACTGATTGTTCTGGCAGCATGTGAATAGTAGAGGATTGCAAAGTCGATCATCAATGGGACAAGAGGCCCTTGGCCCTGTGAAGGTTTTGTGCCCCAGTGTAGGGGAATGCCAGGGCCAATAAGTGGGAGAGGGTGGGGTGGCAAGCTGGGGGAGGGGGAGGCAACAGGGGTTTGTTCTTGTTGTTTTTTGGTTTTGTTTTATTTTTGGTCTGGTTTTTTTTGTTTTGTTTTTTTTGTTTTTGTTTTTTTGTTTTTGTTTTTGGAGGGGAACTGGGAAAGGAGAAATCATATGACATGTAAATAAAGAAAATATCTAATAAAAAAAGAAAATGAAACAATATTGATAAAAAAAGAAAAAAGTGACTTAAATGCACAGACTGACAGACAGACACATAAATAAAAATAGACCACTTTTAAAAGCAGAAATTGATGGTTAATGGTGTAACCTTGGAGATGTTGGTGACAGGATTTTCATTCAGATATAGGAATAAGTGTCAATTATTAATTTGAGAGGGCCTAGGAACAACTCTTGGGCCCCACCCTGTGAGGGATTTTTTAGGTTAGGTTATCCTCTTGGGAGATTATCTTGATTAAGTTTAATTGAGATAAGAAGACTCATCCACTGTGGGTGGCACCATTCCCTAGGCTGGGATTTCAGCCTGTATAAAAAGGGAGAAAGTGAGCTGAACACAAGCATTCATCATTCTCTTCCTGACTGTGGGTGTAAAATGACCAGCAGCTTCACGTTCTTGCTGCCTTCCTGCCTTGCTGGTCTGTACCTTGAACAGTGAGCCAAAATAAACCCTTTATTTCTTAAGTTGCCTTTGCCAGAATATTCTATCACAGCGAAGGAGAAGTAAGTATGAAGGGGGTCTGGCTAAATAAAATGTTATAACAGAATTTTGTTGTAAGTTGTAGGTTTAATAACGAATGAAATATCTGCTTCAGTAGGGCAGATAATCATACACAGCAAGCTCTTCATGAAGTACTTTTAAATGACGAAAAGCACTAATTCACACAAAGACAATATATCCAGGAATAAGAACCAGCAAGGGAGAAATTTCTTGAAGTGGTGATTTTCTTAGCAGAATGAAGAAAACTGCAAACCATGTGTATGTGTGTATATATAGGGGGGAGGGAGAGAGAGATTTAAAACGTTCTTTCTTCAAAACCTTTAGAAATCCTAGTATTTAAAGCAGCAGGCACCCTGAAAGATGTGGTTGAGGTGTGGAGGCAATGGAATGGGAGTGGGGAATCTTGCCTACAGGCAGACTGGTTAAACTCTTCATTTCTCTTCCTCTCCTTGAAGCTCCCTGCTCCTCTACTGCTCAGTTCCTCCTGTTAGCCATTTTCTTCCCTGCTCCTTGTCTCAGTTTCCCATGAGACATTTCGCTCCCAATTCTAAACACATGAACCAGGTCTTTGGAATAAAAGTCCGTGTATGAGAAAGCCTTGAACCAACAGAACAAGATAAAAATGCATATGTAAGTAAAGTCAGGGAAATCACTGAGAAAGGGAACAAAAAGAGCAGAGAATGAGAGACAGAGGACAGACAGACAGACAGACACTTAGGAGGGTCAGTTTGGCAGACAGCACCTTCCTTAGTGGAGAAGAGAAAATTATCAAAGAAACAGCTCTCGCTCTTTTTTTTTCTGGTGAGTCTGTTCAGCCCACATAGAGAGGAAACAATAGAGTAACGGAATAGTAACAGCCAAGTCCAACAATGAGTTTTGGGGGGGTCTCTTACGGCTGACTCAAAGCCAGCTAGAACACTGAAAAGCCTAGTGAGGACTCACAGAAACTGCCTTGCTGGAGCCCAACTTGCCCCTCGGTGATTATCTTGTGCTTATAGATCCTGCATCTGAGAGGGACAGAACTTCATTCTGTTGTGCCTAAGAGGGCTGGGGGGTGGGGGTGGGTTCTAGAAACTCAGCAGCCACCAAAGCCAGAGGTTTTTAGGTTCTTGTGTCATGAATTTCAAGAATGAAATTCACAGTCCACAGAAAGTGAGCTTTATTAAGAAGTCAACTAACCTAGGCCCATCGGGGTTTACAGAGACTGAGCCACCAATGAAAGAACATGCAAGGGGCTGGGCTTAGCCCCCATACACGTTTGAGGCAGATGTGCAGCTTAATCTTCATGTGTGTCCCCTAACAATTGGAGCATGGGCTGTCTCTGACTCTATTGCCTACCATTGGATCCCCTTCCTCTAGCTGGGCTGCCTGGTTGAGCCTCAGTGGGAGAGGATGATGCACTTAGACTTGCTGCAACTTGATGTCCCAGGGCAGGTGGTACCCAAGGGGGAGAGGATAATGGGGGAGGGATTTGTGAGGGTAGGACTGAGCCGGGCGGTGGTGGCACACGCCTTTAATCCCAGCACTTGGGAGGCAGAGGCAGGCGGATCTCTGAGTTCGAGGCCAGCCTGGTCTACAGAGTGAGTTCCAGGACAGCCAGGGCTAAACAGAGAAACCCTGTCTCAAAAAATATAAAAAAAAAAAAAAAAAAAAAAAAAAAAAAAAAAGTGAGGGTAGGACTGGGAGGAAAAGAGAGGGGCTGTGGCCAGGATGTGAAATACATAAATGAATCAGGGGAAAAATAAAGGAACGTTTTATTATAGGAGCTTGAGAGGTTAGCAAGGCATAGCTACTGTACAGTAGTCTGTCCCTGAGAGTGGACACCATAAGCCTCATTGCCTGGAGTTAAGTTAGGTCGGGGTGGAAGGCAGGAGAGTGAGCAGGTCTGTGCAGTTTCCATTTGGCGGTGCTGGGCAGTTCCAGTCGCATCCTTGGTGGGCTTTCCGGGAAAGTGGAAGCGATGAAAACAATCCAGACTCCTGCTCTGGTATCTCCAGAGTCTGGCTGTGGCAGAACAAAGGACATTTTTAGCTTAGGAGCTTCCAGCATCTCTTCCTCCAGCTGTGGAGATACTGCTGGCAGGCCCAGGGACATTCCTGTCTTTTAGCCAAGAAAGGAGCTGGTTCACTCTTAGACGGGGTCTTTTTACTCTAAACTGCACCCCCTCCCTCCAGTCTCTTCCTCCAGTTCTCATCACCTGGAACTGGTATGTTTCGGAGCATCTTAAATTTTCCTTTCTCCTGAGCCCCTCACCTCCCAACCCCTACCAGGGGAAAATATTGCAATCTGCAAGAAACATCTGCGCAGTGAAGTGAAAATTTTTTCCAAACTAAAGGACATGGGTTGCCAAATTGGAAAAAAAAAGAAAGATTGGACTAGTTTTTTCTCTCTGCCGCGACAGGATGCTTGATAAGAAGCAATTTAAGAAAGGAAAGGTTGGTTTTGGCTTGCAGTTAGGGATGCAGTCCATCATGACAGGCAGGGAATTGGGGGGAAGCTGGTCACACTGTGTCACCAGCCAGGAAGCATGGAGTGACGAATGCCAATACTCAGTTTCCTCTCTCCAACATTCAGGGGGAGTTTCTCCACTTCAGTTAACCTAAGACAGATCCTGGTGAGATCTTGGTTCCCTTTGTGAACTAAATTCACTGAGTGAATTTAAGAGCACCATGGAAACAAAATGACAAACCTTGAGGATTAAGACGTAACTCAGTAGTAGATTCCTTGCCTACCATGCAGAAGGCTCTAGCTTCAATCCCCTAAAAGACCTAAGAGACAAAAGAAAATGTTTGAGATGTGTGGTACTGAGGGACAGGGATTAAAGTGCCACCAGGAACTGGGGATATGGCTTAGTCAGTGCAGCAAGCATGAGAACCTGAGTGCGGACTCCTGGAATCCACATAAAAGTCGGGCGGGTATGCTGGCTGCCTGTGATCTCACACCCAGGAGGCAGGATCCCAGAGCAAGCTAACAAGCTAGGCCAGCCAGAATTGGTGAGCAATGCGTTCAGCAAGAGACTCTGCTGCAATAGGCAAAGTGGACAATGATCACTGAAGAGACCCAGCATCAACTTCAGGCCTGTACACATGTGTTAATACACATACAAACATGAATGTGGATCATGTAGACATATACATATCCAAAGTAGGAAGAAAGGGAGAAATGGAGGGAGGGAGGGAGAGAGAGAGAGAGAGAGAGAGAGAGAGAGAGAGAGAGAGAGAGAGAGAGAGAGAGAGAGAAAGAGAAAGAGAGAGAGATTGAGAATATGAGAGTCTTCAAGAGGTCAGAAAGCATCTTCCACCCAGGTGAAAATAGGAGCCAGTGAATGTCACTCTGATGTTTGGAAGACTGAACCACCTGCCCAGCACTGGGAGGCACCTTCAAAAGGAACATCACAGATGGAACACAGCCGTCATCATCTTTAGAGACATACCCCTGATCAGTAATCCAATCCCCAGAGGTCAGCACCGAACACACACACACATGAACAACACTGAATGAACCAGGGGGCTATGCTTCATGCACACATATGTATATGCATGCAATGATAACTGAAGAAGGGGTCTCAAATTTGAAAGGGAGTGGGGTACATGGAATGAGTTGGAGGGAGTGAAAATGGCGTACATATAATACTCATATAAGAAATTCTCAAAAAAAAATTTAAAGCTAGAAACAAAATAAAGCAATGCTCAAGTAAAACGTGCCACTCAACTCTGCTAATGACAGAAGCATCACACGATCAGCCTTCTCCGAAGCTCTTCACACCCATTTCTTGGCCAGCCATGAAGGTTATCGATCACTAGTGTCACACAGAGTCATTAAGGCTGGCTCCCAGCTTCTGCTTGGGCACTGTACCAAGCCAGACCCTGGAGAAAGCACTTTCCATGAGCCAAATCTCACAAAACCAATTTCATAGATGAGAAAAATGGAGGTTCCGATAAGTCAAACCACACATCCGGTGTCAGATAAGCAGCTCAAAAAACAAGTCTTACTCTTTTGGTGATTCCAAATTGCACTTTGGACACATGATTAACGCCTTCTAGGGCATCAAACAATAGAGAAAGATCATTAGTATTGAAAGTGCAGAACGAGCCATTTATCACAGAAAATGTGTTCACCAGACAGAAATCCTGCTGGCCTGGCAGAAGGACTCTCACACGTACTCTGCAGACACTGTGGAGCACGGCAAACACCACCCGAGATGTGACGGGGTGGAGACACAGCTCAGGGGCTGCAGTGGATGCTGGTGGCAGGTGTGGGGCAGGGTGTGAGTTCAGAAAGAGAGCGGCTGACTTTAAGTGAGGACCAAAATAAGACAAAGCCGCCGGCTGGAGAATCTCAGAAAGTAGTTGCAAAGGCTGAAGAAAGGAGCGAATTCCTAGTGGTAGTGTGTATATAAAAGGAATTTTAGGGGAGATTAGTGCAAACCCATCAGTAGACTGATAATAATAATAAGGAAGAGGTTGCCCATAAGAGCTGGTATTGTTTGAGAATCTTCCATATGCCAGGCGTTGTGCTGGGCACTTCATCAAACCGTTCCGTGAGCTATGCTAACCATTTATCCCTGCCTCATGGGTGGCATGGTAACTCCCTTAAGATAGGGAGAGCCTGATTCTACAGATTTTTCTGTATGTGGAAAGAACACTATCTTTGAAAGAACTAGGGAAATCCAGATCTAAATTCCTCTTCACGGGGCGCTGGGAGACCTTCTCTTTCTGAGACCTGGGTCTACCATATATGTTGATTGTGGCATCTTGTTCTTGTTGATCTGCATTAAGTTAAGTGGAGTACAGGCCAGCGAAATGGCTCAATGGGAGAAGCGCTTGCTGCCAAGCCTGATGGCCTGACTTCTACCCTCAGGACTCACACACACACACACACACACAGAGAGAGAGAGAGAGAGAGAGAGAGAGAGAGAGAGAGAGAGAGAGAGAGAGAGAGAGAGAGAGAGAGCTGATTCCCACCCATTGTCTTCTGGCCTCCACAATCAAGCCCAGTACATGGGTACCTGTGCATTCACAAAGGAGCACATCCATGCACACACATGTGTACAAACATACAGAATAAATAAATATAATGTGTATAAAGTACTCATTACAATATCTGGTACACAGTGGAAACTCAGCAAATCTGGGGTTTTATTTTCTTTTTCTCTTACCCCTTGTGTAGAAACAGTGTCCACCTCCTCTTTCTTGCATCTGTCCTGTTAGTTGATAACCAGTGATATTATATGAATCTAAGATGCACCCACCATATGCATACACGTAAGAGAGGGGCTTAGAGCAAGAACATTAGGAAACAATTCTAATAAGATTAAGAAACACAAGAATCTCTCCTTTGCCTGAAACCCTAATATAGTAAATTGGATTCTGCTGGTGCTTAGCTGCACATTAGAGTCATTGGGAACATTCAAAACGCCCGTGGTCAAGCTGTTTCCCAAGATGAGGTCCAGCTACCCAAGGTTTAAAGAACCCCTCGAAGGCTTAGGCTTCTAGTAAGCTGTGAAAAGAGAGAGCCATTTAGCTGCTAATGAAATGGTTCTCCAAGGTCAGGCCAGGGACCAGCCACATCAGCATCTTCTTCAAACTTGTTACAAATGGGGATATGCAGGCCAAGTCTAGACCTTCTGAATCAGAAACTGTCGGTAGGGCTGTGACCTGTGTGGGCCCAAGCCCTCCATCACAATCTGATGCAGAAGCAAGGAGCATGTGGTCTACCCACCTAGTCATCTCTGTCCAAACCAATTGATGAATGTATCCCCCTAATCTTACCATTTAAACGTGTCCCTTGTGTGTTCAATCGTTCTCAGCATCATTATACATTCTTATGTGAGTAATTGATAATCCTGTGGCTAGTTCTCTCCCTCTACAATTCCCTATTTCTGCAGTAGGCAGTTCTAACCTCAAAACAAGTCTAACCACATCCCTTTCCTATCCTCAGGGACACCTCAAAGTTTCCAGAGTAGAATCTGCAGAATTTGCATAGTGTGCAAGGTTCTCCCTGGCTGCCCTGTGCTCATCTCCCAATCTTCCTACACCATCCTCCTCCTCCCCCTCCTCTGCCTCACCTTCCTGTCCCATCATTCTCCTTCCCCTCCTCCTCCCTCTCCTCTTCTTCACCTTCCTGTCCTATAATCCTCCTCCCCTCCTCCCCCTCTTCCTCCCCCTCTTCCTCCTTACCTTCCTGTCCCATCCTCCTCCCCCTTCTCCTCCTCCCCCTCTCACCCTCCTGTCCCATCCTCCTCGTCCCCACCCCTCCTCTTCTAAACATTGTGTTTATAGTTCAGACCCTTTCTGAGGACAAAGAGCTAGGAAAAACCACTCTCCTTGGATTTCTTTCAAATTCCTGCTTTCCCTGCTTGTATGCAGTCTTTTTCATTCAGACCAAAGGCCCCTCCTGGGTGTTCAGGCTCCAAATGCAGTTTCCTGCTCCATGGTCCCACAGTGCTCTCTGCCACCTTTGCCATAGCATCTCTATGCTAAAGTACAACTATCCCTTCCTGATTCAGTCCCAGTTAGATCATGCCCCATGGCGGATGCTCACACACCATGCCATGCAGAACTGGACAGCTCCAGGGTGTGTCTGCTCCTCCACAGAACTTCAAACAAAAGATATCTAAGCCAGAACGTCTCAGGGTCACACGGTCACACTGATAACTTGGGGCTCTGGTTACAGTGCAGAGTCTAGCCGAGTACACATGGGGTAGATTCTCATGCATCTCTTCCAGACTCCCATACGATGCTGACACTCTGGTCCATGGGCCACCAGATATGACTTGGGTGGTTAGAACCATGAGCAGGACATTTGCAGGCTAATTCGTGTCATGCTAGACCACTTTGTTTTGCAAGAATGCTAGTAACTGGTCAGAGATGAGCTGTGCTGTTTATTAATCTGTAACATTCATCACTAATCATAACATTCATCATCCGGGAATTTTATCTATGATTTTTTTTTTTTTTGGCTTGTTTGTTTGAAGGAGACTGTAATCAGTCCACTTGTGAGCCTGCCTCTGCACAGCTGCAGTCCTCGTCCGTGTTAGTCAGCTTTCTGTTGCTGGAATAAATATCTAAAGATAGAGCAACTTTTAAAAGACGAGCGGTTTATTGCTGGAGGTTTCCGTCGGTTAGCGGCTGGCAGTGCTGCTTCGGGCCCTGTGACAGAGCAGGACATCACAACAGGTGCCGTGTCAGAGGAAAGTGCTCACCCCACGGCAGCTGTGAGGTAAAGAGGAAAAGGAGGGGCCCAGTACCCCAGTAACCCCTTCAGGGGCACAATCTCCCATTTCAGGACTGGCCTAGCATCCTCCCACCAGGACCCCGCCTCCTGAAGATTCATCCACTCTTCTACGATAACAACTGGGGTCCACGCCAAAACCACAGTGGTCTTTGGGGAGAACCTCAAGACCCAAAGCACAGCACCAGCACAAATCACGAGAACTTCCTTATCAGCAGCCCTTGTGTGGAGGCCAAGCGCTAAGAGGTTTTCTAAAGGGGGGGGGAGGGGAATTCTCAATGCAGAATCCAAATTCTGTTTGGGAACCAAAATCTTGGAAGAAAAAGAGAGACCAGCAGGGTATAATCCACAAGATAAGCTCTCCCCCCCTGCTCTGTTGTTTAATCCTTTTGGCATAAAGACTGGTCATTACTAGGTGTCTGCCAGTGAAGGCCTGAATTCCTAGTGATTATTGTGATGTTCTCATGGTGACCAATGGAAAGCTACAGAAGACAAAAGTGACAATGTCAGAGGTCTGGGGTCAGATCGCCACAGTTCCAGCCGCAGGTGAATGGTAATGGCAGGTTCCTCTAGAGATGTGGAAGAGGCTTTCATTCCAAGCAGGACCTGCGCAAGCTTCCAACCACACCAGGCAGTGTTTTACCCCAAGGCTCACACTCAGATCAAAGAGTCAGCAATCACAGTTAGGCATGGTGAATGAGGTTTTCCAGAGACATCCCTGGGCTCTTAGTCATCTATAATTCTGACCAGCTGTCCTAAATGCATCCTCTCATGTCATGTAAGGTTGCAGGAGCTTAACAGATCATTTCTGGAAAAAAACCCTTTCAGGCAAAATGGGTTCTTAATACATACACCATGGTTCCTTTTGAGGAAATTCCAATCGGTTATATATTGTGGAATGTTCGAGAATTTTTAAGTTTGCTCTTTAAAAAAAAAAAAAAAAAAGGCAAAACAACAAACAGTTTTTTCAACAATTCACCTTGCTCTCTGCAGCAGTGACCTCCCAGGCCAGCCACACTGGCAGAGGCACAAGCCCTGCTCTGGGACTGCCGACATGTCCCCCTCTCCAGAACACACATGCATAGCTCTAACTTTGCGGTTTGTCGTCACTCATGCCAGTCTCCTCCATGTCCCTAAATCTTGTTTAACTTCTATGACTCTGCTCTGCCATCCCTTCGCTTGGCTTGCCATCATCACTAAGTGCCAGAGACTGTCCTGGGAATGTGATGGGCCAAGCAGAGATGCTCCTGGCAGCCCTTATAGCACAGTGAGAGCCCAGAGGGAGTGGCCCCAGGGACCATGAAATATACAGTAGGCAGGGTTACCCTGCGAGATGGCTAATCATCATTGTCATCTTCACTGGGTCTAGAATCACCATAACTCACCTGCAGGTGTGTCTGTGTTTCCAGAGAGGCTTCACTGACGTGGAAAGAGTCACCCTGAAAGCTGGTGAAGCCATTGTATGGGCTGGGGTCCTGGACTGACTAAAAAGAAGAATGAGCGACAGCATTGACCTCTCTCTGCTTTATAACTACAGATGTGGGGTGACCAGCTTCCTCAGTTCTTCTCACCGGGTATGCCCCTTCATAATAAATGGTATCCTCAAAGTGTAAACTACAATAATCCCTCCCCCATACTCAAGGGAGTACACACACACACACAAATTAATCAATCAATCAATTAATTAATTAAAAACAAGGGTTTTTTTGGGGGGGGGTTAAATGGCCAAAATATATACTTCTTCAGGAAGCTCTTCACAATTACAGTGAAATGTGTATCTAGTGAAATAATATTTCTATTACCTTCCTCTTGCCTGTGTGCATGTGAGTGTTTAAGGGCATATGCTCATGTGAGCTGTATGTGTGAAGGCCAGAGGAAACCTCAGATGTCATTCCTTAGGAGTCATCCATTCCCCCCCCCATTCTCTCTCTTATTCTTCCCCTCCCCCTCCCCCTCCCCCTGTGTTGTTTTTGGTTTTGAGACAATGTCTCTCACTGGCCTAGAGCTCACCAAATAGTCTAGGCTAGATGGCCAGTGAGCTCTAGAAACATGGCTGTCTTCCTCCCCAGGGCTGGGATCACAAGCATTTGCCACGATGGCCAGCTTTTTTTACAGGGGCTTTAGGGCTTGAACTCAGATCCTCATGCTTGCAAGGCAATCGATTTCATGGCTGTGCTGTCTCTCCAGCCTGTCCCACTTGCTTCTTGTACACATCAAGTCGAGTGGTGCTCTATACAACCTCAAATGACGACTCATGTGTCTGTGACCACTCTATGACTACACATGTGACACGTGACCGTTCAACTGTCTCTTGAATGGTACTAACTCCGGTGACTTTTGCTTCTTGCAAACTCCTCAGGGTGAATGCGATTTGATAGCTACTTTTCTATTTCCATTCTAATTCCTGACATGATCTTAAATGTCTATAAGGGTTTACTTGAGTTTTGTATTTGCTTTGTTTTCCCCCATGACTTCAGTTATTCTCTCTTAAACTATATATTACCAACCATCTAAGCATGCATAAAGAATTTCTCTATTGAGCCCTTAAGAAGAAATAAGATATCACAGTGCCAATTAGATGCCCTACCTCACCTCCTCCCACTGTGGAGTCTGGCATTTGGCTTAGGGAGATGGAACAGACTCCTTTCCTATGCCCAGCTCCTGGGCAGGTTCCAGGTATCTTGTCTATTTAGGCCATAGGCTTGCAGGGCTAGAAAACTCATTACCAGTGCTTGTGTTGATCCACTTCCCTGGAATGCCATCTTTGCCCCTGCAAAGGGGAGATTGCACCCCAGGCTGTGGAGAGAGGATGGGGTGGGGTGTGGGGCGGGGGGGGGGGGGGGGGGGGGGGGGGGGGGGGTGGAATTGATGTGACATTCTGTTTATCTTGTTCCTTTATAGCCATTCTTCAGATGTGACTCCGAGGCTCTCCTGTTGCTCACTGTCTTTTACCTGAGTCCTCAGTAGTCATAAAGGGCACCGGGCATTGCTTCTCTGGCTTTTAGATATATGAGTGATGCCACAGTGTATCTTTCTGCAACTTTTCCTGGCTCCATGTTATCTTTGAGACTCATACATGTTTATGACTGCAGCTCAAGATTATTGGTTTGACTGCCCTGAAGTACTGTTATATGCATATGGTACATTAGGATACATGGTTGCTTTTAATTCTGCAGCAACACATAGTGTCCTATGGTTCCTGTGTATATGTGTGAAGGCTTTATATATCCACCATTGATGGAACTGTTGCTAAAATGAAGGATATGATTAGATATGGAATGGATATTGCTTCAGTGTTATCCAGTGATGTAACGATTTTCCACCGGCAATGTGGTATCTATTGGTTCATACTCTTTGACACCATTATCATGTTCAGATTTAAGAATCTGATGTAGCCTTCATGCTTCTACTAAGACACACTAACAAAAGTTCTTAGAGAAAAACAAAACTATTAAATAAATAGACTTTGTCTTAGAAATTTCCAAAGCAATAACTGGCTACTTAAAATTAACTGACTGTGTTATTTTTAAATTATGTATAAAGGACAATGGTCACAGTAAGGAAAATTAAGTGGAACAAATATGAATTTGTCCACATGTTAATCCACCATCATATTCATTTCATTTTTGCATGCCCATTGGTTTGGCAATTACTTGTTGCCTTAACCAAATTGAGTGATTTTATTAGAATACAATAATTGTACAAAATAATGGGTTTCATTATGCCATTTTGAGATAGTATGAAAAAGACTCCAACAACATTCACCTCCTCTGAAACTCCTTTTGTTCCCTTCTCCCCTTCCAAATCCCCTTTACTTCTCATCTTCTCAATCCCCTAGTCCTGGAACTCCACATATGGGAGAAGACATAGGATACCCATCTTTGTAAGGCTGGCTTATGTCACTTAACATGAAAGCCTAAAGTTCTGTCTGTCTTCCTGCAAGTCACATGACTGCTCGTCTTTATGTCTAAATTGTACTCCACTGCCTGTGTACGCCATGTTAAACTGAATGGGTGTGTAACTAACTCACGAGTGCTTTGTCTTATCCTGTATATATGTTTCCTAAGTAGGTTTAATGCGCTTCCCTGGGCTTGTATTCTTAACGGTCTGAGTTGGACTACCATCAATAAGAATGCACAGAATAAGTTTCTAGGGTTTTTGTTTTTGTTGTTGTTTTGTTTTTGTTTTAGAAACTGTTTTTGATACACTAAGAATAGCTCTGTTTCCATATTCATGTGTTCACATGATTTCTTTTGCAGCATAACTCAAGTACACACAGGGCAAAAAACAGAAAGCAAGCGTTCCCGATATGAGCGCGCAGTTCATAAAGCAGCCTCTCCTCCCCCTTTTCTTTGTTATGAATTTGTTACTTTATAAATGTCCTGGTCCAGAAAACCCACTGACTACAGGTAATCATTGCTAAATGTAATCTCAGGGTCCTACGAGAACCAAAGCCACTGAGTTTAGGGTTGTATAAATGGGTATAAAAAAAAAAAAAAGACAATTGGGACATTCCAATTACAAATTGTTTTTACTCGATTTGTTTTGTCTAGTTTGAGATGTAGATGTGATGATGATCGTGACGGAAATCTTCTTTTGGCAGACAATCATCCAAAGCGATCAAAGTGAGTGAGCCAAGCTGTCACAAGGGAGCCTGTTGTCTCTTCTTGCTCAGTGTTCCCATTCCTCCTGAGAGATGAAGTCCTACTTTTGAATGTCTGTTCCTTGATGTCTCTATCTTGAAAAGTCTCTCCCTCAGGTTTGAGACTGAGAAGTAGATTTAGCTCTGGTTCCTGTCCGTTCCCTTCGAATAAGTGATTGACACTTCCTGGCTGGAACCACCGCAGCAGGGAGTCCCATCTGCCAGCCAGCACTCTTCTCTCCTGCAAGCTCATCTTGCATCTTCGCCATCTGTAAAGCATGAAAGTCACCCTGCTCTTAGCGTTATGATACTGGATCAGTGTTTCCTCCCGAGCCTATTCCTGTAGGTGCCAGGTATGAAACAATCACAAGAAACAGTGATAATCCTTGCTGTCTCCAACAGTCAAACTGAAAGTCCAACCTAAAGTCATCTAGGAGGTCCATGGAGACAAAGACGCGGCCACTGGTAAAACTGCATAATGGATAGGACTGTGAACACAAGTCTCAGAGACGTCTGTCGATTTGAAATCCCCTGCTTTGTGGCTTTAGTAGATAGAGCTATTATATAATCATTTGAAGAGGGTAATGACTGTTTGCAATGTCTGGCTCTACTCAGAATTCCTGTGGTGTTTTCATGGAATTCATTTACAGGACAACATTCCCACCCTACCCCCTTCCACCTGCTCCTGAGTTCCCCCAAGGAAGCTTTTGATTGCTAATAGCAGCACCTACTATGCTTCAGAGGCTGAGGTTGAGCAATAGAGTGGCTCAATGAGTACCTGAGACGGATGACCTTGCCCTATAGCAGCTCTCAGTCCATCCATCAGGGATTTGGGAGGGGGAGGAAGACCCAGCCTACAGCCTCTGATCAGGATAGCTCAGCTTCCTAACTCCCGGCCAGGCCTAGGCTTTGGCTGCCCTCTATCGGACAGTGCTGGGATAGCACCTCATTTGGCTTCTACTTATTCCCTAGGATGCTTCCTCCATCGCTTGATGGATTCTCCTGTGACTATTCCACGACTCAGGGAGAGCTTCAGGGGAAGATGGCTAAGTACCTGTCTCCACAAGAAAAGTCATGCCGCTTTGCCCTGAACCTTGGAAAGCTTCTAAATTTCTAAATCTAAATTCTCTTAACAATTTAAAAGTATGTAACTGCACCAGGCGGTGGTGGCACACGCCTTTAATCCCAGCACTTGGGAGGCAGAGGCAGGTGGATTTCTGAGTTTGAGGCCAGCCTGGTCTACAGAGTGAGTTCCAGGACAGCCAAGGCTACACAAAGAAACCCTGTCTCGAAACCACCCCCCCCCCAAAAAAAAAGTATGTAACTGCAACATCCTGTAAAAGCTGACATTTAAAAATAAAGCTTCTGGGGGGGGGGCACAGAGAGATGACTCAGAAGGGGAAAGCCAAGCATGCTGATTTGAAGTCAATCCCTGGAAGCCCAATATGGAAGCATGCATTTAGAATCCTAGCATTCCTACAGTGAAGTAGGAAGCAGAGACAGGAGAATAACCCAGAAGCTTGCAGGCAAATCCAGCCTGGGATATGCACTCCTCCTCCTCCTTCTCTCCCTCTTCCTCCGTCCTCTTCCTCCTCCAAACAAGGCAAAAAGAGAGAAAAGACTGGGTCTCTGTCTACCCCACCCCACCCCACATAATACACTCATATACATACACATCATACACACTCAGACAAACAACAATAATAAAGTTTAACATGTTTTTCAGTGATACTTCCATATTTCCTTTCTTTCATCAGACAGGGTTTCATGTAGTCCAGGCTGGCCATGAACTCCTGATCTCCCTACCTAGACCTCTGGAGAGCTTGAGTCACAAACAGATATTACCATTCATGGCCACATTTCTCCCTTAGTTTATCCAACAAAATCTAAATTCCATAGTGGTTTGATATCAACTATCCACTGTATAAAATATGCTTATGTCAGATAATTTATAGTATTCATTTTTCTCCTTAAGCTTCTTTTGTCACAACTATAAAAGATTCGTATGCTTTAATTTTTAAATTATTTGCCCAATCATACTTTTCTGTTGTGGAACTGTGGGGGGGGATGTGGTGTGTGTATGTGTGTATGTGTGTGTGTGTGTACTTTAATTTCCTATGTCTATAAGTCTAGGTATTAAATTTTTGTCAAGATGGGATATTACTAGAATTTACCACAAATGCCTATATATGTAAACTTTGATCATTTTGGGAAAGTAAACATTGTATTGGAAATTTATTAGTTATATGGATAATTTTTATAGTATTTCCAACTCTGGCTTGACCATTTCCACCCAATCTCCAAAGCTTCCTAGGAAGATCTTATATCTGGGCCACAGTACCTTAATCAGATGCAGGATGGCTAAGAGCCATGTCACACTCATGGGGGGCTGAGGCAAGGGCAGGGCATTTGTGGAGATGAAAGAAGTCCTCTAAGATTTCTCACACATAAAACATGCTCTTTAAGACTAGCTTTTTAGACAGCTACACTCTGGCAAGTCTCTATGTGTCCCCATTAGAGACAATGTTTGTACCCCAGAAGGGAAAATAGCCACCTTACCCAAGCTCATTGGCAGTGGTGGAGGACCACAGCAGCTGGATGAGCTTTAGAGATTGTGAGCTGGGTAAATAATTGAACCCAAGCTGCCCAGTCTGGTGAGCTGGCCACACAGCTACCCTCAGCTCCGTCATTTACCACAGCTGCAGAAAGATAGTACTCACTGAATTTTCAGCCACACGCCATGTGAAGCACGTCACATACATTTAGTGTTTGCATCAGGCTATGACGTAAGCTCTGTTAGTGTCTCCACTTCGCAGCCGAGCAAACAGAGGCTCAGAGAGGCAGAGCAGCATGCCCAACGTCAGGTGCTCGGTGACTGAAGGAATATTCAAGTTCTGTTTCCAAAGTGGGCACAAAAGTCTACCTCTGTGAGCTGGTCTGTCAGACAGTGTCTGTCGTCGGCCTGACCCGACTATAGCTGCTCTCTCAGACTCAGCGCCTACTAGCTCATGAAAGACAATGAAATCTCCTGCAAACCCACACTACTCCATGGTGGTTTCCCAGAAGCATGGGATCTTACACATTGTAATATCTAGTTGAAGAATTCCTATTCAAAAAAGCCGACTTGCACTCAGGATCTACAACCATAGGCCGATGGTTTTCAAGCATCAGCTTGTATGAGACTCCCTCCACAGGTTCTCATTGACGGTTTTAGTTCAGTCCATCTATCGGTGGGATCTGAGAATCTGCATATCCAGTGAGTACTAGATGGTGCTGATGTTGCTGGGGTTAGATTCTACCAATCTGATGATTTTTCAACAGTGAACTACCCCGAGACGTGCAGCAGGAATAATCCAGGCAGGATTCAGGCAGTGTTTTCCCAGCTTGACCGTACACCTGAACCACGAAGGGAGCTTTGTGAAGAGTACTAACTCTGTATTTCACCATCAGACAATAATTTAATTTGTGTGGGGTGTGGTTCTGTTCTCAGTTAGAAGCTACTACAAATAGTGCTGCTATATACACTCTAGTATGTATGAATATGTATAGATTGCTTTACACACACACACACACACACACACACACACACATATGTATGAATATAAAATTATTGGGTTTATAGAATTAACTTAGTTATGATTTCTATTTCTGTAATAATATTCTATTACCAAAAACAACCTAAGGAGGAAAAGATTTTTCATCTTAAACTTCCAGAAAATATCATGAAGGAAAAGCAGAGCAGGAGCCTGGGGGCAGGAGCTAAAGCAGAGGCTGCTTACTGGCTTGTTCCTCATGGCTTCCTCCTCAACCTGATCTCTCATAGCACCCAGGACCATCGGCCCAGGGTTGGCTCCGCCCATAATGGGTGGAGCCCTACCCACATCAATCACTACATACAAAAATGCCTCCATAGGTTTACCTACAGGCCAATCTGGTGGTGGCATTTTCTTCATTAAAGTTCTCTCTTTCCGAGTGAATCTAGCCTCTGTCAAGTTGAAATTAAAAACTAGCCAGTAGAACAATCTAGAACAGGTATGGAGTCATATTTCTAATTTCATTGTGATCCATACATACTTAGTATACAATAATTTCCCAGGAAGGCCCTGGAGCACAGCAGACCTCTGGGCTGCTGCCCTGGAGATCTTTGTGGATTTCTGTTCTCCATTCCTTACTTCCTCTTTAGCCACAGATCCACACCTAGCCCCTACCCCTACCCAGTAAGAAGCTGTCTTCGGCCCTCACATAGGTCTCAGAATTACATCACAACAGCCTCATCCTCTCCAGGCTGCAAGTCTTGGGTTACAAAGGCAGAGCTGGAGTGTTCAGGTTCCCCCACCCCCACCCCGCCTGAGGATGCAGCTTCTGCCTTCCCAGAATGCTCTGGTTCTCACCTACACCCCCTGCCTCCCAGATCCCTGACTCCACACCAAATCCTCAGAGCCACTTTCTTCTCTGTTCTGAACACAATCAGCTCCCTTCCTACCTTTCTGAGATTTTATCTCCCTTGCCCTCTTATCTCAGGGAGTTCTTGTGTTCCTGGATAAGCAGCAACTCTTTTCTTTCTTTGCTATCACTTCTTGCCCCATGTTTTTCAACCTTGTGGGAAAAGCCCAGCCAGACAAGAACACTTCAGGGCTTCCAACAAGGACACTGCAGAGTACCTTGTTTGCCGGCTGGAGCAAGGGTCTCTTCAGAACACAGCTCTTCCTTATCGTTCACCATCAGTTCCCCAGAGGAGAGAAGCAGGTACAACTGCTGCATCAGATCTGCAGTGTTCTCTGAATGGTTACCATGAGTGTTCCCTAGGAGGAAGAAATGCTGTTCCTGAGACCCGGAGTCTCCAGACAGCTCCCTCTCTCCTGCCTCGATCTTGTACACCTCAGGGATGAGTCTGGGGTGAAGGAGAAAAGTGATTAAAGTAGTTAGCCAAGTCCCTTGTAAGATTAAGTGCAAATCTAGCCACATACCAGAACAGAAATCCATCTTATGCACATGATAGGAACAGTCCTAGTGGGGTTTATGGATGCAAGGGCAATTTTCTAATATTCAGAAGGAGAATTAAACACATATTTGTCTCAGAGTTTTAGGATTCCACACCAATGTTGTTTTCATCACTAAAGTTTTATTGGGGACTTGGAGTTTTGCTTTGCAACATCAGAATCACTCCTGCGGCTCTGACATGTGCTTCCTGAAAGGCGGGATGCTTTTTCTGTCATGCTTTCCTTCCAACCTTTGATACTGTAAGCTTTGCTTGGGCACTAGCCAACCTGAGTCGCACTATGTAGTTATCAATATGAGGTAGTTTTAATAAAAGCAACATATATGTTGACTATAATATAAAATGTGGTCCTGCATAATACAGATCCTATTCTGTCTTCTGCTAGCCAGCGATGTCATCACCAACCCAGCATTTAAGAACCTGTGCCCTGCCCAAGTCCTGCATCCTGAAATGAAAATGCCATTCACTTCATATTCTTAGATAATGACCCATTAATGCCAGGCCAGCTATCACTTCGCATTCTTAAGGATTGTTTCCTGGGCAGTACTCCCCACATCTGAAATTTCTTAACTCACAATACACTGTCTTCTGTGCCAGCATTCTCTGGGCTGGGGAAGGTGAGATTAGCACACTTGGCTTGCAGGTCTCTGCCGGGATATTTGTTGATAGCACCTGGAGACAGAGTGGAATTCTTAGTCCAGTTCTTACCTTCCCACATAATGCCTATCACCCCAAAAGTCAGCTCATCTTTTCCTGGAGATGGAAGTCTCTTTAAAAAACAAATTAATCTTGTGAGAGACTTTGCAAAGTCGGCATGCTGGCATTGAAAGACCTTGTTCTTGCCAAGTCAATGAGATACAGCAATAATTGAATTAAAAGTTCCCATGCTCAGTGATACAACTAAAGGACATCTCTGCATTCCTCTTGTTATCTATTCTTCCCTCACCCCCACACCCTAGAAATGGAGGCTCTTCCTAATAGGCTCTTGAAGTTGTCTTCCCTATTTCTACCTTGGGGTTGAAAGAAGGCATTGTTTTTGACTTAGTAGTAAACATATTGCCTGAATTCCATGATTCTTAACTCTAAACTGAGTCCTGGGATTGTGTGTGTGCCAGAACCCCTAAAATCATGGGTAACCCTACCAAGCTCCCAGCCACTGCAGATAACCATACAGCATGGCTTTTGCTCTGTCCCTGATTTCTAGTACAGACCAGGGCTTGTTTGATACTTCTAAAAACTTAGCCTATTCCATAGCTCTGTCTAAAATTACAACACCAAGGACAGAAGCCGAAGCAGCTACTCTCAGAGCGCCACAGTGGAAAGACACATTTCAAATCACTATGTGGTTGCATTTAAGCTAGATCTTGAAGAGGGGCTCTAGAAAATACCTGTACCTATAAATCATAAGAATTCAAGTCAGAGCCAAAGCTGGTTAAATATGACAAGGTAGACCAGATGTCCTTAGGAAACAGTGAGAGTAGGACAGTGGGGGGTTATTTATTATAGTAATACACTTTGTTAAAGGTTTAGTAACTAATGTGCAGCTTGATAGAAAAGAACATAGTCCTAGGGTCAGAATGTATGAGGTCTAGAATTTACCAGGCATTAATTATGAGCTTTTGGGCAATTTGTTTAATGTATTCAAACCTTAGTTTTTCCTTTATAGAAGAGGAATCTGAATTCTTCCCTTTGAGGTCTATGCTGAAGATTAACTGATGGAGCCAGTCAGAGAACCAAACACTTAGCAAATGTTCAGAAGTCAAGCTTAAAAGAAACCTTTCAACTATTTGAGGATCTCCTGCCTAGAATTGTAACCAGCATGAATAGGCTTCTCTGAGATTCTCCCACTGCCTCCTGTTCACATCCTACCACTCTCTACTAAAATGGGACGCATTCAATTAAGTAGGCTGATTGACTGCATACAGAGACATCAATAAAGCAACAAAGGAGAGAAGCTTGAGTGACTTACGTCTGATTGAATGAACAAATGGCTTGATGAACTTGATGACATAGTCCAAATCTGGCTTGTGTACCCGGCCAAGCCGTACTAAGTGATGGTCCAGGGGCTGGCTTGCTAATTCTTCTAACTCCATGTCATTGTGTATAGGACCCAAGGAAAATACAAATATGGAGTAGCCTTGGCACTTGGCTCTCAGAGATGCATTCCTTAAAACTTCTTTGTCTAAAGGGTTGGTTTCACCTGCAGTTACTATAAAGATAACTTTATTTTTCCTCAGATTGGGGGTTCCTACAAAGACATTGTCAATTGTCCACTGAAGGGCATGCCCAATAAAAACATCTCCATTGAGCTGCTGAAGAGACTCTTGGAGATGATGCTTCATTTGGTGTACAGTGTTGTAAGTGACCAAATCGAATTCCAGGTAGACTGGGCATTCTTCAGTGTTTGGCAGATAGCCTGGGGGAGAGTAGGTTAGGACAGCCACTCTGTCTCCTAAAACAGAGGTCAGTGGAGCTGGGGCGATGTGAAAGTAATCCAGTACTGAAGTTATTAAAGCTCTCACTTCTTTAAACTCATTACGTCCTACTTGTTGAGAAGCATCTATGAGGAAAGCCACGTCCATGTAATATTCTTGAAGAGAAGCATCCCCAGGTTCATGAGCAAGGCCCAGTTCTTTTCTGCCATGACTTTCATGTTCTGCAACAGAATAGCCACTTAATGGTGAAAGGGTTAACTTGAAACTCTAAGATGTGAATGTAAACAAAAGCCATGGAATGTTCCTACTCTTCATCCCCATACCATGACAGATACCACTAATCAATATAATAGCAGATATCATTAATCAATCTCAGTACTTGTCCTGAAATACATTCTTCAAATCTACCTTCACTTGGTTCAGAGTTATTTCCATTTGACACATGGTGCCACATAAGATACCTACTTGCTACCCACTTCAGGTTTTTCTGAAATGACTGATTTGATGCCAAAATATCTCAATGCAAGAAGAGAAATACATGCCTAGTTTTAGCTCTTCCTCATGGTCACAAATCCTACAGCATGCATTCACATCTACTGACTATTTAATTACAAGGAGTAAACAAACACAAGAGAAAGTACAGATGTCAAAGTTACAACTCATGTGCTGGCATACATGGTAGATAAAAGCAACATCCATAAAGCAACATCACTGGGCAGGTATAAGTCAGTACTGACTTAAGAGCCTTGCTGCGATGTAAGGTATGACAACCTTTAAGACTTGGGCACTCTGAGTGGTGGCTATCAGCCCATGACTAGATAAGGAATTCTCATCCTGAGGGAGATCAAATGGTATCAGTAAGCACTGGCTGAATCAGTTAGCATTCTTTCTACAAAGCATTCTCAGAGAAGAAATTAATACCCCAATTTACACACTTACCTGTTTGTCTGTCTATCTCTGTGTGTGTATGTGTATGTGTGAGTGTGTGTGTGTGTGTGTGTGAGAGAGAGAGAGTGTGTCTGTATAACTGTACTTGCTATGGGCATTCATGTGACGAGGCTGAACGTTGGAATTGGGTGTCTTCCTTTATCACTCTCCGCATTACCTTTTTGAGATGGGGTTTCTCATTGAACCCAGCCCTTGCTTTTGCAACTAGACAGACTGGCACAGACTGGCTGGCTCGAGAGCTCTGGGACCCACTTGTCTCCATGCCCTACTTCCCACCCAACCCATACTCCAACCCTGGTGTTACATCTGAATGCTGGCATGTGCAGCTTTTGCATGGGTGCTGGGTCCTAACCTTCAAGGCAGGCTCCTTTTCCACTGGGCCATCTCTCCATCCCTCTCAGCTTACATTCGGATGCCAGCTATTTTGCTGCAGACCATCAGTCCCAGTGATATTGCTTTAAATCTACAGGATTGTGAAAACTTTCTACACTCCTGGGAGAGGTGGCTGGATGGGGAGATGGGAGAATCATCAGCTCTGTACGATAGGAAGTAGATGGCCAGTGTCCTTTCTCTCTCTAAAAGAAGTGTGTTTATAAGCATACTCAAACAATCTGTAGCTTTCTAACTGGGAAAAGATGTATTGATTCCTATTTCTGCTCAACCTGTTAGCAGAAGCTCTCACATCTAGCATTTTATTTAGTCTCCAAACAATAAATGAACTAACAATACTAGATTAATACTATAAAAGTTAATATCAAGATAGCATGCAACAAACACATGATTAGTACATATGATTTTTATTAATACTGGAAATGTTTTATTAGACAGGTTTTTGAATGCTGGACATTGAACCTGGGGCAAATCCACACTACCCTTTTGTCTATTCTTGGATTTGACTTACTAATCCCTTTTCAGAGTAATTTTTGAATCTGTATTAACTAGGAATGGTGGTCTAGACCAGGTGTGGTAGTATATACTCTTTTAATCCCAGAACTCAGGAGGCAGACAGATCTCTATAAGTTCAAGGTCAGTTTGGCCTACAGAGTGAGTCCCAGGCCAAAGCTATATAGTGAGATCCTGTCTCAAAAAAAAAAAAAAAAAATATAGTAGTTTAAGACATTGCTCAGTAGTTAAGAGCACATGTTGCTCTTGCAGAGGACCCAGGTTCAGTTCCAAGCACCCAAAGGATAGCCCACAGCCATCAGTAACTCCAGTTCCAAAGAATCTAATACCCTCTTCTGACCGCCACGGGTACCAGGCAGATATATTGTATGCATATATACATGCAGATAAAATACTCATGCACACAAATAAATAAATCTAACTTTTAAAAAAATATAATGGTTGTATAAAATTTTCCTTTCATGTACTTTCTTTGTCTGGTTTTTTGTATTAAAATGATATGGCTTCAAAGAACAAGTTGGCAAATAGTCTTTCCTCTTAAATTCCCTAGAAAAGTTTGTATAGAATTGATATTCATGGCCAGGAAGTAATGGTTCATCCTTTATCCCAGCATTCAGAGGCAGAGGCAGAGGCAGAGAAGGGCAGATCTCGAGTTGGAGGCCAGCCTAGTCTACAAGAGTGAGTTCCAGGACAGCCAGGGCTACACAGAGAAACTCTGTCTCAAAGAAATATTTTTAAAAAGAATTGATATTTATCATTTCTTAGAAGGTTTGTTGAATTTGTGATAAAATCATGGGAAAACTTCAAGTACAGTCATTTTGACAAGCAAGTTAGCTTATTTCTTCTTGAATGAACTGTGACGATTTTCATATTGTAAGACTGTGTCTAATTTATATGCAAAGGTGGCTCATGGTGTTCCTGTTAGCCTGCGCCTGCGAAAGCAGTAAACCCCAGGGGATTCCTCTCTCTTCACCAACACTGGTTACTTGTATCTACATTTTCTGGTGAGTCTGATTCTATAGCTCTATCAATTTTATTGATCTCAGAGATCAGACTCTTGGCTTTACTGATTTTTATCATTTTTTGTTCGTTGGGTCCTTAAGTGTTATTGCTTTCTTCTGTCCACTCTGGGATTGCTTGTCTTTCTGTCTCTGGCTTCTTAAGATGGAAACTGAGGCGACTGATTGGATTCATATTTTTTCAGTATAAGAACAATATTAAAATTCTCTAATTATGCTCTAGTGGGATCTTGGAAGATCTGGAATGCCTGTTTCATTTGTATCTCTCCCAAAATGCTTTCTGATTTCTTTATTGATCTCTGTTTCAGCCATGGATTATTTTAAAGTGTTTTATTTATTTCCTAAAGGTTTGAGGATTTTTAAAAGGTCCTTCTGCTAATTATTTTGACATTAGTTCTGTTTGGGTCAGAAAATATTCTTGCTGTGACTTGAATCCTTTAACATTCTCAAACATTGTTCTAACACATGGACACAACATGGTCTATTTTGGCAAGTATTTCATGAGCATTTCAAAAGAATCTACAGTCTGCTCCTGGATGGAATATCTCAAGGTGCCAAATCATTTACTTTAGCTGATAATGTTGCTTTACCGTGTGCCTGTTCTCTCTCTCTCTCCCTCCCCCCCCCTCTCTCTCTCAGATATTGGGAGAGAATATAGAAACTTACTGATTTTTTTATTCTGATTATTGAACTTTTTTTCATTTTAGCAATCTCCATTGCTATATTTTCAAGTGCCTTGCTATGGTTTTTCTTTTGTCAGATCAAAGCTGCCTGCCCTTAACCTCCTCGCTGGCACACTGTTCCTCCTAACACTGTGGTTCTCATCTCTGCAGATACTACTTGAGCACGGGAGAAATGGCTCAGTGGGTAAAGGCTCCTGCTGTGCTCGCACAAGGATCTGAGTTTGAATCCAGCACCCAGATGAAAGGTTGGACATGACTGCACCTGTAATCCCAGCACTGTGCGGTGCAGAGACAGGTGGTTTCTGGGCTCACTGGCTGCCACTCTGGCTCCACCCATAAGAGACCCTGAAAAGAGCAAGGCAAAGAGTGGTTGAGCTGGTGTTGAGCAGGACACCAAGTGTCCTTCTCTGTGAGAGTGCGCTCATGTGCACACATGCACACATACACGCACACACACACACACACACGCACACACGCACACACACGCACGCGCACACGCACACACACGCACGCGCACGCACACGCACGCACACGCACGCACACATGCACACATGCACACATACACGCACACACACGCACGCACACACACGCACGCGCACACGCACACACACACGCACACACACACACGCACACACGCACGCGCACACGCACACACGCACACACGCACGCGCACACGCACACACGCACGCACCACTGTTGTCGCTGCCACGAGTCGAGCCAGGAGAGCATTTACAGATCTCTGGAGGTCTCGCTGTACAGCTAGCGCTTTTCTCTGTCCTGTGAGCCTTAGTTCTTGGTCTCGCTGAGCTCTCAGATCTCTTTCCTCATCTCTGAGAACTCATGAGGCTCACCTAACGTTCTCTCACTCCACACAGAGTCTTAGGTCAGGAAAGTGGAGACTCTGCTGCTCAGCCCCTTTGTCTCTATCGCCCAGGGTCTTTGACTTTCACTTCTTAAAGCCCAGTGTCTTTCTTTTTTTTTAATTTATTTTATGTATGTGAGTACACTGTCACTGTCTTCAGACACACCACAAGAAGGTATCAGGTCTTATTAGAGATGGTTGTGAGCCACCATGTGGTTGCTGGGAACTGAACTCAGGTCCTCTGGAAGAACAGTCAATGCTCTTAACCACTGAGCCATCTCTCCAGCCTATTGTCTTAACTGTTGTCTCATCTGTGTGGAATTTATTTTCCTGTTGATTATGGTAGATTTGGCATTTCTCTTCTACCTGAGGAGGTTCTGTTACAAAATGCTGATCACTTTGTATGTCAATGGGGGGGGGCTGCTTCTCTCAAAGCATAAAGAACTGGTCACATATGAACTAGGTTCTTAGTACATTTATAGAAACCAATAGGATTTGGCACTTCATCAGCTTGTTTGAAATGTACGGGGCTCCCATTCCCCACCAGAAACCCAGTTTCAAGTTCTTACTGAATGTACTGTCCAGATGGAAGTCCTGATTAAACTACTGATCAGCGGACATGAAGTGTGTCCTGTAGTGCTGACAGTGCAAACATCTCTGAGGTTCACAGCCACAGCACGTGAGGGACTGACTGTACTGAGAAGAGAATGGGCTCTTTGCCTTTTGGAAGTTCACATTTCTGGACCTGACTGACCATTTATCTGCGTTATCAGCAACAGCTCTGGTTTCCAACTCTCGATTATCAATTTTTTTAGGGGCCAACCAGCAGACTTCCATAAACATAGAGGCCATGATTGCACAGATGCTATGGCAGGAGGGGAAGGACGGATGGACTGGCTGGAGTAGTAAAATGGCATTCCACGCATGCCTAGAAATATCACTATCTCACTTCTAGTTTTCTTTTTATAAATAAACTAAAATCTCTTTTCTCCCCTCTAAGTACCCAGTGACAAATCCTTTTCTAAAGAGGCACAAACCACCTACAAGAAATCCTTAAAAATAGGTTCCCTCTGTACTTAGATTTTCATGAAAAAAATAAAAAAAATCAAAGAAACTAAATATAGATGACCGTGCTTTGAAAACTCTAAAATTTAGAGGTAGGATTATTCTATTTTGAGTCTAAATTCATGTTATTTTGGGAGATTCGGGCTTCGGAAATATTTCTCCTTTAAGAAAACCTGGCAGGAGTCTAAGTAAACCATGTACACAGCTCTCAGCAATGCTCAACCTTCTCTCCAAATGTCAAACGTAACTAAATTCTTGCCTTCGGTTCTGTGGAAGAACTGAGCTAAAAGGGCAAAGGGGCCGATATCTGACTCGCTATCACAAGACTTGGATGGAATGAGCGATGTGGTCAGGTTTCCTAGGAAGTGCTCTTCCAGAGAGAAGCCCATCTTGAACCAGAGATGTACAGCATAGAGCCAAGTGGGGTGTGTGGAAGGAAATCTGGGGAGCAGGAGCATCTTAGAGCATGAGCCCTCTGGG
This sequence comes from Mastomys coucha, assembly GCF_008632895.1. Taxonomy (NCBI): domain Eukaryota; kingdom Metazoa; phylum Chordata; class Mammalia; order Rodentia; family Muridae; genus Mastomys; species Mastomys coucha. Next base: position 99,556,774 of record NW_022196906.1, read on the forward strand.
CAGGGTGAGCATGCTGAGTCAGTAGGGCTATCTGTCATGACACTTGTGGGAAATCTCAGAGACATATGTGAGTTATCTAGAGGGCTGCCATGGAATGTAACCATGCCAAAATTACTCATGGGATTTTCTTTTCTTTTTATCTTTTTTTGGGGTTTATTGTTATTGTTGTTTTGCTTTTACATTGTTTGCTTGTTTGCTTTTCAAGATGGTGTTTCTCTGTGTAGCCCTGGCTGTCCTAGGACTCGATCTGTAGTCCAGGCTGGCCTCAAACTCAGAGATCTGCCTGCCTCTGCCTCCTGAGTGTTGGGATTAAAGGCATGAGCTGTCACTTCACATCTTAGTCATGGGTTGTTGGGTTTTTTTTTTTTTAATAAGCTATGAGGCTAATATATGTATTGAGTTCTACTCATGTGAACAATTTCTGATTTTTTTTCTTTTTAAAAAATGGTGTGTGTGTCTCTGATATGTGGCTATTAGCTCAGAAGTTCAGAATACACAAAGAACAACCTACAAACCACAAGAAACTCAAGAAGAAGGAAGACCAAAATGTGAACATTTCATTTCTTCTTAAAAGGGGGAACAAAATACCCATGGAAGGAGTTGCAGAGCCTAACTATGGAGCAGAGACTGAAGGAAGGAAAATCCAGCCTGATATAGCTGTCTCCTGAGAGGCTCTGCCAATGCCTGACTAATACAGAAGTAGAGGCTCACAGCCATCCATTGAACTGAGTATAGGGTCCCCAATGAAGGAGTTAGAGAAAGGACTCACGGAGCTGAAGGGTTTGCAGGCCCTTAGGATGAACAACAATATGAACTAACTAGTACCCTCAAAGCTCCCAGGGACTCAACCACCAACCAAGGAGTATACATGGTGGGACTGATGGCTCTGGCAGCATGTGTATAGTAGAGGATTGCAAAGTTGGTCATCAATGGGAGGAAAGGCCCTTGGCCCTGTGAAGGTTCTGTGCCCCAGTGTAGGGGAATGCCAGGGCCAATAAGTGGGAGAGGGTGGAGTGGCAAGCAGGAGGGGGAGGCAACAGAGGTTTGTTCTTGTTGTTTTTTGTTTTTTTGGTTTTTGTGGGGGTTTTTTTGGAGGGAAAACTAGGAAAGGAGAAATCATATGACATGTAAATAAAGAAAATATCTAATAACAAAAAAATGGTGTGTGTGTGTGTGTGTGTGTGTGTGTGTGTGTGTGTGTGTGTTCCTGCATGCATGTCTATATACCACGTGCATGCCTGGTGCTCAAAGAGGTCAGAAGAAGGTGTAGGATCCCCTGGAACAGGGTGATTATGAACCACCATGTGATGCTGAGAACAAAGCCCAGGTTCTCTGACCCATTGAACAGCAAGCTCTTAACCACTGAGCCAGCCCTTAGAGCCCCATCTTGCTGGTATTGTTCAAGTTCAACGTTTCCCAACATTCAAAAGCATTGGCAATGCTTTCTGCTCTCTGGTACTAAACCGAGTATCCCATCCACTTCAGGTCTTGGGTTCAGGTCTCCATGTACCTTCTCTCATGAAAACTTCCTTTTAGCAATAGACTGGGCTTGCCATTGCTCTCAATTCACACCTGAGCAGACCTAAGCTTGGAGACATCCAGTGATGTAGCCAAGAAACGAAAACAGAGACAGAATCTATCCCAAATCTGTTGCAATGGCTGACTCTTTGAGAAGAAGCAGTGGTCAAACATCAGGATAGGGCTGAAATAGTAAAGTACGCACTCACCAGGCTGAGAATGGCTCAGGGACCTGACTAGAAGAAAGTTGTCTTCAGTCTGACAGAAGGCACAGGGCAATATTTTCTTCTGCAACTATGTCCCAACATAAATAAAACTGGCCTTCCTTTCCCCCAGTGGGCACTGCAGAGCAGCGGCTACAGACAGGTCTCAGGCACCACAGAGCAGCAGCTACAGACAGGTCTCAGGCACCACAGAGCAGCGGCTACAGACGGGTCTTAAGAGTTTGAGTCTTATTTCTGCATGTTGTTAATTCGGTGACCCTGGCTCTTCTCCATGCCTCACTTCCTCTCTACAGAATGCCATGCTAATATATGACAATCTCACAAGGTTTTTTTTTTAAAAAAGAAAATGGAGTAGTTTGCATAGTTCACAAAAACTAAAATGCTACACAAATTTAATCTTTATAAGTAAACAAGAAGAAAACTCCTAGGGCTACAAAAACCCTTCCTGCAATGGTAAATTCTGAAGAATTTCGATAAGAAAATGCAGCCTGTTGGCCTATCTTACAGACACACTTACACGGGCCCAACAAATGACAATTCCACTGTGTTCGCGCATGCTTATCTGCAGAGGACTTGGCAGCACTGTATGAAGCTCTCCATCTCATACCAGCAGCCTAGGCCTGCCCTCCTCTCTGTCTGGAGAGGTCACTGACTAGGGTTCCAGGGCCAGGGGAGGCAGGCACAGTATGTGCACACCACTGCATCTCATTAACATGTCACGGGGAAACAGAAACCCTTACAATTCTCTTGGTTTTATACGTGAGAACCTCTTCTCGTTTAAGTAAAAATAACTTTAAAACGAATTTCATCCTTTCCCCCTGAAGATAGGGCAAATGTTCCTTTTGGCTTTGATTTCTCTAGGTGGTTCTTAGATTGTCAGAACATCACTTAGGAACCATTTTGTGCTCAGAAACAAGAGTCGGCAGACAAGGCCTGCTTCCAGAGGAAAAGCATCACCTCCTTCGAGAATCACTACACCCAAACCATCTGCAATCTTGCCCTTCAGTTTTAATGAAGTTATTCTGTGCTTTATGTTTCTAGGTGGGTTTATTATAAAGCAAGCTTTAAAAATTAAATTGAAAAAATTTAAATGCCAGGACTGTATCGCCAAAATTATTTGAAAATAATGCTCCAAAATAATGATGCAGTTTACATTGTTTTCAGGTTCGGTAAATGAATGTACTTCATCTTTTGTACGTGATCACGTAGCCATCACCAGCCATGCGGCCTGCAGTGGCAAAACCAGCCAGGTTTTTGGTGCAGATGAACAGAGGCTGATGCGATGCAGAACATCAGCTGATTGACATTCCAGGGATGGCTCGGAAGCCGACTCTGCCATCCAATGCAGATTTAAGTTTAAGCACATGTATGTGCAAGTTGACTATGTGGCATCAAAAATCAGAATCAAATGACATGTTCAAGAAGAGGTCAATAGCTAAATATATCCATTCGTTGAAGGGACATGATGAGAGTATTTAGAAAAATCAGTATGGAGTTTACAGGAAATTGGACAATGTTCAACATGATACTGTGCAAAAAAAATAGAACATGCAGTTGAATAAAGCTGTGGAAAGCAATATGCCTACAGGGGAGACAAAGGATGCAGTCAACCCTGGAAAAAGCTCAGTTTGATAAATGCTTTTGAAGTTTTATGTTCAAAATTTTATTATCACTTTATGGTTCCTTTGAGTTTTGTTTTTATTTTCTAAAACTAAAATCCTGGAGTAATGATGGGGCAGCAATGGACAGAGGTAAATGCTGTAGGCCTTCACTCATACCAGATGCCAGAGTCCCCCTTTAGCTGTGACAAAAAAGGTCTCCAGAAACCACAGTTAAATCCTCAGACCCCATGTGGTATAAGGAAAACCAGCTCCTGCCAAGTTTTCCTCTAACCCTCTACAAACACAATGGTTATTGCAACACACACACACACACACACACACACACACACACACACTAAACAAACAAAGAAACAAATGCACAAAAATTTAAATCTATCATTTTGGGGGCTCCACTTCCCCAAAATGATTGACTAGGCCCAGGATGAACACTTACCAGATTAATTTCTAATGAGTCCCAGGTGCTACGGCCTGGAGGGAAGACCTTCACTGTAAGAGTCACGTGAACAATTGATCTCAAACCAGAGACTATATAGAAATCTATATAGCTTCATAGAGTGGGACCGGGGATGAGCCAGTGTAAGCTGGAGCAGATAGGGAGAGGATAGGTGGGGGAGACAGACAGGGGTTGGGTGTTTCCTGGAAGAAGTCAATAGCCCAATGGCAGCCCACAGGGCTCAGGAACTATAAAATTCTTAAATGGCTGAGATCACGGACTTTCCCTCAAGCCTCACCATTCAAGGACAGAAAGGTCAGCTGTCAGCTGCAGGAATCACATGATAAGTGAGTAACACATGTGGCATATGGAGGCACTCATCGAAGTCATCAACTAATCTGTACCATGCATCTGGAGCTTAGCTTAGCTCTCCGTGACTGAAGGTTTGGAATCACAACTGACCCCAGAAGAACAGTACATCATACAGAAAGTCCTTAGCAGGTCTCGGCAGCTGGCTACAAAAGATTTGAGAGAGAAGAGAAGGGCGGTGTGGTGCAGGGCAGGGCGGGGCACAGCAGGGTACGGCAGGGCAGGGAGAGACAGAAACAGACAGAGACAGGCAGACCAACAGACAGAGGTTTGAGACTCAGACTTATTTATGTGACTAAAGACATAGACATGCCATCCCTGGGCCTGAGACGCTATCCCCTGGCTATCACAACCTACAGTCCTCTACAGGAACCCACACACGGTTCAGAACTTTGGTGGGGTAACCATTTACTTTTTATCCTCCTGATAGAAATGTGAACAGGTATTTCTTTAACCAAAGTGAACTCCACAGTGGCTGCGAGGGTCTTGATTGTTCAGACATCTGGAAAGCCAAATGTAAAGCCTTTCTTTTCTTCTTACATTGCTGTCATTGTATCACTAATGATGGTTGCAAGGAAGTCTCTCTCTCTCCCTCTCCCTCTCCCTCTCCCCATCTCTCTCTCCCTGTCCCTCTCCCTCTCCCTCTCCCTCTCCCTCTCTTCCTCTCTCTCTCCCTCTTTCTCTCTCCCTCTCCTCTGATCCATTTCCAAGACTTGGAAATGGTCACCTCTAACAAAACCATCACAAGCCACCTTTTCTCACTCTGACCCTCTGCCAAAGTGCATTTTATCCTTCCCTATAAGCCAGGCAAAAATGGATTCCTGTGCCTTTAGGACAATCGTAACCCCTGGACCATTAAGTGAACAAACAAAATCAACACGAGAACAAAATCAACACGATCCGATTAAGAGAGCATCTAACTCTCATGTTCAGGCTACGCAGACATGAGAGTTTAAAACTGCCTCGATGGAGTCACATACAGGCTTAATACACAGGTACCACAGGATGACACACGTCCAAGTTCACTGAGAATCCTCTCTTTAAAGCTGACACAGCTTATTTTTCAACGAATAATTGCTTAGCTTTTAAATTCCTTACTGCAGTTTTTACAAAAGCTACTTTGGCTATTTTAAAAGTAAAGTTCAAACGCTTTTACTTCCGAAATACTTATGGGGACACACGTGTTAATTCTGAGAAGAAGAAGAGCTATCCAGGAAGCTGTAAGAATCAATAATATGGTGTGAAGTTCCCCCTTTTTTCTTTTATATTTGCATATTCTAGTCATGCACATGATACATTGGATGCAATACTCAAAATGCCAACATTCTGGCCAAATGGTTATTTTGGAAGATTCTAGAGGCAGAGTTTGGTTGGCTAAGTAGTCTGTTTCAAATTTCACTTTTTTTTTTTAACTATGTATTTTCTTTTATGTATGTGGGTGTTTTGCCTGCATGCATTGACTGTGCATCATGTGTGTACAGTGCATGCAGGTGCCAGAAGAGGGCATCAGCTTGTCTGAAAGTGAAATTACAGATGGCTGTGAGCCGCACTGTGGGTACTAGGAATCAAACGCAGGGCCTCGGCAGGAACAAGACATGCATCTTGCCACTGAGCCATCTCCTCAGTCCCTCGTGTGTTCTAATGAAGATAAGATACCTTTGTGTATCTCATGTGTTTATTATCTTACATATTAGTTTGTTTTAAGCTATTAAAATGTTGACATTAAAATACTTAGAGTAAGCCATGGAGGAATTGCGCTCTCTGCCATTTCTAGGTATCTCAAAAATAAAACTTACGCCTTCTTGTGTGAGCACAAATTCTGGGGCATTGGTCAAGCCAAGTTTTGGAGGTTGTTTTGGTCTTGTGTTTGCTCTGACATTCTCTATATTTTCATGTTCTGAATCATACCAACCTTTTGAATTGCACACTCTAATCTCTCTAAGCACACCAGGGACATTTCTGAGACCTGGCGCAGTGATTCCCACGCTGTACCTGTCCTCCGCTGCTACTGTTGCTCTGGTAATTGCCGCTGAACCCACCATCCCCAATCGCTTCAGATTCCAGCCTCAATTTATTTAATTCTGTGCTAGTCTTAAAAGACAAGGTGCTGGATGACTGAAAACATTCCATCATTGGTTCATGTTCTTACCGGAAGTGAGACTTGCCATTGCTCCAGGTGCCTGGTCATTTCCATAGTGGCTCACTAACTTATGTGGCTCTAGCATTTGGTTTGGAATGTAAACCAAATGGCCACCTCCATGACCCTCCAACACAAAAGATGAGTCTTTCCCGGCGTTCAGCTCTTGACCAGCCAGGCTGCTCTTGCTTGCCGAAACCTCACGCAGCTTGGCAGTCAATCTAGATGAAGAAAAAGTAAGTTTCGGCTGAGTCCAAATAAGTTGGAAAGATGCAAATACATGATCCAAGCATTTCAATACATTTCTTTAGTTATTTATTAAAAGAGAATGGGGTGATAGCTCAGTTGGCAAAGGGCTTGGTGTGCAAGCATTAGGATCTGAGTTTGGTCCCAAGAAATCCCACGAAGAAGCTGACCATCGTGGCATTTGCTTGGAATCCAGGCACTAGGAGGCAAAGCTGAGTGCACCCCTGGGGCTCTCCAGTCAGTCAGCACAGCCGACTGAGTGAGCTTAAGCCAGTGAGAGGCCCTGACTCAAAACCAAACCCTAACCAAAGGAGGAAGATTTCTGAGAGGCAGCAGTCAAGGTTGTCTTCTAGCCTCCTCATACATACATGTACACAGCACCCACACACATGAGTACCCATATGCATACACATACATACACAGAAAAAAGAAAAAGCTGGGTGCTGGAAAATTCTAAACTAATTCCAATCAATGAATTCTTCCCCATTTGATCTTCCTTCCCTCACGTTCACATATAACCTATGGAGTATTCCTTTGGGATAAGCCAAGTCTAATTTGCAGAGGCTCATCAATAAATTATGAGGAAGTCATTCATCAAGCAGCCCCTGGAACAACCTTATTATATTTCAGACTGATACCAATTACCATAGAAAATAGTCATTTAATGGACAAAGCCCAGTTCTGAGAGGAACAAGGCTACGGACAAGACCCTTAGAATGGGGCCAGCATCTAGATGAGCAGTCTAAGGGTTCTTTGTGATATCTTAGAATTTTGTTTTTATTTAGATGATAACAGAAAACATACACAAGTATATTCTTGACAATGTCACTTTTAATTTACCATTTGCAGTTGTGTTTAATACTGGTGTTTGGGATCCAGAAGTATTATTTAACTGTGAGGCAGGACACATGAAGTCCAAATGACATCACGACACAACTGCATAAATGTCTTATATTTGTGTGTATGTGTGTGTGTTTGAGTCTGTGGTAAGAAGCTAGGCTATCAGGCAACTGCAGAGGCCCGCTAGGCCCAGGTGCATCTGCAGCACGGCCGCAGTGTACATTTTTGGCCTTCAAGTGTTCAGCTTTAGAAAACCAAAAGCATTCACCTCGTGAAGTTAGCATGGCATCGTTTTGTTTGATTGTTTAGATTTGAGGTGTTAAAGTTGTTTGGGCTTTAGTAGTTGTAAAAGAATCACAGCATTACGATATTTACAGCTGGGCTTGTGTTGGTACGTGCATAAGTAACAACATAGCCTGTCTGCAGCTCTACTTAGAAGAGTCTGTGGCTTATTCAAGGGAAGCTGCTCAACTGAACATTAACGTGGCCATCTTTCCAAAGAGCTGGCTGCTGGACACATCCTTGCTAAACTACCAAATAAATGGAATCAGGCATTAAAGGAGTGTTTACATGCATGAATTCTAGTTGCTTTCGGATACCTGGAAGAAGCCATATACCTTCTCTGAGAAGCTATCCTGCTTAATGCAGCCAGATAGGAGAGTAACTATAGGCCCAGACCAGCTTGGGCCAGGGATCCAAGCTCAGTGAAGCTCCAGCTAAAAGCAGCCTTGAAGGGCTATGCTCACAGTATTTGAGGGGCCAGGTTCAACCAATTGTTATGTTTGTACTTAAGATAACAACATGAATGAAAACTGTTTGGTATGCAATTGTACTATAAGGCCTTCTGTGGGATGCTCTGAAGTTGAAATAAGTCAGAGGCAGATCTAGATGTAGTGAGATGAGACACTGGAGCTAGCCACCACAGTGCCTTAGAAGGGGTCTAAGGGTTCAAAAGGAGCCACTGTCTGATGGCTTTGTTAAAAAGACATGGTTTTTCTAAGTAGCCCAGATTGGCCTTGAACACACAATTCTCCTGCCTCCACCTCCAGAGAACTGGGGTTACGGGAGTGCAACACCATGCCGAGCTAAGGTTGTGGACTGTGAACAGTGTGGGGTAAGAATCATTGTCCAGCCGGGCGGTGGTGGTGCACGCCTTTCATCGCAGCACTTGGGAAGCAGAGGCAGGTGGATTTCTGAGTTCGAGGCCAGCCTAGTCTACAGAGTGAATTCCAGGACAGCCAGGACTACACAAGAGAAACCCTGTCTAGAAGAAAAAAAAAAAAAAAAACCTTCAAAGTGGAAAGCATGCTGGTATGTGGCTGCTGCTGTGGAAGGTGGACTCCAGGAGAAGACCTTGTTAGGTTCTTTTGCCTAACAACCTGCCATCAGCCAGGTACACACCCATCAGTCAGTTAACAAGCACTTGTAAACATAAGCTCTCTGCTACCCACCGGAGGCCATGGGGCAGCGTATCTCCCCTCTCTAAATCAACGAGTCTGCAGTCATCCTTCAGCATCTGCGGCGGGTACTGATTAAATCCGCCTACGGAGGGAACAAAGTTATAGTTTGATTTCCAAACTAGAAATTGGGTTTTCTAGGCAAAGAGAAGCTCAACAGGAATCCTCTGAAGGCAATGAAACATTAGTAACACATTTCAAGAGCATTTGGCCACGGTGAAAATGGAAAATACTGATAACTAGAAACGGCATTCACAACTTCAGCTTAAGAGGATTTCTGGGGGGGGGGGGGCAAAGAGTGACAAGGATCATGGGAAATATGCCCAAGGTTAACTGTTAGCATCCAGAACCTGCGGCAGATATATGGGAGGGTCCACAGACTTGTTGCCAGGACAACGGCCACCATATTCCCAGAATCCATTGGGTTCAGCTCTGGACTGCTACGTCACAACATATATATATATATATATACTTTCCTCCATCTTTCTCTCTTTTTTCTTCTCTCTCTCCCCTCTCTCTCTCTTCCTGCGCCGCTACCCCCCTACCCCCTCCCAATTAAACCTCTTACACGTGGAACTGCCTGGGCCTGGTATCTGCAGACGCGTCCCGCCGTGACTCAAACCTATCATTTGGTGCCAAACCCCGGGAGCATGGCAGTTTGCGTCTACCGACCCAGGGCAGACAGGGTGCACGGCCACGTGGAGCGGCCGCTGAGACCGCCGCCGCTGCCGCGCCGACACCACCAACGCCGCTGCTGCTGCTGCTGCTGCTGCTGTGTTCCATCCCGCACAGGGAGCGCTCCCAGTACCACCGCAGCGGCTGCTGTTCCACGAGGAGAGGGTACCAACACAGCTCACCTGGCAACTGCTCACCGCTTCTTGCTAGAGACACCAGACACCACAGGACACAACAAACCTACACCCAAGCGCAGCTAGACTACGAACTCTTAACCACGTGAGCTGTACTCCACTCAGGCACCATTCAGTTCCATGTTTTCCATTTACCAGATTGCTCATAACCAACCGCACAGACACCAGCATATTAATTAATAGGATCAGTCAGGGGGAAGACCTCCAGCTTTCCAGATAAGGTCTGGCCAACCTTCCCTGGAAATTATGGAGTACAGCCCCCCCCCCCCGACATACGCGTTAGGACGTTCTGCCACTGGGTGCCCTTCCCTCAGAGGTAACTCTCATCCCTAATACTTACCAGGCTACAGCCCTGAAACCCCTGGATCCAGGGTGAGTTATTTTCCCACGCAGGCCACCGGGCCCTGCCAAATTGCCACTAGGGTTTCTCGTGATGACTTGAAACCACTAGCT
>NW_022196906.1:99568701-99568930 GCF_008632895.1 Mastomys coucha
TAGCTGGTCAGGAGTTTGCACATTAGTACTTCTTTTCCCTGAACTGGGAGTGATCCAGGGAAACGAACTCCTGCCAATCCCAGTTGTAGATATAATAGCTTCCCAACATAAGAGGGTAGTCCAAGTTGTGCCACTCTTGGTTGCTACAGTTATAGCCATAAGTGTTGGTACTGGAGTTGCAGGGATAACAACTTCTATGATCCAATATAATACATTCACTTCTCAGTTT
>NW_022196906.1:99570081-99575552 GCF_008632895.1 Mastomys coucha
TTAAACCTCTTACACGTGGAACTGCCTGGGCCTGGTATCTGCAGACGCGTCCCGCCGTGACTCAAACCCATCATTAACCCTTCAGGGATGGGTTCATTGTAATGCAGGAATACATGAGTACTGAATGCCCATGCTATCATAATCTGAAAGACAATCTCTTCTGAGTCTCATTAGCTTTTTCTCCCAGACATAAAAACTACCAGCTCAAACATAGTAAAGATGGTGTCTTTACATGATATTATTTCTTTGCTTCTGCACCAATAAACACTGATTTCCTATGAGAAAAGGGGCCGCAGAAAGGATTTTAACTTACCGCCAACACAATCCATCTCTTTAAGCTCTTTCTGTACTGTCTATAAGCTGTATAGTGTACCATGGACTATAACTTTTCCTCTCATGCAGGGAAACAGATTTTGATGAAACAAGGCCCTTGGTTATTGAAGATCTAAGACTCAACCGTGAAAGCATCTCAAAGAATCTCTGTAGTTTCATTTCTCTGGTTCTATGATACACTTTTATTTTCTATTTGTCTAAAATGAGACTGTGTCTCTGATTAGTTCCTTTGACAGTGGCTACGGATAGAGGGAGGATTCATGTCATAGCTTTAAACAGAGAAGCAGAAATGCCCAGAACTGGGGCCTGCACTTCAGGAAAAGGCTCTCAAAGGACCAGAAAATGCAAGAACTCCAGCAGATGGAGTACATTCCTTCAGGAATGCATTGGTGGTGGGGATCAGAGTCAGTCAGCTTCGCTCAATTGCAGAGCCACTTCCCCAGCCCTGCAGGACCAGACCTGAGTTATTCTGAGTCTCTTAAAACTTTCTACATTGTTAACCATCTGGAGAGCACAAAATACAATACTGTGTGGGGAACGACAGACAGCCCTGCCTCTGGGGTAAGAAGTCAAAATTCTAAATTTTGAGCATTTGCAAGTCTATTTCAGATAAGAAGTCATTTGGGGGATGACCTGGCAGTCTACCACACAGGTGTTCTTCATATGCATGCAGCAGAGTGATGTACAGTGATATACACCTGAAAAATTACTATAAAATAAAATAAAATAAGATAAAATAAAATAAATTGCTTTAATCAAGTTGAAAGGTTGGAATCAAAATGTATTTGAAAGCACTTATTTAAATTCCTTTTTACGGCACCCAAATGAGTCCATGTTAGGTTTAAAGGTAATAATCTAGCATTCCCAGGGAAATGGGTAATGGGTTCAACGATTGAATATGAATCATGGGAGACACTTTTCTGCTGTGGTGTAGGGATATTCCTTCAACACTAGGGAGACAGAGGGTGCCGAACCTCATTCTAAACCTGCCAGAATTCCAGAAAGAACAGGCTAAGCTCCGTTTTTCTGGAATCTTCTAGAAGACAGTGCTATGGTTTGGATAAATTTCCCCCAGAAGTCCATGATTTTGACTTGGACTCATGGGCAGGGTTACTGGGAGACACCCTACTCTTTAGGAGGTAGGGCCTAATATGAGGTCCCTAGATCATTGGAGTGCACCCTTAGAAGGAATTTGGGATCCCTTCCCTTCTTGTCTGCCTTGTTGCCTGGCTTCTGATGGAAGCAAATTTATTTTCCCTCACATTCTGGCCATGATATTGCCAAAGGCTCAAAGCACAGCTTATCTACCTGACTCTGGACAGTGAACTCCACAACCATGACCAAAAATAAACCTTTCCTATCTATAAGTTAATTGCCTTGGGTATTTAGTTCTCCAGAATAACACAAGGGTTCCCTCAACAAACTTCTTGGCATTTCAGGCTGAGATTATTTTGTTCAGAGGGCTGGGTGTCCATCCTGTGATCGGTAGAGTGATTATGGCATCCCTAGCTTTACCTACTTGACATTAATAGCACTTGCAAGTAGTAAAAATCAGAAAACTGTCCCAGACACTTCCAGACAGGACAAGGTGCTATTTCTAAACCTCAGCAGGCTGACACTGTTACTCTTTATCATTTCGGATGACACAGAGTCCACTGACCCTGCACTTTTATGTTCCAGCAATCATTGTCAAGTTTTTCAAAAAGCTTTCTAGTGCTTACTCTTCAATCTTTGAACTTAGCTCCTCATGGGTCATTTTGTGGGCTGGCCCGTATCCCAAGGGTAACAATGTTACAGCATGCTGGACTGGAGCCAGAGTGCTTAAAGTGTGGTCTGTGAACCACAACACTGGCATCACTCAAGCGCCAATGGTCTCAGGCTCCACCCAAGCGCTTCTGAACAGGAGCTGCCTCCACGTTTTTAGGATCCCTATGAGACATGATTGGTCATCACCACACCCTCCCATAGCTCTCCACTCTGTCAAGATTGGGAAATGAACTCATTTGAATGTTCAAACCATACTTTCTAAGAGCTGCTAAGACTTCTTCTGGGTAAAAAAATATATATAGCTCATGAGACCACCAGTCACTCTGTGATTTTTTGCTCCATAGATTTGGGCAAGAGATGTTCTACCACAGCATAGTCTCACCATCTTACATTCACGGGGTCCACTCAGGATATGTGCCCACTTTTGCTCCCAATTACTACCTAATTTGTATATTTGGATTAGTTATAGATCTCATGATATTGATCCTAGGTTATCAATACTACTACCAAATACCACTCCATTAAAACAAAGGAAAATAACCAAATAATGACTTACGTCTGACAGAGTATACAAAGGGCTTCAGAAATTTGACAATATAATTCAGATCTGGCTTATGCATTCTCCCAAGCTGTATCAGATGGTGATCAAGTGGATAGCTGGCTAACTCTTCCATCTCGTCTCTTTGTGTGGAGCCCAAAGAAATCACAAATATGACATAGCCTTGACATTTGGCCCTCAAAGCCACCGTCTTCACAAATTCCTTCTCCTCATGATTTTCTCCAGCTGAAATCACAACAATGACCTTGTGTTTTCTTGGATTGGGGGTTCCCGGGAAGAGACCTTCCATGGCCCACTGTAGGGCAAGACCAATGGTAGCATCTCCATTGAGCTGTTGGAGGGAAGTGTGGATGTAGTTCTTCATGACTGACTGGTTGTCATAGGTTGTAAACGCAAACTCGGTCTTCACCCTGCCCTTCCTTCTGGAATTCCCTGAGGGAGAATAACTCAGCAAAGCCACCCTGTCACCAGACTCGGAGGCCGAAGGTTTTGAAGTGATGTGGAAGCTGTCAATCACTGAGCTCACCAGCCCTTTCACAGCTTGGAAGTCATCGCTGGCGATGTTACGGGAATTGTCTAAGAGGAATGCAACGTCCATATAGGAGTTCTCAGGAAAGAAAGGCTCTTCCGCACATGTATTTGGAAAACACTTATCTGAAAATGCACAGAGAGATGCATCATGGGATCAATAGCAGCACAAGACACTGAGAGCTTCCAAAAATTAATGAACTTATCAATACTTCTATTTCACATTTAAAACAACAAGAAGTGGCCAATGTCCCAGGACTGTTGTGGCAACTAGCAACTAATGACAGAGGAGTCTGTGTTAAAAACAGATTTAGGTGGTTTGTGTCTCTATAACCCACAAATCAGGCCCAAACTCACATAGGAAGTATTTTCAGTAGTTTAGAGACCCTCAATACAAACTAAAGCACGGCCCCAGGAGAGACCACACCAGTCAGGTCATTTTCAAAACCAGTTTTCACATTCTACAGAAACTCTATAAACACTAAAGATTGGAACCCTGACATAGTGCACCGTCCAAAACTGGAAAGTTGAAAATAGAACCTACCGTCCTAAACAGAAATCTCTCTCTAAAGCCCAATCCAATAGCTCGCTGGGAAAGCATTAAGCCTCCTGCACAGTCAACCATTCCCATGGATCTTACCATAGCAAAGTGTGCAGCGCCGAAGCTTTTCCAGTGGCTCATAACCTCCAACTGGAGGAACTGGAATCACCTGGAATGTCCCAGTGTCATCAAACTGCATTGAAAAAGAGAAGCAAATGTTGCTTGTGCAATTTAAACCTTTATTAGGAAATTATTATGTGCTAATCATGAAGAAAAGCTTGAAAAATGAATGCTCATGGTCACTTTAACTTTGTATTGTAATTCTTTGGTTTATTCTCCTCCACACACATATACAGCAGCAGCAGCAGCAGCATTCCTATTTCATGATAAGGACTTTTAAAAATGTGACTGAAAAATTCACAGAAAGATACATCATGGGATCAACAGCAGTACAAGACACTGAGAGCTTCCAAAAATTAATGAACTTATCAATATTTCTATTTCACATTTAAAATAACAAGAAGTGGCCAATATCCCAGGACTGTTATGGACATGTTTGCATACATGTCTGTTTGTACACTGAATGCATGACCAGTGTCCCTGAGGCCAGAAGAAGGTGTTAGAGCCTCTGGGATTAGAATCACAAATGGTTATGAGTCATCATGCGGATGCTGGATAGCAACCACAGGTCCTCTGAAAGAACAGAGAGCACTCTTAAGTACCAAACCATTTCTCTACCCTAGTCTTAACCTTTCCATAACTGTCTTAGTCCTTTCCATAACCATAAAGCTGGGTTGAGTTCAGCAATGGATACATATATCACCAGCTTCTAAAGTTGGGGGGCCCTGCAGAAACTGCTTATTCATGGGTTTCCAGCAGTCACTTTAGGTGGTGGTATCAGAACACTCCTACTGCACTCCATCAGAAAGGTTCATCTTCCTGATGTCTCATGGACCTTTTCAATCCCAGACAACAATGAAGTTTCTTTCAAATAGCAATAGACTGAAGTCATTGAGCTTATTCACATTCTTGCTGTGACCCCCTCTGTCCTCCATTGTCTCTCCTATGACTACCCCTCATTCTCATCCCATCTGTTTCTTGATTACTGTTTTGCTCTAATATTCATCAAAATGGGCAACATGCAATGCTCACTCATTAATCCTTTGAGTCAATACTTAATTTAGGGTCCTTTATTTTTATGATCCTATGCAAAGCAGATGCCTGTATTACAATGAAAGGAACATATCACTTCCAGATGGTGACAGGCAACCCCTCAACCCACAGCATTGTTGTGCAGGGTTGTTTTTCTCCCTCCCTCAGATCACAGAGGGATGAGGAAAGCCATGCCCCTCTGCCTTTCTAGAAAGTGCTGAGTGCCTGAACATACTTGTAATGGTTTCAGCCTTAGAGTTAGAGTTATGTGTTACTCCTCTAACTCTTATAAAACTGGATAGTTTGGGTGTTACTCTACAGCTGACCATTTTTGGCCCCCACAGCTAAAGCCTATATACTCACTCTGTGAACCACAGGATGAACCACATGCTCTACACTCATTTGTTCATGCATCCAACAAATATGGATTGAATTCACCAAATATGGATTGAATTCACCAAATATGGATTGGATGCCAACAATGTTATAGGTTCAGTTTTGATGTTAGAGGTATTGAAATGAGCAGAACAAATAAAAATGTCTCTGCATTATGCTCTAGTGAGGTAGAGCCATCATAAACATAAAAAAAAA
>NW_022196906.1:99575562-99590748 GCF_008632895.1 Mastomys coucha
AAAAAAAAAAAAGTAAATTGTCTCTATGTTGAGAGATAATCATTTCCTTTCAAGATCAAGTTGGGTAGGAAGGGTGGATAAACGCTAGGTACCGTCTCAATGAAATTCACCTATGCATTCATGGAGGCGTGCTCATCCACACCTGGATGAGATTTCTTAGTGACGCAGTATTTTGGAGTGTCACCCATATTCTTCTAAGTAGTTCTCCCAGCTATGCACCCATAAGTAAACCCTTGGCCACGTCCCTATGTGTAATCTGTTGTATTATAGTTACCATTTTGTTTCTATAATAAAGTACTATGGCCAAAAGCAACTTGGAGAAGGAAGCTGATTCTTTGGCTGATGGTTCCTGAGGGTTAGACTGTGCAATGATGGAGGAGACATGGCTGCTAGCAGGAAGAATGGAAGCAGGAGCAAGAAGCTGCGCAATCACATCGCAAGCCAATGGGCAGCAAACAGCAAACGACAGGTAGGGTAAGGCTCTCAAACCTACGCCCACTGGCATGCTTCCTTCCAGCAAGGCTGTACTTCCTGAAGGCTCCATGGCCTCCCCAAACAGTGTCACCGTCTGTAGGGCAGTGGTCTGTTCAAGCAACTTAGGCTCAGTCAAGTAATAGGCCTAGAACCCTGGAGCCCCAGTGGGCAGTTGTGCCTGCAGGAGGGCAGAAGGAGTTCAGCTATAACTCCGGAGTCTTTGGCCCCTGTTTCAGTCATAACCTCTCACAGCTGCCCCCTCAGGAGATGTGTACTCTATCAGGTAGACAATGCCTCAAGCTCCCAGCATTCTAGCTGGACCGTACCCCCAGTCGTCTGACCACAGCCAGGCATGCCTCACCCCACAGATAGCTACACCCCATACAATATAAGAGGTGGTTCGCCCCTTCCTCTCTCTCGCTCTTTGTTCTTCTCTTGCCTTCTTCCTCCTCTCTCTTGCTCTCTTGCTTTCTTCCTTTCCCCCCACTCTCTCTCTCCTCTCTCTCTCTCTCTCTCTCTCTCTCTCTCTCTCTCTCTCTCTCTCTCCTTTTCTTCTCTCCTTCCTCTCCTTTATTTCTCTCTACATGACTGGCCTATTTTCTCTTTCCTATAATAAAACATCTCATTTATACATTGCCTCCTTTTTGACTAACGCACCCTGCCTCAGGCCTCAGCAGCAGTGAACCACCAGGCCCCACAACCATCTGTGACCAAGGATTCAAATACTGAGCCTACAGTAGACATTTTCTTAATTCAAATCACCACAGCCCTCATTCATCTGCACACCTACCTGTAAGTAAGCCTAATGAACCCATTGGTTTGCTAAGCTACACTTGGGTAATTACTTTGGTTTGTCACTGGTGACTGAGATATTTGTTCATGTAACATGTACTGAATCAGTGGTGGGAAATGTTGCCAAGAATGTGCAGGATCCATAACTGTCTTACATTACTATAGTGGTATGGGTCAAGTGTGAGAAGCCACAGTAAGTAAAAATATTGTTGACTGAAAAGAGCACTTTGAGGCAGCAACATGAATAATCTGTGACTAAGATTTATTCAAGAGAGAATGTAAGAGCCAGGTTGTTTTCTGGGCCTGCTCTTGGCTTTCAGGATGGTGAAGCAAGATAATTTCTTGAGTCCATGAATTCAATTTAAACAACATATCAAGATGGGAGAGAAACAGATCAAGGGGAGAAAAAGAGAGGGGGGCAAAAGGAAGGAAAGAGGGATAAATAGAAGGAGGTAGAGAGGAAGAGCCAGAGAGAAAAGGAGAGAGAAGGAGAGAGAAGGAAGGAAAAGAAGGGAGAAGGATAGAAGGACAGGGGAGAGGGAGGGGGAGGGGAAGGATGGAGGGAGAATATGCAAGAAGAGCTGCTTCAGGCAGCAAACAATTTCCCTGAGAAATCACTATATGGGGAGCTAAGAAACGGGGACATGAAGTTGGTCAGGGAAACCGCATTCTTCTCTTGATTAGAATGATTTGACAGAAGTGGGTAAATGATCTATCATGGACAGAGAGTCTCTAACAAGACTAAAACTGCAGCACTTGAGGGAGTATCCTAGTACTTAATTGCTGTCTGTTCTGTTCAGCTCTCAGGAGGGAACACCACAGAGCAGAGCATCTTTCTAGAGACTCAATCCAAAGCTTGCAACATTTTTATACATTTCTGGGACATTGGCGGGGGTGGGGGGTAAGGGGTGGGGATGCTGCAAATTCAATTTCCAATTGAGGCAGATCAGAGATAAAAAAAGACAAGATAATATTTTCAAATTGATTTGTCAAAAGAAGCTATTTCAAAATGGTGTGAGGAGTCTGAGGTGGCTCAGAAGGATAAAAAGTGGCCAAAATATTTTATCTTCACACAGAGATACTGGTTACTACAGTGGGATGTTCTCTATCATATCAGTAAAAAGGAGTAGTGTTTTGTGTTAATTATGTGTGTGGGTGTGTACCTGTGTGTGGGTGTGTACCTGTGTGTGTCTGTGTATGGGTATGTGTCTGTGTGTGGGTGTGTGTGCCTGTGTGTGGGTGTGTGTGTCTGTGTGTGGGTGTATGTGCCTGTGTATGGGTGTGTGTCTGTGTGTGGGTGTGTGTCTGTGTGTGGGTGTGTATCTGTATGTGTGTGTGTCTGTGTCTGTGGGGGGTATGTCTGTGTGTGTGTCTGTGTGTGTCTGTATGTCTGTGTGTGGGTATGTGTCTGTGTATGGGTGTGTGTCTGTGTGTGGGTGTGTATCTGTATGTGTGTGTGTCTGTGTCTGTGGGGAGGTGTATGTCTGTGTGTATATGTCTGTGTGTGTCTGTATGTCTGTGTGTGGGTGTGTGTCTGTGTGTGGGTGTGTGTCTGTGTGTGGGTGTCTGTGGGGGGTGTCTGTGTGTGGGTGTGTGGGTGTGGGTGTGTGTCTGTGTATGGGTGTGTTTCTGTGTGTGTCTCTGTGTGGGTGTGTGTGGGTGTGTACCTTGTGTGGGTATGTATCTGTGTGTGGGTGTGTGCCTGTGTGTGGATATGTGTCTGTGTGTGGGTGTGTGTCTGTGTGTGGGGGGGGTGTATCTGTGTCTGTGTGTGTGTGTGGGTGTGGGTGTGTTTGTGTGTGGGTATGGGTATTTGAGGGCCTTGGGAGCCAGAGGCACCTGACTCTGGACTAATGGTTGGGAGCTTCCTCACATGGGTGCTGTGAACTAAGCTCAGGTCCTCTGCAAGAGCAGAGCATGTTCTTAACTGCTGAGCCATCTCTCTCCAGCCTCTTACAGTGGCAATTTTTTTAGACACAAATAAAAATTCAAAGTTGAAAAGTACATAGAGAGGGCTTAGGGAAGAGGAAGGCGGTTTCCAGAGTGGGGAAGAGCGTGGAGGCAGGGCTATAGACTCCATGACTGCTGGAAACATTGTTCCAGCATGTCATGCGGCTAGTGTTAGTAGGAAGAGCACTATGTGGTAAGAGAAGAGTGATAAGAAATAGCTGCCTGGCTTAGTGCTCTGCAGAGAACAGCTAGGAGTGCTTCGGTGCTGGGGCCTCCATGGGGTCTGGAAGTGGTGCCAGCAGAGACTATAAACTGAATTTGACATCCTTCAGATTTCTCCTATCTAGAACTAGATGTGGCTCTCAGAGCAACGGTCTTACTTGTTTTTTTGCAGAGAGCAAAATTATGGAGGCAGGGAAGCTTGGAAAGAGAAACCAGGAACCAGGAGACTTTGACTTCTAAGATCTTTCTTATCAGGAACTTTTGTGCCTTCTACTTCCACAAAGTGTGTGTGTGTGTGTGTGTGTGTGTGTGTGTGTGTGTGTCTGTGTGTGTCTGTGTGTGTCTGTGTGTGTGTGTATCTGTCTGTATCTGTCTGTGTCTGTGTGTGTCTATGTGTGTCTGTGTGTGTCTGTGTGTGTATCAATGGCTGTCTGTGTTTGTGTCTGTGTGTGTCTATGTGCGTCTGTGTATGTCTGTGTGTGTTTCTGTATGTGTGTTTGTGTCTGTGTCTGTTTGCCTGTGTTTGTATCTGTTTGCCTGTGTGTGTGTGTGTGTGTGTGTGCCTGTATGTGTGTGTGTCTGTTTGCCTGTATGTGCCTGTGTGTGCCTGTGTGCATGTGTGAATCAGGAGCAAGCATACCCCCACCCCTTTACTATAAAAATGCATGCATATGAAGAGATCTTTGTAGCCTTCTGAGCAATGAGATGGCTCTACCCAGCTCCAGACCCGGTATGGTTTCAATGGGAGATATTCCCCAGTGGCTCCTGTGTTTGAATACTTGATCCCCAGCTGGCAGTGCAGGTGCTGACTTGTAAAGCTGCTGATTCTTTAGGAGGTGGAGGCTTGCTGGAAGAAATGAGTCACCAGAGCCCAGCCTTGATGCTCACAGGCTGATCCCCACGTCCTGCCATGCTCTTCTCCCCTGCTGCAGCTGCCGCGCTTCCCCTCCACACGAACTGCATCCTTATTGGCCTGTAAGCCAAAATAAATAAACCCTTCCTCCCTTCAGTTGCTTCTTGTCAGATACAACACACACACACACACACACACACACACACACACACACACACATTTCACAAGTAATCGGCACACTGAGAGTCCCTGGACAGTAGATGAAAAGGGCCTGCTGTTTTTGAGGATTTGGGGTCTTATAGGTTGTTTTGTTTTGGATAAGAAAGCAAGATGGAGGTACATTGATTCCTTTAATATCTGTGGGCCCCAAAATGAAAGAACATCTTAAGGGGAAAATATTCATATATATTAAATATCTCATAACATTTTAGGGGCTCACAGCTCCCCTGAGCTTTTTCCACTATAGCTTAAGACTCATTAACTGATGAATCAACAGCAAGCAGGTGGTTATTCTGAGAAGTACTAGACAACAGAGGACCAGCAGAGCGCCCACAGGGCTAGCAGAGCACCCATAGGCCAGCAGAGCATCCACAGGCCAGCAGAGCACCCACAGGGATAGCAGAGCACCCACAGGGCCAGCAGAGTGCCCACAGGGCCAGCAGAGCACCCACAGGGCCAGCAGAGCACCCACAGGGCCAGCAGAGCATCCACAGGGCCAGCAGAGTGCCCACAGGGCCAGCAGAGTGCCCACAGGGATAGCAGAGCACCCACAGGGCCAGCAGAGTACCCACAGGGCCAGCAGAGTACCCATAGGCCAGCAGAGCACCCACAGGGCCAGCAGAGTACCCACAGGGCCAGCAGAGCACCCACAGGGCCAGCAGAGCACCCACAGGGCCAGCAGAGTGCCCACAGGGCCAGCAGAGCACCCACAGGGCCAGCAGAGCACCCACAGGGCCAGCAGAGCACCTATAGGCCAGCAGAGCACCCATAGGCCAGCAGAGCACCCATAGGCCAGCAGAGCACCTATAGGCCAGCAGAGCACTCACTCACATACCTGATTTCATATCTTGAATAGGCACTTAGTAGCTGTGTAGAAGTGAATCTGTACATAGAATACTCCAGCTCTCAGTTTTAACATGGAGATGGCGCATGCATTCAAATCAGTGTTTTGTGAATACATGAACATGTACACAAAGCTCTAGCTCCAGGCCTGGCATATATCAGGGTCAAACAGACTGGCTGCTACTGACTCATTAAGAACTGTAAGGAGGATCTACCTCTGCCCCACAACTTCACACAACTCTTGTGTTGCCTTACCAACACAACTATCTTAAAAAAACAAAACAAAACAAAACAGAAAAAAAACCAAAGGAGATTCTTACCCCAAAAGCCTCATCAAGGAAAACTCTTTCATTATAAGCAAAAACCGCAAGGCTGATATCCAGGGCACTGAACTCCATGGTGGCCGTGAGGATGGATGCTCTACTGACTGCCTGGCCATTGCTGAAAAACACAGCAACTCTCCTGGTGTTGGTTCCCGGAGACGTCCGCTTGAAAACATTGCGGGCCACAAACCTCATCGCACTGCCGATGTCCCTGGCCTTCTGGGGCACTTGGTATTTTATCTGGGAAAGAAGCTGCAGAAGATGCTTCTTGCTATGGTAGTCAGACCCACGAATGAGATAGCTGGTGTCCGAGTCGTAGGAAACCACGGCAACCCGCGCTCCCACGGGACAGTTGTGTTCCCTGACGTTGAGGTCATTGACAATTGAAGTGATGGTGTCCCTCATCTCATTAAATCTCCTTTCTGTGGTACCAGAGGACTGGTCCAGAGCAAATACCAGCTCTGTTGGATACACGGGACACTTTTCTATGAAAATGCAAAGCAAAAATATTAAAAGGATTTCACTAGATCACAGTCATTGTCATATCCTTTACACCAGTGAAATTGGTTCAGACAAGATAAAGCCCAGGCCTCAGTAGCTGTGTCCCGTGTGTGTGTGTGTGTGTGTGTGTGTGTGTGTGTGTGTGTGCATGATATATATATAATGTCTAATTATACACAAATATAATATGTGTAGGTTTTTATATGTGTATATATACATATACCATATGTGTATATATGTATAAACCATATACATGATACATATGTTTGTGTGTGTGTGTGTGTGTGTGTGTGTGTGTGTGTGTGTGTATGTGTGTGGTTTATATGTAAGGCCTATGCATTTTACTTGGTAAAATGACAGGCAGAGATGTAGGTCCAAGGGAGGCAGGACATTGATCACATCCAAGAAGCCAATGATGATGGGCACAGTAACAAGGAGTTAGACATCTGCTCCCTGAACTTTCAACCCTTCCTGCCCCACCCAAGAAACACAGGAGCTACTCTGTAAAATAATGAGTAGGAAATCATGATGGCCCCTAGACAGGACAATATTGTGAGGGACTGTGTGGTCGCTGCAGACACTCAGGTAGAAGACATGACACTACAAATATAGCCACATTCAAAAGAGGAATGTCTGCATAAAAGATGGAAGTCCTTTTTCCCTTGGGGAGGAGGGCGTTCTTCAAACTGTCTTATCACAGCACAGTAGCTGTCTCATCAGAAACAGCATGGTCGGAAGACTCACCTTTCCAACAGGCTGGAGAGAGAGAGGGAGAGGAAGAGAGGGAGAGGGAGGGGGAGAAAGAGAGGGAGGGGGAGAAAGAGAGGGAGGGGGAGAAAGAGAGGAAAGAGGGAGAGGAAGAGAGGGAGTGAGAGGGAAGAGGGAGAGAGGGAGTGAGAGGGAAGAGGGAGAGGGAAGAAGGAGAAGGAGAGAGGGAGGGAGAGGGAGAGGGAAGAGGGAGAAGGAGAGAGGGAGGGAGAGGGAGAGGGAGGGAGGGAGAGAGGGAGGGAAAGGGAGAGGAAGAGAGAGGGAGAGAGAGAGAGGGAGGGGGAGAGAGAGAGGTAGAGGGAGGGAGGGAGAGAGGGAGGGGAGAGAGAGAGGGAGAGAGAAATTAATATATTACATTTTTGAAACATGGACCCCCCACAAAAAAATAATCCCAACGAAATGAGGATTTGGATTCTCACTTAAAATGAAGCTAATTTCTAAGTTACAGGGAAATGTGGTTAAAGGAGGCTGGGAGCTGTCCAGGCAACTGTATTCATTCGGGAGCATCTCTGACCATGTCCCCTTGTGAACCAGAGCAGGCCTGCATCAGCAGAATTGCAGCTAAAGTTGAAAGGCTGGTGACTGTAGAAGCAGAATAGATCCAGCTCTGATTAAATGGCCAGAGAGCTGAAATCCAATTTGCTTTGCTCTCGTCTTAGAGTCTTCTGAGACTCATTCAACTACGCGAGGCTAAAATATGGGGTCTGGCTTTCTTTCCCGATGACTGCCTTGGGATTCTCTATTTGTAGAATGGCAGAGGGCAGGGATTTTCAAATGAACTTTGTCTCTGATTAAAAATACAACTGGTTTTTATTTTTTGTTTGTTTTGTTTTGTTTTGTTTTTTAACTTCCAGCAGTTTCCCCAAGGATTTCTGTGAGCAGAGCAGCATCTGGCCTTACTGTAAATCTCAGGCACATCAAGGAAAGTGCTGAAAAACCTTTAATAAACCACAAGCATGACAGTTTCCATGTTCAGTTGACTCAATTCCTAGGAAGCAAATGAATCATTCTAATCTAATCTTTTTTTTTTTTTTTTAAGCTCATTAGCACTGGTGACAAGCTGCCTTCCATCCTGCCCTATGAACCCTTACATGAGCCATACTAACACCTTCTATTTGTCTTAATCCTGCGGTCACTAAGATGTTCCTGGCCATCAGATAGCTGATGACATCAGACAGGTAACCTTCTCTGTATCTCAAGGCTGAAAACATTTCTCTCCGTATTGACTTGGGATCCATGAGACACGCTAGGTTTGAGTCCATCAAATCAGGGTGACTTTGGGAGAAATCACTTCATATTATTTAGTGAGTTTATTTTCTAAAACTCCCTTTATATGCCTCTGCTCAAAACACTAACCATTTGCAGCCTCCTGTTCTATTATCAGTCACCTTCTGCCTGCCCTCTACACTCCTAGATTAATTTTATTCTCAGGGGAGGGTCCCATCTACCAGTTTAAAACTTGTCTCTAGTTCCTGGGTGAAAGAGAGCTGGTGCATGACAGGGGATCCGCAGATGTGAGACCAGGGTCCAACTTCAAACTAGCCTTGGTGATGCCTTCTACCAAGCCACGAAGGGCTGCCACACAACTTTTATCTTTATAAGCAGGAGCTCAGTGCCAACCCACTCAACACTACCAGATTATGCAACCCACCTACCATTTTTCCAGGTTAACTACTGATCGACTCATTTCAATCAATACTGGAAAACAAATTCCTCCAAGTCTCGAACTCTCTAGTAACTATCCTTTGCTCACCCTGAGTCTCCCCAAGGAAGACGTTTGGTCTCCATGAGAAGGCTGGCAATGCCTAGAAAAACTGATCATTCGTTTCTCCTGTTTTCACTCCTCTTCACTTCCTCTCCTGTGTCAAAGAGACTTCTAACTCTCAAGGTCTTTCATACTATCCCTTGTTCCATGCATGTGTATGTGCAGGTACACTCACCTATGTGTGTGCAGAAGCTAGGGATGGGAGCATCCCTTATTCCTTGGGAATAAGTCTCTGTTGAACCTGGAGCTCAGCATTTTTTTTTTTTTTTTGCACAGCCCAGTGGCCAGCAGCTAGCTCTATGATCTTCTTTCCTTAAAATCCCCAGTGCTGGAACTACAGATGCACACATCTGTAGTGTCCCCTTCTGTGTGCATACTATGTATACAAGAAAGTGCTAGCTACTTTTTATATGGATGCTAGAGATCCAAACTCAATACTTAAGTGCTTCCACATACTGAGCCACCTCCCCAACCCCTCAGATATTTCTGTCAACCCCCTGTCTCTGAATATTTGGGGTTCCATTCTATACAACTTGACCCTTCTTCTTTCTCAGTTTCTATCTCTCTAGTTTCACTGTCTTGGGAACATCATGATCTCTATGATGTCAAGAGTGACCCACACAAGTGACTTCAATATCTAAATAGTTAAATATTGTTAACCAACTAAATCTACATCCCTGGGTCCATCCCTTGAGTACTTTGCTGTTCGTCATTTTGCTCATAATTGATATATTAGTAACAAAACAAATTCATGTGCCTTTGAGCTGGTCTTATCTCCCATGTACATATTTTCTCTTCTGATATACATTATACATTATGAGCCCATGGCTTTATGCCTTTTCTTTTACCTTGGATGTGAGATGTCCCTTCAGACACAAGGATATACTATTGCAGAGGCTCCTTGCCAAAGACCTCCATCTTCTGACTCTACAGCCCCACTCCACACCCAGCCCCAAGTGCTTGCTAACCACTGACATTCTTGACTATAGCACCCAGGTACTCACAACTGTGGTTCCTCAGGAACTGGATCAGTTCACAGGGCTGGAAAGTTTAAAAGAGAACAGATAATCATAAGTACAGTGACCTCCTGGTGGATGTGTTTAGTTCCCGATGAACTGGGAGTGGTTTTGCTTTCATGAATAAAGAGATACATACGGAATATATAGGTTGCCCTGCTGTGCCTTTCGGACCCTAAGAGGGGAAAAGAGCAAGTTATTGATTTGTGAATTACAGTCTTTAGTAATAAAAATTTAAACCTCTCTTCCTTTCCTGGATGTAGAAATAACAGAAGGTGCTTAAAGTACTGTGGGGCCTGGTAGGTCAATTACACTGTGCTATTCCCATTTGTATCAAGTACTATGAGGCCTGGTGGGTCAGTTACAATGCTGTCCCCATTCACATCAAGATTGTATATTATTTTTTGTTTGTATCAAAGATGCAATCCTTAGAAGAAATTTCTCTAAAGGAGTCTTTTAAAATTCTTTTTTTTTTTTTCTAATTGTAATAAGCAGACTTTCTCCACAGGGAAGAACAAAGGAGATGGATGTACTGAACAGACAGAGGTAGATTATCCTACAAATCAAAATGCAAGAGGCAGTAAGCCTCAGTATATATAAAAGGACCAAAGTGCTTAAACCGCAGAAGGCAATAAGCCTTGGTATATATAAAAGAACCAAAGGCAATTGCATAGCAAATGAGATTTACACAAAAGAAAGGCATACATGCTAAGCTCACAAATGACACAAGACTGAGGAACAAAGGAATGCAAACAGCCAGGGAGGGAGTTTGCTGTGAAGCTGTGTCTCCTTGTAAAGTCAGACACTCCATCAAAAAGTCTCATTAACATGACCGAACAAGGATGAAACCAATAAAATGCCAAAGTGAATAAGAGAAAGGCCCTGAGCCTCAACCCTCAAAGAATTATAGGCAACTGAGGGAAGTTGGGAGTGGGAAAGGTGGTCCTCCCCAGGGGGCAAAAACATCAATTGTCTGTCCAATGCTAAATAGGCAGCTCCAAAAACATGCATACAGGTAGCATAATACACACTGAACAGGTTAATATTTAGGAATATATATGTATATATACATATATATGGTATATACATATATGGATTATATACTTATATGTATTCAGTAATATATTAGGAAAATATACATATATATATGCAATAACAATTAAGGAACATAAAGGCCATAAATTTGAAAATGAATGAGCAGTATATGGGAGGGTGTAAAGGGAAGAAAAGGCAGGAGAAATGTAATTATATTAGAATCTCAGAAACAAAAATAAAGAAGCAAATAGCTGGGCAAATTCAAGCAGAGATGACTTCTGGAGAGATATCAGCCCTGGTCCTCTCCACTGGAGTCTTTCCCTTTGTCCTTCCTCCTCCTCCTCTTCCTCCTCCTCCCCCTCCTCCTCCCCAGCACTGGGCTTCACATTAGCAGTGGCTTTTAATGTGTTTACTCGAGTGTTTATTTCCGAGAAAAGATGCTTCACATACTCAAACTCTAGCATTCCCTTAGGCACTTGCCCCTCCAAGATGCTTAAACAGAAATGTCAGCAAAGCCAACCTCTATTCTAAATGACAACTGAGTTACTTGTCTAATCATCCATCACACATCCATCAATCCATCCATTATCCATCCATCCACTAATCCATCAATGTATCCATCAATGCATCCATCAATGCATCCATCAATCCATTTATCAACCCATCCATCACTCATCCATCAATCCCTCCATCAATTCATCAATCACCCACCTAGCTAGCCCTGCAACAATGGTGGTCCCCCCAACCCACCCCCCAGACAGGGTTTCTCTGTGTAGCCCCGGCTGTCCTGGAACTCACTCTGTAGACCAGGCTAATAGCTGGAGGCTTCTGATTTAACCAGAGCTATGCGCTGTCCATGGTTCTGCCCAGTGGAGGTGTCACTAAGAGTCTTGAAAGCCTAGCTTCCTTTCAAGTTAGGACAGAAAATAGGAAAGAATCTATGACTACTCACACAGAGAAACAGTTTCTAGATAACACATAGAGTAGGAGCTACATTTTGCAAGCAGTCAAAAGTAGGAAGAGTTTGTCCCAAAAGAGAGAACTTAAGAGTAACTCTCCAGGCTGGAGAGATGGCTCTGAGGTTAAGAGCACTTGCTGCTCTTGCAGAGGACCCAAGTTCAGTTTGCAGCACTCACTGGCAGCTCACAACCATATGTTATTCCAATTCTCCCCTCCACTGACTTCTGCATGTACATGGTGCATAGCCAAACACACAAGCATGCACACACATGCAGATACACAACAAAAACATTACAGGAACTCCAAGCAAGTTCTTAACAGAGGCTAAGAACCAAGCACTGGAGACCAAGGCCACACCCCATTCAGACCAGTTGAGCCAAGCACAAGACTAAGATGTGGGACACCTTAATTACAGCCCTAAAGCCTGGAGAAGAGATGAACCCAGATAGAGAAGACTGGCCCATAGATTAGTCATTCCCCATTCCTCAATGTGTATGGAAGAGTATCCTTTACAAATTATTATCTTATTGTACTATGAAGTCATTTAGCCAAGAAACCACAGGCAAGTTTTGCTTTGCTAGATCCAAATTCAAGAATGCTTCAATGCCTAACACAAGATAAGCATTTTCTCATGCACTCTTTAAAGTGTTGTCTGGGTCTCCTGTACACAGTAGGTGTCGGCCATATTTAGTTCTCCCTGACTCTGCCTGGGAGGGGAGAGACACTGAATCACCAACCACTTGAGAAGAGGTGAAACAAGATGCAGGTCAGCCTGCAGAGGCATGCCTGGGTCTACCTGGAAGTGCTTTCATGGGTGATGTTTCTCTTGTAATAAAACCAGAGTGGAAGTTGTGGTTACATTTCCAAATCTCTCTAGAGTCCAAATAAAGGCTAAAAAGGTAACAAGAGTGATCCTAGCAAACTCTATCTGCCAACCTGCTTTGCATGCTGGAACTCTGCCAGGAGACCCCTATGAAATGCAGGCAGACCTATGCCTGTTACAGAGGCTCCAGCGATAAGTCACGGTAACAGAGTATCTGCATTGCTCTGGCAGTTTACTGCATCTCCTCTTGGTCATTTGATCCCACAGCTACCTTCTCAGCTGGGACAGGGACGTATCATATTCATCTTAATAATAGACTGAGAGACATGGACTGGCTTCTTGAACACAGTGCTTTTGCCTTGAAATTCTGCATCCATTCCATTGAGTATAACAGAGACTACCAGTCCATTCCCACACATACTCACTCTCCGACCAGGAGGGCCTTGAGTCCCCTGAAGTCCACTCCCGCCTTTCAAGCCTTGAGAGAGCTGAAAAGAGGAACACACAAATGGAGTTTCTATACATTCTACCCATGGAGACTATTTCAGATTTTAATTTCATATTTTATTTTATATGTGTCAGTGTTTTGCCCATATCTGCAGCCAGGGACCGTGTGCATGCAGTACCCACAGTGGCAAGATGGTGTCAGACCCCCTAGAACTGCAGTTGCAGATTGTTGTGAGCCATTATGTGGGAGCTGAAAACTGAACCGGGAAGCTCTGCGCTAGCAGCAAATGTCCCTAACCATTGAACCATCTCTCCAGCCCTACAATGATTTAAATAAGGCGTTATTCTTCTCGAAAATGGTTTTTAAAAGAACATCTGGACTGAGTCACGTATCCCTGTGTCAGGGTGCTTACCTAGAATGTATGGGTCCCATCCTTAGTACCATAAATAATAATGGTGCTAATGAATAACAATATAATTAAAAGTAAAAGATAGCAGCGTGTTCATGTCCATTCAATTCCTTACCCATAATACAAGTCACTGACCCGAAGTCATTGACGAACATCCATCTCCCTCTTGTGCCCTTCATTTAGTGGCATACCTGACTTCTGACACTGGCCGTAAACTTAAATCTAAGTTAGTCATAAGCTGGGATTGATGCTGGGGGGGAAAACGGGGCACACAAAGATCTGCATTAAAACTTCTTAATCTATTTAATCTATAAAGATCAAAAATAAGGGCTGGACAAATGACTCAGAGAGTAAGAACACTTGCTGTTCTTACAGAGGAACTAGGTTTAGTTCCTGGTACCAACATGGTCTCTTAGAACTATTTGTAACTCCAAAGGATCCAATGCCCTCTTTGGATCTCCAAGGGCATATACTTGGTACATGTGCACACATGTAAGCAAACATTCATACATATAAAATATAAATAAATAAATGTGTGTTTGTTTTGTCTTATTTCAATGTATTTGTTTCATCATATTATATTATATTATGTTATATTATTATATTTTATTCCCTGAGAACCCTGTTTGTTTTCTTATGAGAGACAGAAAGAGGGTAGATCTGGATGGGAGGGTAAGTGGGAAGGGACTGAGAGGGGTAGAGGGAGAGGAAGCAATAATCAGGATATAGTATATGAAACACCTATTTTCAATCAAATTTTAAAAATAAATATTTAAAAATCAAATAACAAAAATAGCTTCCCACATACAAGATGGTACATAGGTGGACTATGTTTATTCCCCAGACTCAAAGGGATGGAGGGATACTGACATCCCTTCCACACCCAGAGTAACAGAGACATGGCACTCAGATTTCAAAGTAAAAGGAGGTTTGTCTCAGCCAGGTGTACTTAAAAAAGGATAGTCGTCTACTCCGTGCTTTGGTAATTAGGACAACTCAGTACCCTCCCTTAAACCAGTTCTCTGTTCCACACCCAGAGGAATCATCAGACAGCCCCTGGGACACAGGGAAGATATCAGCTTCAGTTCCAAGAGTGATTAGAAGTAACCATGTGTGTCACTAGGTTCAGTTCTGATAGGCAGGAAACATAGGCCCTAAGAAGGTGTGCCCAAGGTCATATGACTAGTTGGTGGCTTCCAAGATGCCCTTGGGAATGAATCAAAAGTAAGCATTTATCATCACAGTAAAAGAAATGCTTATTATTTGTGGAATCATTGGCTACTTACAGTCAGTCCCTTGAATCCTTTGAGTCCAGGCCCCCCAGGAACTCCAGGATCTCCAGCATCACCCTGATCAAATATATCAAGATATTAAAAATCTTTACTATGAAAGGATTAAAAAATTCTCTGTAATCAATACTTAAGCTGATCTTGTCATCATTATGTAATGAAGGCTAATACAACAATAAATAGATGTTGATGTAAATTCAGAACTAAACTATTGGCACAGGTAGGTATTCTCAAAACTACTTCTAGTACTCTAATAATCTAACTATTTATACATAAATATCAATTCAGGGACCATCCAGTTGCCAAAAGCAACCGGATCTGATGCTGGAAAACATGGAGTACTGACTACCTAAGGTATTAAAGAACGACTGCCTAGTTCTATGGGTTATTTCTGGAAAAGTTGAAGGTAAAAAAAGTAATATCAACCTTGGAGTAAGGAGATGTTCCAGCTAGTAAAAGTGCTAGTGGCTCCAGGCTGAGGTGCTGAGTTCAATTC
>NW_022196906.1:99590758-99595315 GCF_008632895.1 Mastomys coucha
CAGATATAGAGGCACACATCTGGAATGCTAGCACTCCTGTGTCAACATTCCTCTCCCTCCGTGCACACTAAATTTCTAAAGTTTAAGAATGCATTTGAAAGTTATGGAAGCATGCACAAGACCTGCTCAGACTCAAGCCAGGGCAAAACCCCAGCTTGGAGGGGGGATAGACAAGAAGTTCCAATACTACTTAATGAGTTATTCGCAATTGATAGCTTTTGAGGGATGGAGAGTCAGTTTTCTCTAAAGGTGCCACCCTAGGTATATTGGCTCTACCCTAGTGGAAGGCCACACATCTAAGGCCACTACAGAGCAGTGCGGGTTGTACCTGGTGGTTTGTTTTTAATTGAGAGGCAGGGTTTGGTGGATATGAAAGGGGAATGGTTCTATGAGAAAATAGGGGAGAGGTTAATATTATCAAGATACGCTATACAAATTTCGCAAAGAACCAATGACAAAAGGTTAATGGCCTAAGATGTAAAAAGAAATAAAAAACACAGAGGTTTATTTAAAGAAATTCAATCTGACTTTCGTAGTGGTTATTTATTGATATCACATTGATCAATAAGTTGTTACATTTCTCCCTTTATCAATAAATCAGATCAAATTGATCCTCTGTAATGAGAACTCTTTTCTGAGAGTTCTTTATGTAGCTCCCTCCTAACTGCTTGTTAGCCTCAGGTAATCCATCAGTAAAGAGCGCTTTCAAATGTTCTGAAGCTTGGCTGTGCTCCTGGAGTTGATTCATTAGTTATTCTACCTTAGAGCCAGATGTCTCTTCTTGACTGGGACATTACAGGGACGAAGTTGGGCTGGGGTTTGCAATGAGGCCAGCACCTGCTGAAATCACAGGCTGTAGGCATGCAGACAGATTATCTAATAGACAATGAGGGCTTTGCAAGATGTTGGATCAAGAAGATTTAGGTTATGCTTTGGGGGCAAATATCTAGGGGACATGGTAACTGTGGTCAGTTGACAGAGAGAAGGTGGAAACAGAAGATCACTGAGGAGAAAGCTGGGATTTCCTGGAGAGAGGAAGCAAAGTCCAGTGATGCTGGATTAATAACAGAAACTAAGGTAGTGAATGAGATCACCAGGCTGGAGAACTAATCCAGACGGCTGCCTGGAGGCTGGGGTTCAAGGTAGGGATGTAGGTCACTGGGGCAAGGTAGAGGGGACATCAGGCAACTAAGGGCAGGATGTGATGGATTCTGATATAAAGACTCACAGGGTTAAAATAGCCTTTCCTAGTGAGGCCCAGAGGAAGCAACCAACCAGCATCCCTGGCCCTCCTCACTTCCCACCCTACCCAGACCAATGGCTCATCTCACTTTTCAAGAAGGCCATAGCAATGGCAAGAGAAGAGATTCGTCTGCACTTTACCTTTTGCCCCGGGTCCCCAGGGAATCCTGTTGGGCCCTGAAATTTTCAGCAGAGAACACATGTAAGTCAACAGACCACTTCCTCCACACCATCATTTTGACTTATCAATTGAGAAAATAATTGTTTTGCATATTTACCTTAACTCCTTTCCTTCCTGTCTGGCCATAGCCTGGGACACCATAATCTCCCTACAAACACATCAGTTAATTTCAGTTTCTCAGAAGTTATCTAAATGGGGAGACTGTGGGGTTAAGAATGAGCCATGGATGGTGGGGGAGTTCTCAGTTCCAACTATCTCTTTCCCATGTACTGGGGGGGCTGAACCCAGAGCCTCTCATGTGCTAGGCAAATGTTTTACCACTGAGCTATAATCCCAGCCTCTCATGCCTGGGGTAGACCCTCCTACTTCCTTGGCCAGCTCCACTCTACAACCACTGCATGAGGCAGAGGGATAACTGCTCTGGATTTCTGCATTCACCAATTTCTTACTTGGAAAATTAGGAGTTGATCTAAAAAAAAATATATGACTGAGAATTTCAACCAAAGATATAAATAGGGCTGGAGAGACTGCTCAGTGGTTAAAAGCACTAGCTGATCTTGCAGAGGACCTGGGTTCGATTCCCCATACCCACGTGGGGGCTTACAGCCACTTTTAGCTCCAGTTCCAGGGAATCTGATACATAATTAACGGTCAGCACATGGTGCACATACATAAGCCATTCATTATACTGACATATAAATTAAAATAATCTTTTTTAAAAAATAAATTATAAATGGTGAACTGATGTTAGTGGAAAAATGTGTTCATCCTCATTGGTAATTAAAACTGTTAATGAGTTAGCATTTTTTTCCAACAGTAAAGAGGAAAAAGAAAAAGTTACAATAGCCATTGTTGGTACGGAGACCCTAAAAGGCAGTTCTCAACCTTTCTAATGCTGTGACCCTTTAATACAGTTCTTCATGTTATGGTGGCCCACAACCATAAAATTATTTCATTGCTAGTTCATAACTATAATTTTGCTACTATTACAACTCATAATGTAACTATCTGATATGCAGAATATCTGATATGTGACCTCTGTAGGGGTTGCGACCCATGTGTTGAGAACTATTGCTTAATCAGGCTCCTGCATATAACACATTGACCCATGTAATGTTTAAAACTGTCTAAGAGTACTTGAAACAATATCTCAAAGGCCTAATTAAATACATACTTATCTGACCTAGCTATGAAAAATTCTTGAGCTATCTATACAGAAATTAACTATAGCCTTAGAGATGTGGCTGAGTGGTAGAGCCCTTGCCTAGCACACAGGAATCTTGGGATTCTATCCCCAGCCCTTAACTCCCTCCAAAAGAATTCACTGGTGCGTTGTTTATGACAGCAAGAAACTGAAACAAATTAAATATCTAATAATGAGAGATCAGTCAAAAACACCCTGTGCCCAAGCCAAGTTCCTCAGCTCATCCTCAATAAGCCAATTAAAAGAGCCAGATTAATAGTGGGAAGCTCAGAAGGAGACCTAGTCACTGAGGCCACACTGTGGAGAGGGGCAGAGAGACTCGGTGAACCCCTCGGGGGAGTATTTTGAAGCTACTGAAGTGACATGGCAGGGACACAATGATCTGGGAAAGGGCTGCTGGTGGGAGGGGACACTGAGCGGTGACACTGAGTGATGACACTGGGTGACATGGCTTTTATCTTCTTCACTCCGTCCATCAAGATGGCCAGAATACAGTAATGTTCCTTTCCAGGATTTCCCTTTCTGTTTCTAAGTTCAACCTTTTTAGCTTTTATATGTCTGACTCAATGGCCTGCTGTTTATCTTTTGGTGCCTGCCTTCTTTTATTTTTTTTTTAATTGCACTTTTCATTTTCTTATGCTGTGCCTGCCTTCCCTTAGTTTATGTAACAGCCTACAGGTTCAATCATGCTGACATATGTGGCAGGATTTCCCTACTCTTAAGCCTTTATAGTCTTCCACCACATGGATATACCACAGTGGTTTTATGCTGTCCATCCACAAATGGACACTTAGGTTGATTCCATATATTCACTATACTTGGTAAATTTTCTACTATTTAACATCTACATATAATTTTATAATTGACATAAAATGACTCTCCTCTATAGGCTGTCCCTATGCTGGGATTTTTAGCTCAATAGGAGCAACTAGGCCATGCAAGCTGTAAAAGGCAGTAGCTTGTTCCTTGACCCTCCTCTGCTTCTTGTCATCCTAGAGTTATGCAAGGAGAGAAAAATGCACTGTTTTGTGGTTCAACCAAAATGAATGTACATGTCCACGCTGGTTGTTAAAATATTGAAACACCCCATTCTCATTCATCTGTTACTTTCTCTGTCTTTACTTCATCTCCTCCAGACACACACACACGCACACACACACACGCCCCCATACACACAATCAAAAGGCCAGAGGCACAGGAAAGCAGCAACAGATGGAGAACTGGTCCACATCTTCCTACCCCAAGTGCTGGGCCCAGGATGTCCGCATTTCCCTTGCCTCAAAACCAAGTACTCAAAGCCTCATACCTGTTCTCCTCGCTGTCCAGGGGGCCCCACTGGTCCTGGGCCTCCAGGAAGTCCAGGTTCCCCCTAGTGAAAGAGTAAGAGGTCAGCAAAGTCAAACCCACCCTAGGCCATTCTGTCTGCTGAGTGAGGGGACACAGGTCCTCAGTGAACAGCCAGCACCAGGTAGGGCTAGGGTAAAAGACACAATACAGTCTACCCAAAGGATAGCTGGACACACATAGCACAGATCAGGGCTGAGCTCTGAGGACTTTTTAAGGCTGCATAGTATTCCACTGTGGTGTGTGTGTGTGTGTGTGTGTGTACATACCACAACGTTTCCTGCTTTCCTAGTGTCAATGGGCTGAAGGAAAGGGGCGGGTAGAAAGCTCACTCCAGGGAAAACTGGCTCATTTGGCAGTGTACTAACTCACACGACATTTGCTTATTGTCCTGGAAAATTAATGACTCAATATAATAAATGTAGTCCTGCCCCTGCCGAGCACAGTGTGGTTAGAAAGAGAAAGAGTGGGGTGGGCAATTATAACCCTGTGTGAGAACAGAGAAGAGATTCAAATGTCCAATGAGGCTTCCCAATGAGACAAAGAAGTTGAAGCCCCGGGGACTTTGTGTGTGCTGAGGAAGGAG
>NW_022196906.1:99595378-99605378 GCF_008632895.1 Mastomys coucha
GGGGGGGGGGGTGGTCAGGAAGGAGCTGAGCTGAGAAACCTTGGAATTAAATAAGGGGAAATGCAAAAGACTGCGTGATCTTCTCCCCTCTCTGCAGGCCCAGGGTTGATGGTCAAATAACACATAAGTTGAAGGCAGACAGTATGATCACATGTGTGCATATGTATTTTGCAATGATTGTCACAATCATATTAACACATCTCCTACCACTGCTTGGTAATATTCTTCCACATGAGTTGTATTTTTCTTGTTGATATATGAGTATGTGTATATTCATATGTGTGTGTGTGTGTGTGTGTGTGTGTGTGTGTGTGTGTGTGATATGCATGCACACACATGTGCGTGCATATGGAGGCCAGCGGTCAACATCAGATGCCTTCCCCAGTCACCCTCCTTTTATTTTGTGAGACAGGCTCTCTCAGGAAACCTGGGGATCACCAATTCAGCTAGATGGGCTGGCATCACCTCTGTAACCAGCTTTTAACATGAGTTCTAGAGGATCAAACTTAGGTCCTCATGTTGTACAGCAAGCTCTTTGACAGCAGAGCAATCTTCCAAGCCCTACATAATTACCATTAAAGCTTGAAGACTTTCCCAACAGAAAATTGACAACCAGGTTTTCTGGACTCAGTATAAAAAGAAAACCTAGGTCCTTGGCTCAACTATGAAAGAGTTGAGGCCTTGACAAGAGAGCAGACAACCTGGCAGGCCACTACTGTGGCCACACAGACCTCAGACCCTGAAGGATGAAAGCAAAGGGATCAGGTGGACCTGAGGCCAATCATTGACTCTCTGGCAGTCTCCACCGCAGCCACGTTAGCCAAGTGCGGACACAGATGAGACCAATAGGAGCACAAAGATGAGTCCAAAAACATCTGTTCCACTCAACAAATAAATTCATCCCTGCTCAGGGACTATAGGAACTGAAGAGATTTCTCAGCAGTGTTTTGTGATGGGCAGATAACCGCCTCTCCTTGTAATTGGGACAGCCTCCTAAAATGGAGCCTCGGGAATTCTCTGCTCAGGGGATGGGAGAGGACACGCTGGCAGGATGCAGGTGGGTTGAGCAAGTGAGGAATTTTCACAAAGCTCAGGAGAAAATGTTGCTGCTTTTGTTCCCAGTATTTGAAACCAACAAGAAATAATGTTTACCTTTCTCCCCCCAAATCCAGGTCTTCCGATGCCCCCTCTGGGTCCTACTGGCCCAGGAGAACCCTGAAAATAAAGAGTAAGAGATGAAAAGGCCACTGCTACAGCAATTCATGAAAACCAACCAGGAACAAGTTACCAACTCACGTCTTCCCCAAAAGTCCCAGATCCCAGACGGCTTAAGGGGAGATGCAGTGAGACGGGAGAGAGTAACTTAGGTAATGGACCATGGCTCTGCCTCCACCAGAAATTCACTGGTCCATATGGGACCTTGGGTGTCCGGGGAGGCAAAAGGCTTGACTCAACTAGCATTTAAGTGAGGGGATGCTTACTGCAGTGTTAGAATAAAAACACACCACTGCCACATGCAAGTCCCACAAAACTACAGATACATCCATCATGGCATGAAGGGCCTATTTCAGTTTCTCAGTCTAAATCTGAGCATAAGCATCCTTCACCAATCTTCTAGGAAGATATAACTGAGCACATTCAGGCATGCCTTGCCTTCTGAGCTCTTGCTGGCAGAACTGAAGAACTCAATAGAATCAAGTGCTCCATGTAAACCATCCAAACTCTCATTCCTCACTTAGGAAACGCATTCAAATGCTGAACTAGGAAACCGAGCTTAGGAATCAAACAGACCTGTGTAAGCATGGATCTTTGCACTGTCGAATGTCTGTGGTCAGTGGAGAGGCAGACACATGGCACAGAGAAAATCGAAAAGTGCAAGAAGAATAATTCCTTTGCCTTAGACATGTCCATCGTTTGGTGGCATTTTTAGGTCTCCAAATGGTTTCTCGGGCTGAGGGAGTGGGTCTGTGCTTTCAGAGTGAAAGGTCACCTAAGGGATGTGAGCTGAGCTAGAGAGTGTATCCATAGTAACCAAAAAGAGATGAAATAAATGTCCCACAGAGAGCATCAAATATACTACACACTCGGGCATTTTGAAATAAGAACAAACTGAAGGTGGCGAGTCATTGGCCCTGATGTCTCCGGGTCACTCACCTGAGGTCCCTGATGTCCTTGACTTCCTTTGTCTCCTTTCCCGCCACGATTTCCACTTGGCCCCTTTTTGTCGGAAAAACAAAAGACAACACAACAACAGAAACGATGTGCTGTGATGTCAATGAAACGCACTCTCTTAGGAGATGCTTTTGAAACATCTCCGTGGAGACAGAGCAATGGTCTACACCTTCAAGCAACCTTACTGCTGTGAGATTAAGTCCTTTTTAGAAGAATAACTGCAGACAAGCCCAGACACAGTGGCACAGATCTTATTACGGGATTCTCTGCCTTGGCAAAAGAGCCTCATCCTTCTTCTACAGGGAGAAATAAAAATAGATCCAAAGAGGAAAAAATAAACCCACGAAGAAAGGGAGCCGCAAACAAATACATATTGAGTGTATTTCATTGGTGGTTCGCTGGACCAAGGTGTTTTCCCAATGTGTAAAATACAGGAAGTGTTAGTTTCAAGTTGGGGCTAAAGAATACATGGTGGCAGATATCTGCTGGCTGAAAGTTTATCTCTCTGCCATATTTTATGTGTGGGTCTCACAGAGTTCTCTTGTGTGGCTGGGGAGACTAGAATTAAAATGGCCCCGGCCTAGCAGAAATAACTGAGTGAGCCTTAAGCCACTGCTATCAAGGGATCCCAGAGCATCTGAAATGACTGTCATCTCACACCCAGCCCCAAAAGGACCTGGGCAGTTCCAGACGGATCCCATGGTTACTCAACCTGGCAAATGGACCAGATCTCAGAAATAAATCAAGAAAATCCAAATTCATTTAGAGTTAATAATCTGGAATTTTCTAGAAGAAAAATGAGGCCCTTGAAAGGCCTTAAAATGGGCATTTCTACATAGACTCTTTCAAAAGTCCAGGTTTAAACTAAGCTCAACACACAGTGAGATTCACCAGTGGCAACACCCAGGTGGCACAAAGCCAGCCTCAAGGGATAGTCATGGCTTCTTCCAGGCACAGAAGACAGGGCAGATGTCCTCACCTCTGACACCTGTGCCACTAATGGCGATTGGGGACTGATGGCAGCCCAATGTCAAATAATAATAATGAGCTGTTAAGTTTTCATTTTTACCATAACCTAGTACAATGCAATGTTATCACAGAGCACATTCTTCCCCTCTTGAGGGTCATTAATGAGCTGCAAATGTTGGAACAGGTTTGACAGAACAAAATCAAAATTCAGAATCATTTCCCACAATAGGAAATGCACAAGGTGATGGATGTCTGCAGATTGATATTTTATTATTTGTGTATATATTTTAAAGTTTTATTATTTATTTTTAATTGTGTGTGTGTGTCTGCACACTTAAGTACAGGTACTCAAGGAGGACAGAAGAAGGCATCAGATCCTCTGGACTGCAATTATGGATGCTGGACCTCAAACTCTGGTCCATGGCAAAGTATTTGTGCTCTTAACCACAGAGCTATCTTTCCAGCCTCTTGGTTGTATACTTTTGTACTGAGATATCTGCCTTCTTACAACCAGAATCACTCTACACTATTTGCCATTTACAAATTCCCAGCATACCTGTGGCCCTTGTAGTCCTTCAGGTCCCTGTGTACCTTGAGGCCCCGGGTTTCCTGCTTGTCCCTAATAAACAAGAGTTTTCAGTGTTAAGATTTTCTCTGCATAGTTCACATACAAAAATCATTTGTTTCGTCTGCTGGGCTCACCCCTTATGCAGCCTGGGAATCTTATTGTTCCAGCTGTCATGAATGAACTCAAGTATGTTTCCAATTATCATAAAGATGGGGGTGCATAGGACAATTGACCCAAACAAGCTGTGGTGGTTTGAATGAGAACAGCCACAGAGGCTCATAGATTTGAATGTTTGGTTCCCCCATGAGAGAACTGTTTGGGAAGGATTAGGAGGTGTGGCCTTGTTGAAGGAAGTGTGTCACTGGGCGGTGGGCTTTGAGGTTTCTAAAACCCACACCAGTCCCAGGCTTGCGCTCTCTCTGCCTGCTGCTTTAGGATCAGAAAGAAGTGCTTAGCTACTATTCTAGCACCATGCTCCATACTATGATGGTCATGGACCAACCTTCTGAAACTACAAGTAAGTCTCCAATTAAATGATTTCCTCCCTAAGCTGCCTTTGTTATGGTGTCTCTTCACAGTAAGAAAACAGTAAGTGAGACACAAATTTTGTTTGAAACTGCCATAATGATATCAAATAATTAGCATGCTAATTAAAAGATGGATCTAAAAGGAAAAATAAAACATGGAAGGAATACCTAGAATATATAGCTAATAATAATAACTTGAATAAAAGCTAAGAAGACACAAGAATTTCACTTTCTTTCATGCTGGTTTCCAATACATGTGAAAGTCAATCAAGGGTGTGATAGTTTGGGTTGTGTGTGTTCTGTTTCTTTGTTGGAAGGTGTTTCTGAGGGAGACTTTGCTATAGTTGAGCCTGTCCTATTTCTGGAAGCTGACTGGATAGCTGCTGTGTTTCCCACTAGTCAGTACAGTTTATATCCAGGGCTGGGCATCCTTACGACATCCTGTCAAATACCATTTATCCAGCACCATCTATGTAAAAGAAATGTTCATAGTCCTCTACCACAAAGAACAAAAATTAAAGAGAATACTTACTGAGGGACCCTGGGGCCCCCTCCGGCCTTCCATTCCCTGAAACACCGAAGGCAAAGCATCAGTCAATGTGCCCAGACAGATGGAGATGGTCTCTGAGGCAAACCAATCTCTCCCATTCCCTGCTCATAGAGGGTTCTCTGGGGGCCTTGGCAGGGCAGGTTTTCCCACTGGGTGTTTTAAGCATGTTAACATTTAGGGAATTGTTGGCAACCCAATGTCAAAGTTACTACAGCCTCCCCCCACCCGACTCCAGTCTGATATTCTCTGATAGTTATCAAATGAGCTGTCTGGAGGTGCAGATCACCCTGAAGTGCTGTGTGCTAAGCAGAGGGCAAAGTAAATTTTCTAGACACGGTGGTATGTCACTCGGTGCATCATGTGGGCCCCACGAGGTTTGGCTCTGGAGAATTCCTTGAGTGTGTCTGCTCTTTGTGGGATCTTGATGCTACTGATCAAGTTTATCACAATAAAGCCAGGCTGGTCCCTCAGCTCTGTCCGTACTTATCTGGGAGGCAGTTCATATCACCAGTGCAAGCTCCAAGGACAGAGGAGAGCCAAGATGGACTATGCCCTGGACCCCAGATCCTAACTTATTTTCCCCAATCTACAGCCATAAATCTACAGCCATAAAAATCTGCTGGGATTACTCTCACTGAAAAAACAGTGGAACGCTCTCAATCACCAACTTATATTGTATTGCGATAACCAACCACAATTATTTTAAGCATTTGCTTTTATTCAATTATTATGTGGGAATTCTCTCAGAACTGCCATTTTCTCTGAGTTCCCTACCTCCTACAATTCCTTAGGTAAAATCACCTAACTAGTCTCTCCATCAGGTATTAAATTTTTAAAATAGCCTTTGGGGGGAAGTTACCATAGTAACTCCTCAGCTGTCTGTCTCTGGATATGACTAGTTAATGCTCTTGATATAGGAAAATGGAAAAGATTGAAAAGTCATCGAAGGTGGCTACTGTTGGCATAACTTCACATTCTGTCTCCATCGAAAAGCAAGGATAAGGGCTAGTGTGATGCCTTCCCAGGTAAATGTGTTTGCTGCTCTTGCAGAGGACCTAATCCAGGGGGTTCACTACTACCTGTAACTCAACATCCTCTTCCGGCCTCCATGGGCACCTGGATGCAAGTGCACATATACACATACATGCACACACAAGTGAAAAATAAGGGCAAGGATAAGCTGGTCACGGTGGTGCAAGCCTATAATCACATCACTTGAGAGGCCAAGGCACAAAGACCTTGAGTTCAAGACCAGCCTAGTCTACATAGTAAGTTCAGTGCCAGCCTGGGGTGCAGGATGAGAGAGACCCTTTCTCTCAAAAAAGAGGGAGGGAGTAGAGAAGAAAGGCTGGAAGGAAGAAGGTTTATTCTGTGTAATTTGTTTTTGTACAACATTGGTCCTTAGAGGTATGGCCTTAGAAATATCTCACTCTCTTGCTTTCAGCCCCACTCTTTTTTTGTTTGTTTGTTTTGTTTTTTGTTTTTCCAGACAGGGTTTCTCTGTGTAGCTCTGGCTGTCCTGGAACTCACTCTGTAGACCAAGCTGGCCTCGAACTCAGAAATTCACCTACCTCTGCCTCCCAAGCGCTGGGATTAAAGGCGTGCGCCACCACTGCCTGGCTTGGCCTCACTCTTTAAAGCGTAGGTGGCCCAAAGAAAATGCGCAGTAAGCCCCACACAGTCCTTAGGAGCACAGACTCTAAAGTGAGAGCGGCCGAGCTTGAAGGCCCGCTCAGTCACTTACTAGCTACTGTGACCTAGGGCGAGCTGCCCAAGTCTCTGTGATTTGTTCATCTCTAATGTGGCTAGGATGATACAATCCACCTGGCAGGGGCCTTACTGGTTGTATCTAAATGAGTATTTAAAAAGTGATTAGATGAGGATCTGCTACAAACCAGATGATACATTAGAAGTACAAATGCTCTAAAGATTCTCTGCACGTGGCCACCAAAGGCCATGGGTCTGGAAGGTGGCTTCCTGTGTGGTTGTGAGTGTGTTGAGCCATTGTTTTAGTAAGAGCTGTGGTGATGATTAATTTATGTAGGTTGAGGTTCAGTCACACAGGGAGCCCATGCCTGGGGTTGGGGTGTGTTGTTTACAATCCATTATCCACGTTTACAATCCATTATCCACTTAAGATGCTCTGAATCTCACGACAGAATTCTGGCCTACATTGGAAACGTGGGGGAGAGGGGAGAAAAGCCCCAGGTTGCTTGATTATGAACATGAATATGAATGTGGCCTCATGTAATTCCCAAGAAAAGAAACTGTAAAGCAGAGAAATAGGTAAAAGACAGGGACGAGGCTGAAGTCCTTATAGTGATTTAAAAGGCATGGACTAGCATGTCCGAGGATTAATCTCTGCCCTGCTTCCCAAGAGCTCTGTTTTTAAAGTGCATGATTTATGTGTCAGCTATAAACCTATTTCAAACTAAACTCCTTTTTCTCATGAGCCAACAGATATATTTATCTCTAAAATTTATAACTCTTGGTTCATCTCACGGCTCAGCTGCCTTCCCCCAATTACATCTTAATCCGCTTGAGTCTGGAAGGCACCATCCTAGGGAATGGTCCCAGAAGCTTGGGAAGCCAGCCCCTCTGGCTTAGGATCTTTGCCATTCTGGATAAACAAAGGCAAGACAGGCTAGGATGGAGTTGCTGTTCCCAGGGAAAGGGGCAGCAGCCTGCTGACTTCAAGGGATGAGAACCATCCAACACTCAGAAAAGAAAGCCAAGTATTTTCATTCCATCCAAACAAGTAAGGCCAAATCCAGGACTCAGAACATTCTTCTCTGTTATCACATCCACACTGAGAGGTGCCTTCAGTACAAATGCCATCTCTGTGCCAGTCATGGTGGTGCACACCTATAATCCCAGCACACAGGAGGCAGAGGCAGGAGGATTTTCTGTCAGTTTGAGGCCAGCCTGATCTACATGGTGAGTTCTAGGCCAGCCTGGTCTATTCATAGTGACTTCCAGGACAGCCAGTGGTATGTAGCAGGACTCTTCTTTCCACCCCCCCAA
Organism: Mastomys coucha; assembly: GCF_008632895.1. Taxonomy (NCBI): domain Eukaryota; kingdom Metazoa; phylum Chordata; class Mammalia; order Rodentia; family Muridae; genus Mastomys; species Mastomys coucha. Next base: position 99,603,189 of record NW_022196906.1, read on the forward strand.
CCCCACAAAAATAAATAATTACCATCTTTAAATTCAGTAATCCACAAAAGGTAATGTGGTTTCTTTGTTAGTCCTTAAAAATTGAAGAAAATCTAATATTCTCTATTTGGGGGAAGGTAAGATTGACATCAATAAGACGCTATAAGCTACCCCCAGGGCCTCCATTGAGTTGGATGCCAACATTGGCCCTAATAGCCAGGGCTTGGGAATCCATTCAGGAAGAAGCCACTCCAGTTCTCCCTTTCCACTGTCAATGTGTAAAGACTTTGAGATTATGTCCACCCAGTCCATAATGTTCTGACATAGCTCCCAGATGCTAAGTTAGGAGAGGAGAGTGTGTATGTTCAAGTCATTGGCTCTCTTCAAAGGCATTCAGAAACACCTTGAAGAGTCAAAGGCAAAGGCAGACTGGAGAATGCTGTCTCTTAGTCACAGATGATTTTGTCCCCCACAACCGCCAGCTGTAGACATCTGGCAGTATCTGAAAAGACATTTTTTTGGACGTTACTAATGGGTAAGCAGATGAGCAGAGCTCAGGAGTATTGCTAAAGCATCTTACAAGGTGCAAGACAGACCTTCTTAAGGAGGAATTCTCAGGCCCAAATGGTGAGTAGCACTGAGATTTTAGAATGCCTGCAAATGTTTCTACCAGTCACAGGTCTGCTGTGTCTACCTATGTCTCTGTGTCCATCACAAGTGACAAGGAAGGAGAGAGAGATCTGGGCGGTACTTACCCTGCTTCCTCTGGAACTAGGACTGCCATCTGTCCCCTTCTGCCCAGTTCTCCCCTAGAATCACAATAATTTCCCAAAGCCGTAAGTCAAAAGCAGGTTCTAAGTCCAGAGTAGGTTATAAAGCTGTCAGCGTGAACTATCAAATGCCATCAAGACAGCAGAATAAGGGAGTCATGCTAGAACCATTCTGTAGAGGACAGAGTTGGTGAAATGGCCAGCAAGGACCAAGATAGGAGTAGCAACATACCGTAAGTAAATGGTGACAAATGACATTAATAATGTCCCCCAAATAAATAGCCTACTTCAGACATACTCTATTTTCTTCTGTTGATAGATGACTTGGTGGGTGTTTGTTCATACGCCTCACTAAACTTACTTAGCTCAACAACAGAATCAGTCAACTTATCTATGTAACATAGATCCAATTACTTGTCTTCCTCGTTCTCCTTTGTCGCCCTTCTGGCCTCTGATGTTGCTGTCTTGTCCTGGGTTACCCTAGGAGATGATTTCAGAAATGATTAGAATCCAGAAACCCCAGAGTGAGGGAGTTAATTCATCAGTTTGGATACAGAGCCTTACTAGAGAGTTCAGGCTAGCCTTAAGTTTGTGGCTAAGGAGCCCAGGCTGGCCTTGAACTCACAACTAGCCTCTGGCCTCAGGCTTTTGAGTTCTAGGATTACAGGTGTGTGCCCCACATCAGGCTTTCTTTTTCTTTTTCTTCCTTTTTTTTTTCTTTTCCTCTTTTCTTCCTTGTGTGGTACATGGAATTAAACCCGGGGCTTAGAACACATGGGGCAAAATTTCTGTCACCGACAGATTTTTGAGATGGGGTCTCACTAAGTTGTTCAGGCCGCCTTGAACTTGAGATGCTCCTGTATCAGTGACTGGCACAGCTGGAATTCAAGGACTGTGCCACCAGGCTCTTATTTTATTGGTATAATATTGAAGTGTTAGGCAGACTTCAGCAGTCTCAACCTGGGGGTCATGACCCCTTTGGCAAACCTCCATCTCCAAATATATTTACCTTACAGTTCACAACAGTAGCAAAATTACAGTTACGAAGTAGCAACAAAAATAATTTTGTGATTGGGGGTCAGCACAACATGAGGCTCTGTATTAAAGGGCAGAAACATTGGGAAGGTTGAGAAGCACAGGGCTAATTCAAGCTAATGGATGAAGTGTAAGAAAAATCTCCAACTTAAAACTCTTGAAAGCAACATCTGCTCCAGATGAGGACAGGTTGGTGGCTAATGCAGTGTTTTCGGAGTACGTGCTGTGCAGTAACTTCCCTGCAATGTGGCTTCACTGAGGCACTGGCTCAAACAGTGCCAGGCCAGTCCCTTGGATGTGAAAATGAAACTTCCCATAATTGGGTCTGGAAGAGAGAATCTTACTAGGGATGTAGATCTGTGATACAGTGCTTACCCAGCAGGCACAGGGACCTGGGTGTGAGTCC
>NW_022196906.1:99607878-99625324 GCF_008632895.1 Mastomys coucha
GGCACACCTTTGGGTGTGTCTCTGACGGTTGCTGGCCAATCCCAAAAGGTTTAACCTGAGAAGGGAAGACCCACTCTGACTGTGGACACTACCTCCCCATGGGCTGGGATCCTTGGCTAAATAAAATAGGAATAGGAAGAAAGGGTTGAGCATTGGTCATCCCCCTTCTGTTTCTGAGTCAGTGCCAAGCATCAGGACCTTCCAACCACCATGCTTTCCCCACCAAAATAGACTGTCTTCCTTTGAATGGTGAGCCAAAATAAAAACTTTCTCCCTTAAGCCTGGGACTTCTGGGTGGTTCCAGGCACTTGGTCACAGGCAGAAGAAAGGTAACTAAGAAATCCTCTGTTAATTTTATCCTCAACTGCCAGCACAGCCAACAAGGCAGGATCTGTCACCAGAGACTACTTAATTAGTGAAAAGTTACCTGAGAGCCAGGGTCACCTTTTTGTCCCTTTCCCCCACGAAATCCATAAAATCCCTAAACAAACATAAAACAAAATCTCATTTAGAACAATCAGCCTCAGAATGGCTTCATGACAACTCAAAGAAGAGACAGGTGACTTACTTCTTCTCCATCCAGTCCGTCAAGCCCATCCTCACCGCGCTCTCCCTGAGGGATGACAAGAGTCAGCGGTCAGTACAGCTGGCGACAGTACTGAAGCAGTCAGGAGACCCCTGACATGTGCTTGCTAGGAAATGAATCCAAGGTAGGAGATCAAACTTGCCTGAGAAGGAGATACAGTACCTGAGCTCCCGAAAATCCTTTGACTCCCTGCAAAAGATTAAATATCTGTCACTGCAGGGTGGAAGATCGGAATGGGGATTCTAACTCTGCAGCAGGATGCGGGTGCCTCCCTCGAAAGTGTTGTTTTGCATCATCTTTATGATTACTTTTGCCCACATACATCCAGATAAAGGTTACAAGTGGAATTAGATGAATGTTGGAGACTCATTTACAAACAGAAGAACTAACGTGTCACACAGGGAGAGGGGAAGAGGAGATGGAAAAGAGATAACAAGTGAGAAAATGGGAGGAGACAAGAAGCTGTCACAGGGGAGTGAGAAGGACTAGCCAGTCCAGGCTTACCTTTTGACCTCGAGTCCCTGGGCATCCCATGATTCCTCTGTCTCCTTGAAGCCCAATTTCTCCTCGTCTTCCCTAAGAAGTGAATCCAAACATATATCCAAGTTATACTTTTGCCACAAGTTGTCAGCAGTCTGCTCTTGGAGCTCCGAGCGTTCCAACTTCAGACAAAGCGATTCCTCCTGTGATCCTCCGGCCCCTCAGAAGCTTTCCCTGTCAGCCTTCAGGGTTCCCTCACAAGTAACAAATGGGTAGATGGTGAGCTCAGCTGCTTTACTCTCTCATCAGAGAGTGCAGTCAAAGGCTCAGAAGTCACTTTGCCTCCTAGCCACAGTCCTAATTGCTCAGTGATCCCATGATATCACGCCCAGGACCCTGGTACCACCCTGGGGAAGTCGACACTGCTGTCATAGGAAAGCAGTTCAGTGCCCAGGGCTAGAGCTGAGCGGAAACAGAGGGGAAGACAAATTACTGCAAGAACAGAGCACAATGGCAGAAGAGCCTGTCCTTGGGGCTGGCGAGAAGCATCCGTCGGGAATGTGCTTTCTCTGTAAGAGTAAGGATCCGAGTTTAATCTCAGAACCCACATTTTAAAAGTTCAAGAACAGTGGCGTGCGTTTAGTCCCAGCTCTGGGAACAAGGGTCAGAGACCATGGAACCCAGCTGTTCTTGCTGGGCTGGCCTATCCAAATCCACAAACTTCATGTCAATGAGAAACCCTTTAAAAAAATACTAATAAAGAGCAGGCCGGGTGCTGGTGGTGCACATGTTTAACTTCAGCAATCAGGAGGCAGAGGCAGGTGAATCTCTGAGTCTGAGGCCAGCCTGGTCTACAGAGTGAGTTTAAGGACAACAAAGGCTACACAGAGAAACCATATCTCAAAAAACTGAAAAAAAAAGAAAAAAAAAAAGTAGATTGCTCCTGAGAGACATCACCTGTGGTTGACCTCCGGCACTCGCACACAGACAGACACACAGACACACACACACAGTCATTGCTCACAGTCTAAGTCTGTCCAAAGTCAGACTATCCATACAGAAAGAAGATTTAAGGTCAATACGTTTCTCATTAACCCCAATTTTCCCAGGAAATACTTAGAAACAGCCAAGAGCCAGAGTTAAATGTGTCTGGAGAAAACATCCATGTGCTATGTGAGTGTGGGGACCAACTGTCTCTGGGATCTAGGGCCAGCACGTGAGGGCTTGTGTAGAGTGTTATCTTCCGAGCATGCCTGTGAGGAATATTCTTGTTTAGGTTAAGTTAAAAAGAAAGAAAGAAAGAAAGAAAGAGAGAAAGAAAGAAAGAAAGAAAGAAAGAAAGAAAGAAAGAAAGAAAGAAAACAAAAATCAAATAAACCAAAAAGAGAAAAACCCCACCCTACGACATCACACCATGAGAAATCACTTCGTGGGTGTGAGTCCTGGGTTGCATAAAAAAAGAAAGCATCTGGGGAGAGCTACCTAGAGAGGGGACGCTGTCTGGAGAAGAGGCTATGGGAAGGGGGCGGGGCTGAGCAGGAGCTCACATCCCTCTCTGCTTCCTGACTGTAGATATAATATAAGCAGATGCCTCGGGCTCCTGTGCCATGACTTACCCACTGTGATGAACTAACCCCTCACATCGTAAGCCAGTATAAAGCCCTCCTTTCTTACAATGCCTTTGTTGGGCTTTTTTTTTTTTTTTTTAAAGAACAAGAAAAATAGCGAATACAGCTTCCCCACGAGAGAAGGGGCATGTGAGCCTTCTTTTATTTGTCCTGCTTCCTTTACTCTGAAGATCGATCAGACCCTACACAACCTCAAGGTGTTGCCCAGAGCCACAGGGGGCTGAGAGGACCTTAGGCTTCACAATTTCCCATGGCCTGAACTTTCAGCAAGGCAGAGAGGTGACTCACCACACACAAAGGTTTATCCTGGTTTGGCAGTGTTTGAGACCCCTACTAGGGTACCAAATGAGCCAGGTAGTGTATTCCCTTAGTGATCCTTTCAAAGTAAACTAGGCTGGCCCTGAGTCCTAGAAAGATTATCAGAAAGCTAAATGTCCTGGTCAATCAAGGTCTAGCTCACAGGTCAGTCCTTGGAAGTCTCATTCCAGAGTCTGAGCTTTTAAGCATTATAAACATTACGAACTACGCATTCCCCATGCCTAGCAAAGCTACCCAAGAGGTTTCCGTCCCTCCATTTTCTACTCAAGGGTGATAGGCCAAGTGAGGGCTCTGGTTTTAGAGTCAAATATTGAGGCTTCCAAACCTCTGGGCAGTGTTTAGTCATGAAGTCATGCTCTTGGGGACGGCCTGCCCACCTCCTCTCCACATTGGAAGGACATGTGCTCCAGCACCGGGCCAAAAAGGAGCTCCCTAGCAGATAAGCTGCTACATCCTGTTTAGAGACACGGAGGAGAATTCCAGACCCCCAACGCTGATTTAAAAGCAACAATCCAGTCCCTGACATGTGAGCTGTTCCTGTCCACAACTTAAAGTTAATAGAGGGGAAGGAAAGCAGCCCTTTCGTCCACAGCACTATTTAAAAAAAAAAAAAAAAAACTCTCGCTCACGCTCATTCTCAATCTCTCTCTCTCTAGCTCATGTTCATTCTCTCTCTCTCTCTCTCTCTTACTCTCATGTGCTTGTGTGCATTCACAAACACACACACACACACACACACACACACACACACACACATCTCCTCTACCCCATAAAACTTTTCACAACAAAGAACATCAGTAAGTGTGGGTTCATGGAGGGGGAGGCGGCAGTGCTGACTTACCGGGTCTCCATCCTCTCCCCTGTGTCCTCTGCTACCTTTCGGACCTGAAGAACCCTAGGAGGAAAAAGAGAAGGCCATTTAACCATCCTCTGTCAGTCAAGCTCACGAAGTAAGTCATTAGGCACTCCAGGCTAGGTCCTCCCTTGAGTGTTGGATGGACGTTGTGCCAATAAAGCCATGAGTTGCAGAGAATCCAACATCTGTGGCCGGTCTTTTCCTTGGCCTTGTGTCTGGAGCCCCTCTGCAGAGTGAGATCCTCCTGGTGATGGATGAGGGGCCACTCTTGTATCCGTGCTCATCATTTTTAATATGGATTTGTATTGTTTTATATATGTGCTGGCAGGCTTTATGTCAACTTGACACACACTAGAATCATCAAAGAGCAGGGAGCCTCAACTGAGAAAATACCTCCCTAAGATCAGGCTGCAGGCAAGCCTGGAGGGCATTTTCTTAATTGCTGATTGATAAGGGAGGGCTCAGCCCATGCGGGTGATGCCACCCTGAGCTGGTGGTCCTAAGTGTCATAAGAAAGCAGGCCAAGCAAGCCAAGAGAAGCAAGCCAGTAAGCAGCACCCCTCCCTGTTCTGATCTGTTTGAGTTTATGCCCTGACTTCCTTCAGTGGTAAACGGTAATAAAAAAGTATAAACACAAAAACCCTTCTCTCCTCATGTTGCTTTGCATTCTGGTGTTTCATCACAGCAATAGTAACCATGAGACTGTGTGTGTGTGTGTGTGTGTGTGTGTGTGTGTGTGTGTGTGTGTGTTCGCACTCATGCACGTGTACATAGATACAGGAGCATGTGCAGTTTAGAGGCGGGCCCTTGGAGCTGGAGTTACAGGTGGTTATTAGCATCCTAACATGCATGTGGAAACGAAACCCAGATACTCTGGCAAGCACCTGAACCACCTCTCCAGCTCCATCCTTGACAAATCAAAAGCACCTACAAAGAGTTCATCTGACTCTCTTCTGCTCTGATAAGAGCCATCTTTAAACGAAGTCACTTTTCTGCAGGCCAGAGTCTAGCGGCTTCATTTACTTATAACAAAAGTCTGTTGAGGTTTGCTTCCCTAGCCCTCTAACACAGATCTCTGCTGTGCCCTGGAGCACGACTCTACTGACATGCAAGAGGAGAGTGTTCAATAAACGGAATGTCACAATTCGGCAAAACACTCTGTATAAATTATCCTTCAACATGGATAGACAAAGCAGGAATCCTCAGTAAGGATTATAATCGATCTGTTTTGAACCAAAGAAAAGACACAGTGGGTAAAGGTGCTTGCTGCCGAGCCTGGTGACCTGGGTTTGATGCTCAGAACTCACAAAGTGGAAGGAGAGACCAGGTTACTGCATGTTGTCCCCTGACCTCCACAGGTGCACCATTGTATATAGTCATGCCCCCCACTTCCCCAAAATAAATAATTTAAGTCTGTTTGAAATATTGAGGGGAAGAAATGAAGGCTAAAATTATTAAAATGAAAATATTTTTATCACAAAAAGTCCTTTTGCCATGATACCTCAAATCCATTTGAAAATGCATACGTAATGGATATAATATAAATGCACAGTTTAACTGTTACAGAGAGTTTTGTGCCATAATTATATGTGACATCTGTGCAGGTCATCACCCAGCCAAGAACTGAAACATTGCCAGTCCCAGGCACAGGCCCACCCCATCACAAGTACTCAGAACCCACTATGCTAGCCCACCTCAGGGGTACACTGTAAACATTTAGGGTAATACTTCCTGGACTTTAAAGATATGTCACTGCTTAAATATACATTCTCAGACAGAACAGCCTCGCTTTAATAAACAGAACCCTACCTATGTGTTCTCCTGTTTCCTCTTTTCTACTTTCTGTGGTCATTACAATGTAGGTAAAAATTCATTCATGTTTTTTAATGAATGTAGTTCATTTGTTGCATTGACACAGTCTTCCATTGAAAATGCCATGACACATTTTTTTCCATTCTATTCCTCTGTAATTGATCTTCTATAATCCTGTCTTTTATTTTGGCAGCTTGGTTTCATTTACTTTTGGAAACCCACAACCCTCTCTACTATTTTAACACTTTCAGACTATCTAAAGCAGATTTAGAAAGTATAAATTGTAAACCCCCAAGACAGCCTCACTAGAGATACGGAAGAGAAAGGGGAAGTTGTTCTCGGGTTCCGTGTCCAGAGTGAGCTCTGTTCCCACTCCTATACTGCAGAAACTACAGAAAATGCCCAAGGCAATTACATTATATGGAGCAAAGGTTGCAAATTCAGCTGTTGCATTTCACCCCCACTCACAACAAAGCAAGACATGCTAGAGAAAAAAAGAATCAAAATCAAATGGCACCTTTGAGGCTTGGAGTCCCCGGGTTCCATGAGGCCCTGGAATCCCCGGACATTTACAAAATTTACAGCAGCAAGCCCTTTCTGCAATGTTTCCCTAGAGAGAGAGAGAAAGAAAGGTTAAAGAAAGCAAAGTGTGATGAGCCACAATCATTGGGGATCTTCTTACGTAAGAACCCTGTTCAGACACATCATAAGCTATCTACAAACCCAGGCTCTGCCTTTGGGGGAGGCATGCAAGCAATAGGGGGGCTTTATGACTTATAGAGAGAATATGGGTAGTGTCTCCACTCAAGGAACAACTTCAGTTAATGGAAAAGGTGCCAAGCACATACATGACCACAGGCCAAGTTAACTTGAGACATATTGATTCCTGTTTGACAATCTCCTGGAACTTCTATTGTATAAATCATTTGGAGCTGTCTAATGGCATTAGAGGCTAGTTGATCTGTTGATACCCTAGGCATTCATTCAGTGACACGACAATGGAAAGAAGGGTAGGAAAAAAACCCACAAATTATGATGTTTTGAGTGCAAATCAAAACTTTAAGGTAGCAGAGTAGTCTAGTGTCAGAGGCAGGGAGAGCATTTTGACTTGAGGCTAGCCTTGTCTACATAAAGAGTTTCAGGGGAGTTAGAGATACACAGTGAGACTCAGTCTCAAGATACATAGGTAGGTAGGTAGGTAGGTAGGTAGGTAGGTAGGTAGGTAGATAGATAGGCAGACAGACAACCATTGAAGTTGCATTATCTCATACCTAGTAGGATAATTACTCTTCAAGAAAGGATGCAGTGAGGGAGTAGACAGTGGGAATTGACAGGAAGGAGAGAAGGAAATAGAGGAGGAAGGAAGGAAACTAAACACATCAAGTGACCAGGAAGATGTGGAGAAATCAGAATTCATGAGACATGGAAAAATCCTTGAAGCACTAAACACGGAGTTATCACACTCCATAATCCCATTTGTGGGTACACACACAAAAGAACTGAACACCGGATCCTGAAGACATGTTTGCTCATGCATGTTGATCACAGTGTCTGTCGCCTCTGCTAAGTGATGGAAGTGACCTAAGTGTCAGGGGAGAGGAGAATGGATAAACATAGTGCAACAAAGGAGGGAATCCTGTCACAGGCTACAGCATGGCTGAGCCTTGGGGACAATACACTAAGCCACTCACAAGCAGACAAATGCTGCTGGGGGGCGATATAAGGGACCTTAAGCAGAGAAATCTTTAGATACAGAAAGTCGAGTGGGGTTGCTGGGCTCTGTAAAGAGGGAGCAGAAAGAGGTCATAATGCTAACTGAGGATTTACAGGCTCCAGTCTTGTAAAATGGAAACTTCCTAGAGGTCTACTGGACAGCAATGTGCACAGGGACATTGCAGCCGTCGGCCTTGACTGTCAACTTGATACCATTTATAATCACCATGGAAACAAACCTCTGGACTTGTCTGAGAGATTTTTCTAGATTAGGTTAATTAAGGTGAGAAGACTCACAGTAAAAAATGGGCTGCTGCAGGACCATCCCACAGGCTGGATAAAAAGGAGGAATTTAATTAGAGTGACACCCAACCCTGCTTCCTGACTGTAGATGCAGTGTAACAAGAAACTAATACAGCCATATACTGTATACTCCAAATTGTTGAGATGAGAAATACTACATTTTTACCATAATAACAAAACCCAAATGTAGTTAATAAGAAACTTTTTTAAACCAATAACCAAAGACATGTCAATCTCAATGCTTGAGAACACTGGGGAAAATACAATGTCACAGACTTTTGCATGTTTTAACATCCTAAATGTCATGCGTTTAAACTTGATAGCACAAGCAGCAGTAGTCTGGAAAGACCGAGATTCCAACCGGGTTCTTGTGGCGCTTGAGGTCACTGATGACTCACCAGATACTGTGAGAGCTTCTTGCCCAGGTCTAGCATTCCAATGGTCAGCTGAGTCCTGTAGTCGAATCCTTTTCCAAACTCAAAGCTGGAAAACTCATCGTGACCGAATGTGTTAAGGGACACCACCAACAGAGCATCAAGTCCTAGTTAGCAAAGGTGATCCGTGTGAAACCCAGGGGCTCATTCACTCCGTAAATGTCATTCAAAAGCAGAACATGGAGAAGTCAATCATCAGAGGAAGCAGGATTCTCAGCACACAAACAGCAGACTCGCCTGCATCCCTGAAACCGTGTGAGACTCTTGTCTCTGATTTAGCATGAAATTCCCCCAAGGAAAAAACATCCAAAAGAAACTACTGATAAATCAACTGAAAAATGCCAGCAGAAAGTGGTGTTCAATATCTCACACCAATTCTGACACAACTCTTGGACATTCAAATGTGATTTTTAAGAAGTGAATTGTTTATCTTTAGGATGGGGTTCTAAACTTTCTGGAATACCTATTAAAACCAGTTATCCCCCAGGGGCCCCGCCCCCGGGTGGTTCGTATCCAGATGAGTGTATTAGTTCATCCACTCTTTTACTGATTCATTAATTCCTCCACTACCTGTTGACACATCCATCTTGTCATTAAACAAGCATTTGCTTCTTAGGATCCTGTTGTGTGTTGATTATTGTACCAGGATGACAAAATGAGTGGGCCAGGCACATTCCTTTCTGTGTCAGTGTGCCTGGACTAATTGGTAAGATGGACAGAATCAGAAAATTCTGAGTTCTCTGGGAGAGAACATCAAGCAATGAAAGCTTTGCTTGAGGGGGATACTCTGGACAGTCTCAGGGGATATGGGAGGACAGCCTCGGGGGATATGGGAGCACAGCCTCAGGGGACTGTGGGAGGACAATCTCAGGGGACTGTGGGAGGACAGTCTCAAGGGATATGGGAGGACAGCCTCGGGGGATATGGGAGGACAGACTCAGGGGTCTATGGGAGGACAGTCCCAGGGGATATGGGAGCACAGCCTCAGGGGATATGGGAGGACAGCCTCAGGGGACTGTGGGACAACAATCTCAGGGGTCTATGGGAGGACAGTCTCAAGAGATGTGGGAGGACAGCCTCATTGAATATGGGAGAACAGTCTCGGGAGATATGGAAGGATTCTTGGAGAAAGTGGTGGCTAAACTGACTCTGAGGATGAATAGAAGTTGTTCAAAGGAAAGAACCAGACATGGATCAATAGTAGACTAAGGATGGTGGGGGATGTGCAGAGCTCTAACAGAGACTGGAAGGAACAAGACTGTAAACATCTTAAAGGAGGAAAGTGCTGTGTGCTGAAGCATCGAGTGTGAGGAATGCACTTGGGCTGGAGCAGGCGCAGAGGCAAGACTCCGCAGTCTCAGGGGTCATATCAAAGAAGTTGTCATGGAACCTAAGGGCCATGGGAAGGTGCTGATGGGGTCTATGCAAGACAGATGGCACCATCCAGAAATAAGGCAGGAAACATCATGACTCTAAGGAGGTTATCCATAAAAACTGAATCCCCAAAGCCAGTCTGAGGCTCCTCCATGGCAGTTTTAGAAGATGAGTCCTATTTGCCAGCTAGGGGACTTTCCATTTTGATGAAGATTCCTCTCGGCTTCTCCATCTCACCCCAGGCTCAGCCAAAGCTAGGGGATACAGATGTAGGTTGAGGCATGCTTGTGCTAGCCCATATTGCTACCTTTCACAGGGATAACCAGAAACAGTGAAAGGCGTCTTAGGTCAGACACCCTAGAAGCCCAATCTGAGAGGAGAAAGTGTGAGCAAGTGTGTATGTGTGTGGTTGGGGTGGGAGCGGGGGAAGTCAGCAAAGAGAAAGCCATGAGCAGGGTTTTATCTCAGCCTTGGCTGCATCATGAGAGACCCTGAAGTATTAACTATGCCAGAGTTGACCTTGAGACACGAGCACCAGACTTCTGTTTGCCTACTTCATTGAAAGCCACAGTCACTGGAATGGGACTTGGTCTAACCCCTCCTATAATGGCTACTCTTCCTTGTCAACCTGATTGACTTAACAAGCACCAAGAGTGTTAATGTGGTATGTCCGTGAGAATGTTTCTAGTTGGGCAGAAGACCTGCCCTCAAGATAGGCAGTTCCACCCCCTGGACTAGAGTCCTGGAAAAAAAGAGAAAGTCAGTGGATTTCTAGAATTCCTCTTTCTTTGCTTCCTATTCCACTGAGATATGAACAAGCAGCTGCCACTACAGAGCCATCTGCCACCATGAGCTGCCTCCTCCATGCCTTCCTCACCATGATGGACTGTATCCCCCGAAACATGAACCAAGATAAACATCTCCTTCCTTAACTACTTCCTATCACCAACCCATCCCCAGTCCAAGCATTTGGGGTTCATCAAGGACACGTGTCTGAGGAAGACTCAAATGTAAATGGGTGGCTGTAGCATCGAATTATTAAGGGAAGAATAACAGGGACAGACCAAAGGATGTCGCACACATCACCAGCAGTATCTTCTGCAAATGGCTGCATAGATCCCAAGATCTAGAGCACATAGGGCAGAGACCTGGTCCCCCTACCCCAAGCTCCACTGGCTGCATTTTCAACTCATTACCTGCTTCTCTGAGCCTGTCTGACTGCTGTTCTAGTAAGGCGATACTTTCACCCTGGAGACCGTCTGAGAAGATGAGCAGAACCTATAGAAAGAGAGAAGGAAATGGGATGACATAAGCCAGAGGTATAACTGGAAACAGAAGAACAGACATGGGGTGGAGAATGGAAGGTAGGCTGTATACCTGGCCCCTGGATGCAGATCTCTCTTCAAACATGTCCCAAAGTGACTGCAAGAACTGTGAATCCAGATGAGTTGGTCCACGGACGGTGACTTGCAACAAGCTGTCAAACACTGCTTTCTGATAGATCTGGAACTTGGCTGGGAACTCTTGGTCACTGTTCACCTTAAAGGCCAGGCTCACCTGCGCCTCTGCACCTGCACCACAGCTCACCCCTCTGATAGAGGTGATGTCCTCCAAGATGCCTGGAAGGTACGATTCTAAGCGGGGATGGCCCTGGAACAAAGGCTGTCCCTGACGGTGAGTGGAAATGTCGAATCCAACCACTACATCCACAAAGCAATCTGGAGACCAAAGAAACGAGGCTAGATTAATCAGCAAGCAGGAGCAAAGGATTGCAGAGGGGATTGGGAGAAAGGAGAGATGGTTTTGTCATGCTCCAGGGGTTGGCAGAACCCAGAGGATGCTCAAGAAAATGAGCTAATATAATACTGGCTAATATAATAATATTATAATATAATATATAATATATAATATAATATATAATATATAATATAATAATAATATAATAATACTGGCTAATCTACCAACATAAAACAAATGCTCCCTCTGGCCCCTTTCATACCTAACAAGTTTCAGTGCAAATTGTAGCTTTATGTATGTGGATGAATTTTCCTGCCTTTTTTTTTTTTTCTGGTTTTTCCAGACAGGGTTCTCTGTGTAGCCCTGGCTGTCCTAGAACTCAGTGATGACCTATTCTGATTCATATGAATATAACATATTAAACATTTTGAACTGTCCTGGAGATTATTCAGTTTTTAGCAGTCATAAATATAAAGTTTTGCAAAGGCCAGGTGGATAATGTAGATGAGTCAAATGGCCAGTGAGTGAGGGTCATCATCTGGAGAGCAGATGGAGCAGTATGCCTGTCCACAGCCAGCTCCAACTGAGAGTGGCCAGGGGGTAAATGAGGCCCCATATTGTTAGATCCATTTTTAAAGTAAAGCCTGAAAGCTTTACCTTTAATGCAAAGTCTCCAGTTTGTAAGCACAGTCAAGTGACTGAATATGTTACCCCAAAATTTTAGACAACTAAAATTTTGACTATGTTATAATCACGACGAGCAAGTTGTATGTTGGGGCCCTTCTGATCCTTGCCAGTTGCTCCTTCTCAGACTAGGAGACATTGTGGCGCTACTCCAGAGTAAGAACTCTGGCTAATTCCAGCCCCAGGGTTCTTTCATCTTACCTCCCCACAAGTACCCAAGCAGGACACAAAAACCACGGAGCACTTGGAGAGACTGACACATGCTATAAAGGAGGCCTCCAGCATCATGGCTCTGGAGACAGCAGTAGGGAGGATCACTGCCCGTGCACAAATTCCACATAGCGACAAACAGCTGTGATGGCTCCCCAACTCCCAGCCCCAAATGCACAGAACCTGAGTGCCCTGCGGCTACTGCCAGCTGCCACTGAGGAGTGACATCCCTGTGGGGTGGAAAGCTCTTCTACAGTTTCCTGAGCTCACACCCTGCCGAGCTGATTCCTCTACAATATCCAAGAGGCCTGGGCAGCCATTTATGTTTGTGAATTAAGTAATCTGTAAAGACAACTGAAATTTTGACTATGTTATAATCATGAAGATGTTATTCTTTAAAGGGAAACAAAACAGGGCTAGACAGATGGCTCAGTAATTAAGATCACTTGTCGCTCTTGCAGAGGACCCAGAATCAGTTTCCAGTACCCACAGGCTGCCTCACAACCATTTGCAACTCCAGTTCCAGGAGATCTGACACCCTCTTCTGACCTTTGTGGGCCACTGCAGCCACATGGTAGCTGTACACAGACAAGTTCCAGAGAATTGGATGCCCTTTTCTAGACCCTAAGGTCACTGCATGCATGTGGTCCACAGACATACATGCAGGCAACACATCCACATACAAAAGCACAACCATAACAATAACATTTTTACAAATCTACTCTATACATACATATAACTATATACACATACATATACACATAAACAGCACACACACGCACGCACACACACACACACACACACACACACACACGCACATGCGCGCGTGCGCGCGCACACACACACACACACACACACACTGAGTCCTTTACTAGATTAACAATGTTGAAAACAGTCAAAAGTTTCAATAGTGAATATTCACTTTCCTTACATCCTACCAGATAAAGGACATGGTCCAGAGGGTTTGTACAGGAGACAGAGCACCATGTATGAAAGCAGCAGACACTCTGGCTGTAGTGAGAGGAGAGAGATGTCTACAGGACGCAGCCAACCCTGTCCCCTTGTGCTCTGTACCCAATCCTGCCACTGAGGAAGGCTGACGAATCACAAGCTTCCAGGGAGAAACAGGGACGGCTGCCTCCTCTCACCATACCCTTTTCTAAATGGATTCCACAGGGGCTAGCCCATAGTACAACCTTAGGAAGCAAAGGCACAGGAGGCCTGTGATAAAGCCAAAGAACAGCGAGTCACTCACTGGCTTTCCCGCAGCTCTGGCAAATTTCACGGACCATTCTCTTCTTCACATCCACACTCTTCAGTTTATTAAAGTCTTGGAAGGTAATTATTTTTTCTGAATTGCCTGTGATGGGCAGAAGCTGCTCCTTATAGACATCTCCTATGCCCAAAGCCAGGACACAGATGCCAAGGTCTTTCAGGACCTTTACCGCGTCTGTCACGTCATAGCGAGGAGAACTGGATGTCATAACAACCAAAGTCTGGGGGACACCAGCGTTTCTTCTCCCGCCAACGGATGGATCAAACATGTCACTCACGTGCTTGAGAGCAAAGTCAATTCGTGGAAGCCCCTTGCTCTGGGCCACACTGTGGACCTGAGATTTCCACTGAGTCTTGTTCAGAGAGCTTTCCAACTCAATAATTTCCTGATACCGGCTCCCGTATTGAGCCATCCCGACTTTCATTCTTTGAGACTCAATGTCAAAATTATCAATTAAGTCTGACAAGAAAGTCGTCATGGTAACAAACTCTGCATCAGACACCATGTCGGAGCCATCACAAAGGAAAATCACATCAGCTTCCGGAAGGTTACAAGCTGGAACAGAAAGGAGAAGTATAAATTATTTCCTCATGCATCATTCTAAATTGTTCCGTTACTGGGCTCCTCAAATTGCTTTGCTAAATACTTAAATTGTTTTGCATTAGCAGCGAATTGAGATAAATTAACAGAAGAGAGACTCAATGATTGGACCGAAAAGAGAAGGAAAAATATCAGGAAAGGGGAGGATAATAGACATTTTTCAAAGTGTAATTATATTTGCATGAGTTATTGAGAAAGATACTGCAGGCTATTCAGAAAGGAAGTAGGTAATTTGAACAGATTGAATACTCCATGAAGAGATATTTGCAAGCCTGAAAGTCTCTGCAATGTCTGCAGACTGGAGCAGGCTAGGTAGCAATACCACGGTGTATTGTTGAAACTTACTGTTGTTGCTGATGTTGCCAATTAACATGTGTATTAAATAGTATTGTTTCCAAAACTCTTTGGGTATGCAATAACATAGTAAATCCCAACCAGCTCATGACACATTATTCTAATTGTGTAGGTATTGAAAGGCGAAATCAGAGTTGGGTAAATTCATAGAAGCACATAAAATAGACTCTCTTCTACTGCAGTTTTTTAATGTCTCAATATTAGACACATATGAGACAAGTGTGTACTGTTCATAAACTGAACAGGACCATCTCCCTGAAGCTCAACGTGAAATATTCTAAAACCAACGGATACATTTCTCCTACTTCCAGTCAGACTCCCCAGCTCTGAACAGCAGAAGGGCAATGACCAATGGTAACCACTGGTTGCCCAGTGTCACACAATTCCCTGTAAAGCAAAGGGGCAGACACGGGGCCAAGCTGCCCAGACAAGCCTTCAAGAAAGATTAAGCTTCCTGTAGTTAGTGGAGGCTCCAGCTGTCAGCTCCGTCAGGTCTGATTTCCGTATAAAGATGTCTTGCAAAGGACATGACTTTCCCAGGGCAGTTCACACTCCCTCCTCGCCCCATCTTAGCCCAATGCTGGGCAGCTGTCCTGGGAAACGCTTGTACCAGTGCTAAGTTAACAGCTTCACTGGACAGGCACCACTGGCTGACTTCTGCCTACCCTGCCTTCCTTTTTATTTCACAAGTGTGATTCCTTAAAACGTTGTGTACCCCGGACTCCATCTTGGCATCCACTTCTGAAAAGTAGCATAGGAGATAAGATTAAAGTAGCATGCATATTGCTAGGACAAGACCAGTGTTAGGGATGTACTAGATTTGGTGGAGATCCAGTAATGAACAAGAGATGGAGGAACCCACAACCTTTTGATGGGGGCAGATGAGGCAAGCTCATCACAAGCTATGCACTATGCGCCAACACCAAGAAAAAGACACGTGCAGGAGTCTGGAAGCTTGGAGCAAACAAAGCTGAAACTTGATCGGTACATTGGCTGCAGGCAAGTGATAAGCTGGGTGTTCACAGGGGGTAGAACAAAGTGCACAAAGAGGTGGAGAAATTTCAGAGTAACAAGGAAGACGTGAAAAGGGCAGGGGCAACAGATGAGATGGGAGAAGTGTATAATGGTTGGAAAGAGTTAGAAAGATTCCAAAATGCTGTAGACAGTGGTGTGACATAGTCCAGTGTGTGTCCATAAATTCTAGAGAGTGACCTGCATGGCAACAGGATAAATTGGAGGGAGAGGTGATACACACACCCAGACACACACACACACACACACACACACACGAATAGGTACACATGTATATATCACACACCCAAAAGCTCAGACACCATCATAGAACAGAAGGGAGAAAGATTGTAGGAGCCAGAGGTTGGAGAGGACCAGATAATACATCATCTTGAGGACTTGATAGGAGAGTAGCTGTGACTGAGTCTTTCATGAGATCAGTCAGTCAACCTTCTGTCATGGAAGTGGGAGGGATCACGAGTCTCCACCCCTAACTGAGGAGCTCTGGGCAGTGGGTAGCTTCTGGGGGAGGTAGACCCGGTTTTCTTTAAGGGTGCAAGCCCCGCATCCACAAGTATTTGAGCAACCCAAACTGGAAAAGAAGACTTGAAGTTGGGGGATGTATGTGAGAGGTGGGTCTGGGATGCGTTAGAGGAACAAGTGGGTGTTAAGTATGACCAATGCATATCATAATCGAGTCTCAAAGAACAAAATATTAAGCAATAGTTATAGTGGCTTACTTTCTTGTGAATTATTGCACAGAGTCTCTTGCAGAGGCAGGTAAATGTCTCTCAGTTTGTCAAAGTTGTCCACATGGATAGTATTTTCTTTCTTCCCTGCCATGGTCTCCAGTTCATCTTGGTTGGCATTTCCTACACCTACGGCAAAGATGGTGATGCCTTTGTCTCTGAGTTCCTGTGCTGCATCATTGAGTTTATCCCGGTCGTGGGACACGCCATCCGTGATGACAATCATCACCTGCCTCACGTTTTGCTTCAGGCGGCTGCCGTGCTCCTCTGTGAACAGGATATTGGAATGCTGAAGAGCCTTGGCCGTGTAGGTCTCCCCTGCAGTGTCCCTGGGCCTCCTCAGATGCTCAGTGATGGCTGATCTGCTCGAGTAGGTGTTAAGGTAGAAAAGAATCTCGGGATTGTTGGAGTACGTGAGCGCTCCAAACTGAACTCGGTCCCTGCCAACGTCTGCCTTCTTCACCAGGTGGATGGTGAGGTTCATCATGCTTTCTTGCTCCTGTGGACCTATGCTGCCTGAGTGGTCCAACACAAACACAATGTCCAAGAGTTCAATCCTCTTGCAGTCTGAAAAAAAATAAATGACAGGCACTCACAAACTCCACCATGCTACCTACATATTCTGAGGGAACATGGGCAACGTTTGCCGTGAGCATTCTAGGTACATGGCACCCTAATCCCATCACCCACGACTCACCTCTCATATGTGCACAGCTGTGTGCATGTGGAAGCCAAAATTTAACCTTGAGTTTCATTCCTCAGAATGCCATCTACCTTGGTTCTGAAACGAGCTCCCTCAATGGTCTGGAACTCACCAAGTAGGCGAGGCTGGCTGGCCAGCAAGCCCCAAGGCTCTGTCTGTCTCTACCTCCTCAACACTGAGGTTACAGGCACATATTTTTAAAAACCTGGCTTTCTCAAATGGAAGCTGGGGATGAAGCTCTGATCTTTCTATTTTTGTGGCAAGCACTTTGCCAATTGAGCCCTTGTCTCACTTGGTCCTCCAGGGTGGCTGCTGTCATTTTTACAGAGAAAGAAACCAAAGCTCAGCCAAGGGCAAGTTGCAGAGCCGGATTCTAAGGCACATGTGCTCTTAGCTATGGGGCTTCACGGCTGGTGGCTCTTGTACCACGCCATCCTGTTCTGCTGCATCTCCCACCCAAGGCTGCCTTTACTAACTAGCTTTCAGCATAAAAACAACATCAGAAGCCAATTCAAGGACAATAATAATGGAAGACATGCTAGGGGTTGCAAAAACAGCCTTTTGTCTTGGAGAGTTCAGGAGCTCATTGTATAGGCTAGGGATTGTATTCCCTTCTCT
>NW_022196906.1:99625334-99646272 GCF_008632895.1 Mastomys coucha
GAACTCCCCACTTAAGTGTGTGCTCCATCCTGGCCTCCAGAACTCAAACTTAGGAATGGATGGATATGCAGACAGGAGAATGAAAGTGCCCATCTCTCTTCTTCCCTGGCCCCACACCCTCTTCCATTTTCAAAGCCAACAGACTACTCTGGTGGTCTTCAAAGGCTAGACTCTTGCCATATTTTTTCCTTTCCTTGATAACCTAGGCAACTGTCCTCCAAAGTTCACTTCATCCTTTACTTCCCACCATCCTGTTTTACCTCCAGTCTTTATTTCAGCCACAGAGGCTCTCAATTATTCAACACTGGATAAGCTCAAGCTATCCCTCTGAAAGCCTGCAGCAATGGTTTCACAGAGACTCAGTGACTGAGCAGGACTTGAAAAACATTTAAGGGTTGGTTGCTATATGAGGCAATTTCACCTTACACTCCAGACAGGACTCTGCCAACATTAGTATTTATCAAAATGAAGTCTAAAGTTGAAGGCCTGGTCCTTCAGTACACCTCTCAATGTTATCAAGATCCTGAGAATCATTGCAACACGAAGAGAAAGAAGACTCCACTTAGGTTGTTACACTGAAAGCTCTGTTTGCAACAAGGTGTTTCATTTGTTAACTTTAGAAAAATTCTAAACACCCAATTTTGAAGGATGAAACCCAATGAATGTTTCTATGTTGCCAGGAGAACACACAACAGACTTCGTATGTTTTCATTTGCTCCCTTAGCTGTTTCCAAAACAGATGACAGCACGTGACAGGTTTTTAAATGTGAATCTTCAGGCCTATGCAGATCAATAGCAAGCTCTAGTTCAAGAGAGGTTAAATCTGAGAGCATCTGGACTGGGACCCAGTTCACTGATACGGCTCCTGCCTAGCATCTGTGAGACGGGAGGCTCAATTCCCAGTGCTGGGGGAAAAAAAAAAGATTTTGACTCAAACTGAAGATTGCACAATACTTTTAAAAAAGCATTACGATTTATGAGAGAAATGTGGTAACCTTAAGCAATCAGGGAGAAAGGCACACACTATAATTTCACAAGTGATAGTACATGGAGAGACAAATGCCCAGCTGCCAGAAGTTAGGAATCCCAATCAATAAAAATGCTCACTTCGTATTTAAAATGTGAGAGATGCTCTCGGTAGATCAGAGCTATTTAGGTTACCATTTAATATAGCTAAAAGGAAGATGGGCGTATGCTTCTAATTCCTCCCTGCCCCGGATGATTTTATAGATGCATGAAAGTATTATAATTGACCAAAAGTAGAAGTAAAAATATCTACGGAAACAAAATAGATTAATGGGAGGGGAATCCAAGAAAGGGAGACAAGAGGGGGAATATAGGTATGGAAGAATATGCTCAATTCTATATTTTTTTAAATATAGATGCTTTTTAAAACCAAAGAAAAGGGATCTGGAAAGGTGGCTCAGCAATTAAGAACATCGGTAGTTCTTCCAGAAGGCTCAGGCTCGGTTCCCAGCACCCACATGGCAGCTCACAGTCATCTGTAGCTCCAGTCCCAGGAGATCTGAAACCTTCTTCTGACCTCTGTGGGCACTGAGTGCAGTGGTACACACACACACGTGCAGACTAAACAGCCATACACATAAAAAGTATGGATACGACCCAAAACTTAAAACACTGAAGTCTAGGAAGTGGCCGAGATCAGAGTGCAGCCCTCTTAGGGTGAGGTAACTATCTCACAGCCTAGAGACGTAAAGGAAAAAGGGAGTGGGGGTCACTTACCATGCAGAGCACACACTCGAAAGATGAGTTTACTCTCTATGGCCTTCAGATGGTCAAAGTTCTCTACATGGAAAACCAGGCTGCCATCCCCACTGATCTCTTCCAGCTCAGCCCTATTGGCACCATACACACCCACAGAAAAGATGGTCACACTCTTGCTCCTGAGAGCCATGGCCGGGCCCCCCACTTCATCCTGAGCTTTTCCATCTGTGAGGAGGATGAGGAACTTTCTGACCTGGGGGCGCCCCCCTTTGGAAAGGTCAAAGTATTCATTTATGAAGGTTAGTGCACTCCCAGTCAAAGTGTTTCTGTTGATGGGAGACATCCCATCTATGGCGGCATAAATTTCCTTGTGTGTGGAGTATTTATTGAGCTGGAATTCTTCTCTGTTATAATCACTGAACTGAACAACACCCACTTGGGATTTGTCAGTGCCAATCTGAATCTTCCCCACCAGGTTTTTCATGAAAGTTTTCATTGTCTCAAAATTTGTAGGCCCTATGCTTCCAGAACTGTCCACCAAAAACATGATGTCTGCCTTCATGTCTTCACACCCTGTACGGGAGAGAAAGGTCAGAGGTCAGTATGATTCTTACTTATGTGAATGCAGTATTGAATTCATTCTTATGTGAATGCAGTAAGCCATAACAAGTGCACTATGGGAAAGTGTAAAATCACCCATGTCTTCACACCCTATATGGGAGGAAAAGGTCAGGGGTCAGTGTGATTCATACATATGTGAACACAGTATTGAATTCATTCTTATGTGAATGAAGTAAGCCATAACAAGTGCACTATGGGAAAGTGTAAAATCACTCCATGGCGTGCCTATCACATTAGTAGGAGAACCCTGACAAGGACCCTGCATCAGAAATTCACTGAGGACAACCCAAGAAATTTTATCAAGAAAATGCCATATAATCACCCATTCATTCATCATTCATTGATGCATTCATGTATCATTCATGCATCATTCACTCATTCATTCATAACTCTTAAATACATAGAAACACCAAACCTCAACTTAAATGTTAAAGATGTAACGGTGATTTTAAAAGTTAAACAGATCCAAAGTAACCAATTCTCAACATTTCTGGGATTAATATTTCATTTAAATATAGTCATGAAACTAATTTAAAGTAGTCATGAAAAACATAAATCTAATCTTAAAGTAGCATTATTTTCTGGGATAATTTTAAATTACTTGATAAATAAGTCAAATCTAGAAATTGTAGTGAAGAGTTATTTTTAGGATATTACATGCTTTAGTATATACATACATTCATTCACCACAGACTATTCCTTCACATACACATACACATACACACACACATACACACACACACATGCATGTATAACTTCTATAAACTTTTGAAAGTGAGTGTTATTGGGGCTGGGAGACAGTTCGATAATTTAGAACACTTGTTGCCTTGGCAGAGGACCCAGGTTTAATTCCCAGCACCCACACAGTAGCTAACAACCATTCATACCTCCAGTCCCAGTGGTTCCTCTTCTGACCTCTGCAAGCACAGCATCTCCATGGTACACACACCATTTATATGCAGACCAAACACTCATACATACAAAATAAAACATTTTTTTAAATCTTTAAAATTAAAACATGAATATGGCTTTACCTAAGCCCCAAGGTAAAGTGAACTGCTAGCGACACTTCGGTGTGCGACACATACAAAGGATTAGATACTTTTGTATGCATTTAACGTCCGTGGAAGCTACTCCCTCATTTCTACATGTGATAGGGTCTGCCTCTAGAATGCTAATGTATGTTTTCCCCTCTTTGCCGGTTAGTCAAGTGTCATCCAGGCAGATGTTTTCCCAGCAGAAGAATACTTGTCCCAGCCTTCCTGGCAACAAAACATGACCGCACTGACTAAGTTTGAACCAGTAACTAAGAAACAGCAGCCCAGCCTCTTCTACATGCATCAAAGCAACTGAGTACGGCATGCTCCCTTCAGGTCTCACTTTGCACATTTGGACGTGAGGAGTACAGCCTCAGTTCCAACCTAAGGTGGAAGCCCTTGCCTGTCCACTAGACCTGATCTGCCCAGTCTATTACAGACGAGAAAAACAAGTAATAACATTCTGCGACCTTGGGCTTGAAGTGTTGCTGTCAGAGTACTTCAGTCCAGCACACATACTGTCTCGGTCCATACCTGCTCTGCGGCATACTGCTGTTGTCTGTCCCCTTGGGCATAGGCTCCTCTGCATTCTAAGCTCTAATCACCAGTTAGGATTCATTTCCTTGTCCATGACAAGATACCTGAACTACAAACAATGTGCCAGCCTCCTCACATCAGCCTAGAACCTTCTCCTCTAAAGAAGAATCTACAGTGCCCACTATATTGCGCTTCATGAAGCTCTTCTCTTCCTGGAGTCAACCCAGGAAACACTGGGGACCATTCCTTCTCATCTTCTTGCTCTTAGAGCCCAACTGTATATGACAACTGTATTATGTTCATCGGCAGGGGAGTGAAGAAGATGGATCCCATGATGTGGCATTCTGCCTGCAGCACTACACATTTGCTTCTTTGCTTTTCTTTCCAGTGGCTCAGAAAAAAACAAACAAACAAACAAAAAAATACCCATATTTTGCATCCTTGTTCTCTCTAGAGAAAACCTTGGCCACCTACTATAATACCCAACTTTGGTCTTATTGTTGTTGTGTTCATTTGCTTGCTTGCTTGCTCGATTGCTTGGCGGGGCTGAGGCTCAAGCCTAGGGCTCATCCATTCCAAACAAGTGTTCTACCACTGAGCTATATTCCCATCCACACCTGACTTTTATGCATCCCTCTCTGGGTTTTGCTTTGGTTTTCTTTTTTTTTTTTTTTTTTTTTTTTTTTTTTTTTTTTTTTTGGTTTTTTTTGAGACAGGGTTTCTCTGTATAGCCCTGGCTGTCCTGGAACTCACTCTGGAGACCAGGCTGGCCTCGAACTCAGAAATCCGCCTGCCTCTGCCTCCCAAGTGCTGGGATTAAAGGCGTGCGCCACCACCGCCCGGCTTGCTTTGGTTTTCTTACCTTTCTCAGAGCAGATGCGATGGACAATTTCATTCTTTATGTCCTTCAGAGAATCGAAGTTCTGCCCGAAGTTAACCCTTTCGTCTTTCCCAGCAATCTGCCGCAGCTGTGTTTTGTTTGCCTCGCCAATCCCAACGGCATGAATGGTGATGTGCTCGGCCCTCAGTCTGTTGGCAGGTTCTAGAACACTGTCATTTGACTTCCCATCAGTCAGTACGATGAGGTAACAGGGGACTCCATCAGTCCTCTCTGACTTTCCCTTCTTTATGATTGGCAGTATGAAATCCAGGGCTTTCCCAGTGAATGTAAGACCTCTGAGTTGTTTGATGTTAAAAACAGCCTTCTTCAAGTCAATGCTATCTGTGTAGCGAGAGACAGGAAATTCCACTTCGTTCTTGTGTGAATACTGCACAACTCCAACACGGACTTTGTTGGGGCCGATAGGAAACATATCTACCACAGATGACATAAACATCTGGATTTGCTCGAACTCTTTCTTACGGATGCTGGATGACCCATCAATGAGGAAATAGATGTCAGCCTCCTTTGTGTCCACACAGCCTACAAAAGAAACAAACACGTGAGGGTGGGCAGTGGACGCTCTGTTAATCATGGAGCATCTGGAGGGAACTTTGTCCCAGGCTTTGTGAGGGAACATGAAGCTGTACAGAATCTAAAGAACAGGGCCTCAGAACTAGGCAGCGATGACGAACGCCTTTAATCCCAGCACTTGGGAAGCAGAGGCAGGCAGATCTCTGAGTTTGAGGCCAGCCTGTTTTACAGAGTGAGTTCCAGAAAAGCCAGGGCTACACAGAGAAACCCTGTCTTGAAAAACAAAACAAAACAAAGAAACAAACAAACAAAAACCAAAAGATAACAACAAAAAAACAAACAAACAAACAAAAAACAGGCCTTTGTATTGGTATGGAGCCTGAATCTTTCTGTCCATTTTAACATTTGAAATGTATCACCATCTTGGGAAGACACTGAAACACACCAAGGCATAGTGATTTATCTATGATCACACAGCCAGTAAATGAAGAGCACATTTTCACACTGTTAAGTTTCCCCTGCCATTATCTCCTTATATAAATGAGCCAATCTTCTAAACACAGGGCAGCTTGGCCAACAAGAATTTTAGAATTCTTGTTGTTGGCAGCTTTGGGGCAATTAATGATTCCTGACATTGCTGTAGGCTTTGAACAACCATTCCTTAAGAAACAAGTCCAACGCAGAGAATTACAACTGTGGAATCAATACATAAAACTTTGGGGGCCGAGATCATGATTTTCTGCAGAGCTCAGGTTGATCTGCGCTTGCAAACCTTGAGAGCAAGCAGAGCGAACTGATGCATAATTAATAAAGAGCTGAGGGCTCACCAGAAGTAAGGGAGCAGTGGCCAGTGGTGCTGAAGAGAGTGTATGGAGCACAGCAGATCCCAAGGCTTCCCTGCGCCTCTGCCCTCTCACACAGACACTAGACAGCACTAGTCATCAGACACTGATGCTCTTACTATACCAGCTTAGAGCCCAGCCAAGAAAGCCCTTGCTGCCCAAGTGTGAGGACCTACTTTAAGCAGGGAGGGGGACACACATTTCTGTAATCCCAATGCTAGGGAGGTAGAGTCAGGAAGATCCCTAGAGTTTGTTGGCCAGCTAGTTTAGCCAAACTTGGGGGCTCCAGGTACAGTGAAAGACCCCACCTCAAAAATTATGGTGGAAACCAATTGAAGAAGACACGGACAGTGACCTCTGGTCGCTACATGCAGGCACACATAAGTATGTATACACACAGGAGCACATGTACATGTACAAAAAAACTCCAACCATTATATTAAGGATACTTTAAAATTTAATAAAAGTTAAGGTCAGCAAAATTGTTCAGTGAGTAAAGCAATAGCCATGCAAGCCCAACACCCTGAGTGCAATCATCAGAACCCATGGTGGAAAGCAAGAAGTGACTCAAACACTGTCCTCTCAACTCTACAAAGTGCCAGGCCACACATGTGCCTGTACCTCAAATGCCTCCTACACATACAATAAATACACCCAGAATTAAATAAAATCAAAAGTCATCTTGTTTACAACTCACTGGCTGGTGGCAACTAACCCTCCAACGGTAGCTACAGACCATGTCCACCATTTGACTAGACAGAGATGAAATATGTCCCTTGACATAAGTCTTCACAGTTCAGTTAAACAGAGGTAGACTTACCAATGTGTAGATCTGGCTTTTAAAATAGAGATGTTTGTTGTCAACTGGGTGGCACTAGACCTGTCAGTCAGAAAACCCGACTTTCTGGTAGGATGACATACCCTAACAGTCTTTTTTTTATTACAATTTATTTTCTATCTTATCATGTCTGGGAATAGAAAATGCTCTAGTCAAAGGACATGAATGGCCAGGCTCCTGGACACTGACATTTCTCATGTTACAGTATCTGGAGTTTGGATAATGTAAATACCCTTTGGTTTAGTAATGTTCTAATTAATAAACAAATAAACAGAAACAGAGGCAGAGTGACAAGCAAAGAGACATCATTAAAAAACAAGCCAAGTCCAGTGTTATCTGAAGGTGGAACTGTATATTATTTTTTCTCTGTGTCCATCTACACTATAAAAAATGTTTTATGTATAATGTGTATGGCTTTATTACATCTTACTGAGGCACTATTGGTGCATTATAAAATCAATCTATTGTAATAAGTATGCTGTTTGATGGATGTCGGCATATTTATAGCTATGCAACCATTACCCAAATTCAGTTTATTTTTAACATTCTCACAAACCTTAAACATCTCCTGACTGAGTTCTGCCCAATGCCCATTCCTGCCCCAACCCCAGACATCCATTCCCATTAGCCATGAAATAACAAGAGTTTTTTAGACATACCAGTTTTATCCAGCTCCATTTGTTCGGCATGGGTAGAAACTTGGGTCCAGATTTCATTGTGGATCTTCTTCAGGAAGTTCCCACTGTATGATTCCAAGTGACTGTAGGAGCTGTGTGTGGAGATGCTCTGCCTGGAAGGGTATGACACTATGTCCTCTAACTGTGTGTTGTTGGCGCCTTCGATGCTCAGGGCAAACATAGTCACACCCTCCAAGCGCAGGTCCAATGCAGCCTCCCGTACCGCATCATCTGATGCTCTGTGGGTGACCAACACAGCAATCTGGGGGACCCCCTGTGCCTTTCTGCTGCCACTGGACTCTGAGAAGCCTTCTTTTCTCATCTGCTCAATGGCAGCCCCAACATTAGATGCCCCAGGCCGGAGGGAGAGCTTCTGGATTTGCTGTTGGAATTCAGACTGGTTGGCGCTTGACCCCAGGGAAGAAATAGTCTGAGCCCTGTCGCTGTAGCTCATCAGCCCAAGCCGCATGCAGTTGTCCTTCACATCCACGGAGCTGGTGACATTCTCCAAGAAGTTCTGCAAGTCCCTCAGATTTTGCGTGGTCCCCACTGACTCGTCCACCAAGAATATAAGGTCGGCAAGGGAATCTTTCTGGCAGGATGTGAGAAAGGGAACTATGGAGACAGAAAAGTTGTGAGGTTAGGAGAGACCACTGGCCCCAGATGAGAGGACTTCCAGGATGGTTGAGACACTAATGCAAATGGACAGGAGTTACCACAGACCCAGTTTGAATTACTTCACCTTATTAAACAAAACAGCGAAATTTTGAATAAAACTGGCAAGGTCATTGAATTCAGAGGTTTCATGTGTATGCTTCCTTCTATACTTAGCATGTCTCCTGCCACATGCTTACAGCCAGCATTGTCACAGTCGTTTCTGCAACCACCTCTACAACAACCTTCTTCTTTGCCAGTATGACCACAGTTCACTAGCACAGCCATGGCCATCAACACTACCAGCACATGAAACTCATCACCAGTATCACCAGTATGACTGCCTCCACTGTGGTCCCCACACCCACCATTCACCAGCAATGCAAACATCATGGCTGCCACCACCTTCATCACACTCACATCTAATACGTAGGGATGGGTTTTCAGACATATTTCTGACCTCAACAAACTCACACTCGGTGGCCAGATTATATTCTTTCAAGAGGTGACAACGGCCACAAAGACAGCAAAGCAGGTGGCTTGATTGGTTCTACTAGGTGTGTGTGTGGTTGGGGAAGACTCTCACCTATGTGAGCCATGAAGTCGGGGCAGGCCTTTCTGAAAGGGTCCCGTTTGGATGAAATGCGTTAGAATTCAGTCATAGGAAATTTGGAAGAAAGAGAAATTCTAGGAGAAAGAATAGCAAAAGGCAGGGACAAGCAAGATGTACAGAGTGGCTAGAGCCAGTGGATAATGAACTCAGAAGCCATGGTAATGAACTCAGAAGGAGCAGGTCCAGATCACCTGGGAGTCACATGACCTGTTTTAAATGTCTTAAGTATTACTCTAGGGTGAAGGAAATTATGAATTCAAAGTTACAAGAAACAATTGTTCTGGGCCAGGCAAGAGACAGGACAATGGCAGTGAGACAGAGCAACAAGATCAGTTCTGATGCATGACTAGAGACAGCAGAAAGCTTAATGACTGGACACAAATGAAGAAATAGAGGGAAACTCCTGGGCTCAGGGCTTGCGTGTCTGCATGGATAGAGTCAGTGTGTCCTTCTGAGACAGACGGAAGAGTGAGTTACAGGGTAGGACTTGAGAGTTCCACCTCAGACATGTTAGCATCACTTAACATTGAATATCCAAGAGGAGATGTCAACACAAGCAGTTGTCTGCAAGAATCTCGAGTCTTGGGCAAAGTACGCCACGTTCACAGCAAGCACCTACTTCAAACATGGGTGGATGAGTCACGTCTGTGGAAAGTGGAGTCAAGAGACAAGCTTAAGCTTGCCTAGCACTACCCACTGCCAAGCAACCCCAGAAGATGGAAAAACATGTCTTATTTATCGCTGTCTCTCTAGTGTGGGGTTCCTAGCCAGAACAGGAATGTTTGTAGAGAATTCATTAAAACTAATTCGCATGAACCTCACTCAGAATCCCATACCACTGAGTATATGCCAAAGTCCCAGCATGACGTACCCAAGTCAGCATTTATTTGCCAACAGCTGTTACTATCAATAGCAATAAACAAACATTACGCAAGTCCCTTCACACTTGTTAGCAAATAGACACTGCCCCCTCACTTTACAAGAAGGACAGAAGTCCACGGGTTAAGAAAACTATCCAATAAGGGAGAAGTAGTGGGTATCCAACTCAACTGCCACCCAGGCCAGATCCAGGGCTTTGAGGTGGCTCGCCCTAACATCTATCTCATCTATGAACTGCTGGAGCGTGTGATGGGGCCAGTCCTGCAGCTCCAAAGCTGCACCTTCCATGGTGAGATATTTTCTATGCTTTGTTTTGTTTAATTTTTTGTTTTTGTTTTTGTTTTTGTTTTCCTTGTGGGAAAGTTATAAGAGAGAGAAGAGGAAGGAAGGTAGGAATGGGGAGACACATAGGGCTGGGGTGCATGATGGGAGGCTCACAAAGAATAAATAAAAAGTTAAAAAGGAGGAGGAAGAGGAGAGGAAGAAGAGGAAGAAAAAGAGGAAGAAGAGGAGAAGGAAGAAGAGGAAGAAGAGGAAAAGGAGGAGGAGGAAGAAGAAGAGGAGGAGGGAGAGAAGGAAGAGGAAGGGGTGGAGAAAGAGGAGGAAGATGAGGAAAAAGAAGAGGAAGAGGAGGAAAAAGGAGGAGGAAGAGGAAGAAGAGAAGGGGGAAGAAAAGGAAGAGGAGGAGGAGGAAGAAGAGGAGGGGAAGCGAACAAAAACTACCCACAGTCCTAAGCACCTGAGCCATAATTTAAAATCACTGAGAACACAGCTTTGCCTTAACTTCCAGAAGGCAAGCACCCTTCCATGCGGTGCCCTGTCTTGTACTACAAGGAGTAAGAGAAATATGATCAATACATGGGACCCTCTAAGAAAGAGACAGAGCTCCATTGTCCCAAAGAGACCAGACTAAGAGATACCCAGAGTCAGAGAGCAGCCAGGGAAGTCTGCCAAGCTGGGGGTTGTCCTGCTGTACTCCAAAGGCCTGGCCGGGCTTCTCACCAGAGCAGCATTCTTACTGCACCCACCTAGAGCTGTGCTTGGCCTATTTGCCTCATCACCACAACGGCATGTGCAACCTCCTGCCTTGTTTTCCCTATTTCTCAGTGATGTTTCCTAGGCCCACATCCACAGTGACTATTGGATCTTGTTCTCCCTGTTTCTCACTGATGCTTTCTAGGTCCACGTCCCCAGTGACTATTGAACTCAAGGGCATTCTGCTTTGAAGCCATCCTAGAAAACCCACCTAAGACCCAAGCACAGCATCCTTCAATAAGAAGGTGTGAGCCACTGAAGCATTAGCATTCCTCCTTTGGGCCAAGGGAGTCAAGAATCAAAGTGAATGAAGAGAAGGCCCTGTGTGTTCCTACGTGAACTACCAGGGTTTCCCGGGAGCTGAAGGGAGGGCTGTCCAGGCAGCTGCTGGACAGAAGCTAGAAGGTAACAGAGATGGCTTCTGGAATGGCAATCAGAACTTACCTAAGGACACGCTTCTGGGACTGGGGTCATAAGCCCTAAAAGGACACACTCTCATAGCTGGGGGGTCAATGCCGATCCTGAGGAGCTCTGAATACATAGACATCAGCATGGATGATGGATGGGCTCCTCAGAAAAGAAAATGGGAAATGTTCACATAGGTGAGGGAAGAGCTGAGGTGGTAAGTGACAGAGATACTGAGCCAATTCAATCTGAGATGCCTCCAATTGCTATCATTTTCATCCATAAGCCTTTGAGAAATATTACCAATATTTCTTCAGTGTAAAGATAAACTCTGCTGGGGGAGACACTGTCACTTAATAGCAGCACTTCAGACTCTCCCTAAAAAGCACTACTAATGCATCACAAAATATATATATATCCTAATATTAAGTATATGGAAATGTGGAATCTTTAGTGATAAATGTAAAAGCTATCGACATAGGATGACTAACTACACAGCTGAGCGGTAAAAGTGCCTTCTGTCTGAAGCAGGTACTAGTTGGTACTCATTAGACACAAGCTTAGAAGAAAGGATGCAAGAGGGCTCATGCCATTAGGCATACACAAGCCCAAGATGGCAGCCCGCCACACTGCTGACCAGACAAGTCACCCCTCTACTGCCTGTGTGACAAAGCATGAACATGTGCAAACAAGCCTCTCGTCCCACAGTCCTCCTTCCCACTGAGAGCTGTGATATGCTAGCTGACTGGCACTTACTGAATTATTCCCATCAGCCTCACATCACCAGGAATATGAAGAAAAAGGAACCATCTAGACGGGTTTCTGAAATCTAGGACAGCCTGACGTTCAGTTCCTCATAACAAGAAACAGGAGGCCAGATCACTCTCTAGGTTCAAGGAAGCCAGAGAAAAACAAAAGCCACCAACTCAGCCCCTACGACACTACTCACTCATGGTACAGGACAGGGACAAAGAGAGATGGAAAATCATGAAAAAGCATGCTGTCATAAGATGTGCCCAAGGAATGCTGGGAGTCAAAATGAAAGCCTCCCAAGAGAGGAGGAATACGGGGTTGAGACTTAATGATGGCTCTCTTCGGCCTAAAGGAGGCAAGGGAGGGCAACAGGATGGATGTCGGAGAAATGGCACCGGCAGAGGCAAAGAAAAGGCTGGCGTGTGGAAATCCTCAACAGCTCAATACAGCTGTGGACTGAGACAACACAGATGAGAGCTGCCGTGGGTAAGGGTGAACAGATACGGAGCCCGTGGGGAATTGGGTGCCCGCCTCAAGGCCTTCCTACCTGTCTTATCAACATCGTTTGCAGGTGTGGTCAGAGCTGCAGGTGTGGTCAGAGCTGCAGGTGTGGTCAGAGCTGCAGGTGTGACTGGGATTACAGCTGTGAATAGGTCCACAGTTGTTCCTTCCCTGTACTCAGTCACGTCCTTGATGATCTGTGTCATGTTTAGGGCAAACCCGCTGAGGTCTCTGGCAGTCCTGAGGTTGAAATGGAACTGTGAGGTGGCCATGGCCTTCAGGTTTTCCTCAGAAGCCTTCTGTACCCCTACAGAGACGATTTTCACCCCATCTTCCCGCAAGGCCTTTGAAACCTCTTCCACATCATCCTCAGACTCCGCGGAAGCCAGCACCACCAGGATTGGGGGAAACTGTTTCTTGTCTCTTCCGTTTGTGGGAGCAGAGAAATAGGTCCTGTGAGCCTCCTGCAGGGCGTTCCCTATCTTCAGGGACCCACCGATGAACCCCAAGTTCTTCTTCAGGTGGTTCAGCATGGGGTTCCTGTTCTTGAAGGTGCCCAGCTGGAACTCATTATGGAGAGCATCACTGTACTGGGCCAGGGCCACTCGGTACTTGTTGGCCTCTATGGGGAGGCTGCTGATCATCTTGTTGAGAAAAGTTCTCACAAATGGGAAGGACTTAACTCCCAGGTAATCAGAGCTGTCCACCAGAAACACCACATCTGCGTACTTGGGGCCTGGCCCTGCACAAGAAGACAGCAAGCAAGCACACAATCTTATTTCCACCATCATGGTTTAGACCTCAGTATTCACTCAAGACATACTATGTCCTTGGGTCAAAGCTTTACTAGAATTCCAAAGACCGTTTGTCCTGGAAGTCGAACAGAAAAAACCACTTCTTCTGCCTGACATGTCCTCAAATCTATTCCTGAGGGCAATTGACTTTTTTTTTATTTCTGGAGCCCCAAACTACAATATTGTACTACAAAATTAATGATACGGTAGCACTCCAGAAGGTCCCAGTGTGGTTTGAGGACTATAGAATAAGCAGTTGTCTTGGGCTGGAGAACTTAAGAGAGTGAGGAGATATTTTAGGTGTATGGAATCTTCCGGGGACCATGGAATAGGAGAATCGGAATCAGACATGGGCATGAAGCAGAGAGAGGTCACCAATGCATCACCAGGTCTGGTCTGAAAGTGGCTGAACCATACATTGCCACAGCTACCCCCATGTAGAGGCAAAGGGGGCAGTTTTTCAACTCCCCTATGGGTCCACCATTGACACAGACCATTCCCCAAAATTGGATAGAGGAAAGAATTATAGGAATGGCTTCTTTGGTAAGGGGGCCTGGGAAAGCCAGAGGCTATAAGTGCAGCCTCTTCCTTTGGTGTGCTGGGGTCGTGAACCATTACAGATTGAGGGTGCTCAGACTGGGGCTACTCAGCCTGTATATTCCATATCGTAAATGGGGAAAGGGCAATGGTTTAGTCACAGAAACACGTAGATTATGTTTTCTGTGTGGGATTCTTCGTCTCCCACCTACTAAAGGAGAAGCATATATATTTATCATATGTCATATACCATATATTACATATTGTATATTGTATATCATATATATAATAAAGAAAACATATATTAGTAAAAGAGATAGATGGACAGATTGAACCTTTCTATTGCACCTAACAAAATCAAACTACTACTCTGTACTCTGATAGCCTCCTAGTAACCGCTGCCTGCTAGGCTGTCTACTTTTATGTCGACTTCACATGAGCCAGGATGAACTGAAAACAGGGAATCTCTGTTGAGAGAATACCTCCACCAGACTGGCCCATAGACAAGCCTGCAATACATTCTCTTGACTGATGACTGATGTGGGAGGGCCCAGCTTACTGTAGGCAACGAACGTCACCCTTGAGCTGGTGGCCCTGGGTGCTATAAGAAAGCAGGCTGGGCAAGCCATGGAAAACCTAAGCAGCTCTATTCCATGTCCCCTGCATCAGCACCTGTGTCCAGGTTTCCGCTCTGCATTCTTCCCTGATTTCCCTCAGTGGCATTATAAACTGTGCTGTGGAATTGTAAACACAAATAACCCCTTGTTCTCTCCAAGATGAGACTCCTAGAGACTATAGGAAAATGTAGGAATAGTGAATTAAAGTTTTACTTCTAAAATAGTTTCATATGCTGAGTTCTGCAAGCTCGATGGAGCCCTTCCTCCTGGGAAAGCAAGCACTTGCTGGGAACTGCAGTAAGAGATGGTTGCCACAGCTCTCTGCTCACTGCACAGAGCCAGCTTGCAGAGGAAGGAGCACTTTAACCTCTACCTACAGTGTTTGTTCTAGTGATCATGTTTAACTGTGATGGAAAGTCCCCTGGGTGGAAACAGGACTCAAAGACACCCTCGGATGCTCACATCAAAAGCTGAATTCTGCTTGCCTCCGAGTGCCTGCTCAGTTGTCCGCTGGTCAGCATTTCTGCAATATTTCTAAAGATGAGGCTTAAACTATTCTATTCACAAGTAGGCTTAGTAGGCTTAGCGTGTTCCCAGAGATATGAGACACTGAGCGCTATGAAAATCAATGAATAAAGATTTTCTAGCTAGGGCTATATGATTTTTTTTACCCATAGCTTTCCCTACCTTTAAGATGAAGTCTGTTGAATGTTATGCCCTATGGCTATTATTATTATTATTATTATTATTATTATTATTATTATTATTATTATTATTAAGTGATATATACTTTGATCTGTTAGTAAATAAAGTATTCCTTTATATTAAAGTTTGATAAAGCATAGAAATGTTTATTTTTCCCAAATAATAATGAACAAAAAATATACTGGTACCTGGGCTCTGGTCTGCCAGGGTTTCAGTCCAGAGGATTAGGACAAACGCAATTAGCTGGAGCTTCATTCTGTTCATGGGGTTTCTTATTTTTATTCTGAAAAAAAATTGCAATATGAATTGTATGCAATATCAAATACCAGCAATTACTTACAGAATGGTATACCGAAAAGAAGTATTTCAAAATAAAAAGTAGGCATCCATCAAACAAGTGGAAAACAGATGTTGATGTGAGTTGAGCCCTGAATGTGGCTGTGTATGGTGGCAATGCCTGTGACCAGTGCTGGTATGGTAGCAATGCCTGTGACCAGGGCTGGGTATGTGGCAATGCCTGTGACCAGAGCTGAGTATGGTGGCAATGCTTGAAATCAGGGCTAGGTATGGTGGCAATGCCTGTAACCAGGGCTGGGTATGGTAGCAACGCCTGCCACCAGTGCTGGTATGGTAGCAATGCCTGTGACCAGGGCTGGTATGGTAGCAATGCCTGTGACCAGGGCTGGGTATGGTGGCAATGCCTGCAACCAGGGCTGGGTATGGTGGCAATGCCTGTGACCAGGGCTGGATATGGTGGCAATGCCTGTGAGCAGGGCTGGGTATGGTGGCAATGCCTGTGAGCAGGGCTGGGTATGGTAACAATGCCTATGACCAGGGCTGGGTATGGTGGCAATGCCTGTGACCAGAGCTGAGTATGGTGGCAATGCCTGCAATCAGGGCTGGGTATGGTGGCAATGCCTGTGACCAGGGCTGGGTATGGTGACAATGCCTGTGAGCAGAGCTGGGTATGGTGGCAATGCCTGTGAGCAGGGCTGGGTATGGTGACAATGCCTGTGAGCAGGGCTGGGTATGGTGACAATGCCTGTGACCAGGGCTGGGTATGTGGCAATGCCTGTGACCAGAGCTGAGTATGGTGGCAATACCTGCAATCAGGGCTAGGTATGGTGGCAATGCCTGTGAGCAGGGCTGGGTATGGTGGCAATGCCTGTAACCAGGGCTGGGGATGGTGGTAATGCCTGTGAGCAGGGCTGGGTATGGTGGCAATGCTTGAAATCAGGGCTGGGTATGGTGGCAATGCCTGTAACCAGGGCTGGGTATGGTGACAATGCCTGTGAGCAGGGCTGGGTATGGTGACAATGCCTGTGACCAGAGCTGAGTATGGTGGCAATGCCTGCAATCAGGGCTGGGTATGGTGGCAATGCCTGTGATCAGGGCTGGGTATGGTGACAATGCCTGTGACCAGGGCTGGGTATGGTGGCAATGCCTGTAACCAGGGCTGGGTATGGTGGCAATGCCTATAACTAGGGTTGGGTATGGTGGCAGTGCCTGCAATCCCATAATTTAGGAGGGGAAGGCAGTGGAATGCAGTGTTCCCCTTCATTCTCAGCTACAGCATGACTCCAAGCCAGCTCCAGCTGCATGAGCCCTCCATTCTAGTTAGCACAAAGGGTGTCTCGTTGTGGTATTGATTTGCATTTCCTTATGAGAACTGATCATACCTTTTCCCACACATGTTGGGCACTTATACATCTCCTTGCAGAAACATTTATATCATGCCTACTTTCAGAAAGACTTTTGCTGTCGTGGAGCAAGGACTGCTTATACATCCTGATACCAGACACTTAGCAGATAAATGACCTTCGAAGAGACTCCTCCCACTCTGTGGATTATATTTTACCTTCTTAAGACGCA
Source organism: Mastomys coucha (assembly GCF_008632895.1). Taxonomy (NCBI): domain Eukaryota; kingdom Metazoa; phylum Chordata; class Mammalia; order Rodentia; family Muridae; genus Mastomys; species Mastomys coucha. The sequence continues at coordinate 99,642,391 of NW_022196906.1, forward strand.
CTTTAAGACAAGCCGTTTCAAATTTTACAAAGCTCAGTTTGTCTGTGTTTTATTTTGTTACTTATCCTTTTAAGATTTATTTTTATTTTAGGTATATAAGTGGTTTGTCTGGACAGGTGTCTGTGCACCATAAGTATGCAGTGCCCTCAGAGATCAGAAGAAGGGATGAGATTCTCCAGAACTGGAGTTTTGGATGGTTGTGAGATGCCCTGTGGGTTATTTGAATTGAACCCTGAACCTCTGGAAAAACTGCTGAGCCATCTCTCCAACCCCATTGCTTAAGCTTTTAGGATAGTATCCAATGCATCGTGGTCCACTGCACTGTGATGAAGAATATCCCAAATGCTTGGGGGTGGGGTGACAGGAGCAACAGGGAATGGGGTAGTGAGGGAGAGTGGTAAGCTTAGGCTGAAGAAAGACCTTGAAAAAAGAGGGGGGGGTGCTGGGAAAGTCCCAGAGAGCTGCCAAGGGTGTGAAACACACGACCAGAGAGCTGTAAGAGCTAGTCACAGCACTGTTTAGACCTAGAGATCCCAATACTCTGAGCCTAAGAAACTTGTCATTGTGGGACTGAGCTGCCCAGCAGTCAAGCTGTTTTAGGAGCTGTAAGATGGTGCTCTTGGCTGCTCGCACCTGTTACCTGCTGCCGCTCCTGTTAGCCAAGAATGGCAATAGCTGCCAACCAGGGCTGCTGCTGGCTGCAGCCTCCCTAGAGCATACACCTAAAACTTGAGTGTCTGGGACTCTCTGGTTTCTAAAGCACAGAGTTATAGACCCCTGGCTTTCAGAGTTTGGAGATAGGAGCCTCTGAGTCACCAATCAAGCCTCAGCACTCAATGAGTCTTGGCAGCAATGAAAGGGGGTGAGCATCTGTGTGAAGCCAGCCAACTGGCTGTCGGTTAGGGGTGAGTCAAAATGGGGGTGAGCATCTGTGTGGAGCCAGCCGATTGGCTGTCGGTTAGGGGTGGGTCAATGGCGGCAGTGAAAGGGGGTGAGCATCTGTGTGGAGCCAGCTGATTGACTGTAGGTTATCTCAGTGCTTAGGGGTGGGTCAATTTCATGTGTTTCTAAGACCCTCCCCCTAAAATTCTATGATCCTTTAATGCTAAGTTGGAAAGAATTTAGTAGTGTGAACAAATTATATTTTAGAGGTTTTAATCTCTGTCTGGAGTAGAGATATCCCAAACCAGACTGGGGACTCAAAGAAACGGGGGGGGGGGGTGTTGAAAGCTTCCAAGAGAACTAACTCAGTCCCCATGCTTCCCAACTCTGAGAGCCTGGTAGGAATTCAAACTAGCATGGCCTCTGAGAGGAGGGAACCCCACTTCCCTTGTGGAAGAAGAGTTAAACCACATCAGGAGGGAGCAGTCTCCTTTGATACTGGGCAACTGCTCATTCTGACTGGGTAACTGTACTTCTTGTTGTTACCAGGGAAACCTACCTAGCCTTTTGTGTTCTCCATCTTAATAAAAAGGAGCATACATAAAGACAGTTTTACTGGGGTTCAGGGAAAACACAACAGGACAGACAAGCCGCACATCTTAGCGGCTTCCTGGAGGAGAGATGGAGAAGAGTCAGAGAGAAAACCAAGGGCCAAAGGGTGGCAAAGCTTTGGAGAAAACGAGAAAAACCCAGCGTGCCAGGGAACGCATGCTTAGAATTTTGACCAGCATCTGAAAAAGATACCAAGAAAGGAAAGAGAAAAACATGCTTAGAGCTGGGTGGATGGTCCGAGTTCAGAGGGCACCAGATTCTAGGAACTCGTGTTCCAGGAACCGCTCCAGGGACACAGGGTTCGAAACAGAGATGGCTGACTTAAAAAGGAAAAGCACTCCTGAGAATGGAAGCGGGCTGGTGGGATGAGGAAGGAGCCCAGAGCACATCGGATCACAAGGTTGACTGTAATTTATAGGACCTTTATACAGTACTCATCTCTCTAGTTTGTACTTAGAGGGCCTTCTTCAAGCATGCTCTGTTCATTAAATGAAGCCCAGGTGAAGACCGGCTTCCAGCCTCCCTCTGCATACTGACTGAGCATGCTCTGTTTGACGCATGGAGCCCCAGTAGGGCGTGGTCTCCAGCCCATTCCCTGCCAACTGGCTGGTTCATGCGTTAATCTTGACCGTTCGTTTCCTCTCCAGCCCCTACTCTCCTGTCACACTATGAGATGGTCTGTTTTGAAACATGCAATCTGGGGTCTTGAGTCAATTTGGTAAATCAGGGGAAAAAAAAGAATCTTAACAAAGTCTTTTTGTGTTTGTTTTGTTTTAAGTGCATGGCAAGGCTTGTGATATTCTGGCAGAGTCAGACACTGAGAGAAGAAATTATTTAATAAGTTATTAACACAACAAAGGCGTTGGGGTCTTGAGTCCTCTGGCTTGCAACTGCTTATGTAAACAGTTTATTGGAAGTTTACACAGCTAAATCCTAACACTAAAACACCTTATTAAATAGCTTCCTTTTTTTTCTTCCTCTCATTTTACAGCTAAAGGAACAAGAAGAAATGAATGAGAGTAGAAAATAAAAGTGAGGGTACCCCTCCCACCAGTCACTGTCTCCTTTCTCCCAGGATCTACCCTCCTCTCCTCATCCATCACTCAGGATAAATACTGCCCCCCCACACAGACCAGGATCTAGCATGGACCAGAATAAGGAGCTCAAGCAAAAGGGCAAAGGTCACAACTTTAGGAACCACGGCTCCAGCTGCTGAAGGCCCCAGACCACACATGCTTGCCTTTCCAGAAAGCTGGAGATCGGAGGTCTATTGAAGTTGAACAGTAAATTCAAGGTCATAAGGCCTCTGGTGCTTTGGCCCATTTCTGGGGACATCTGGAATGCCTATTTGGTTTTCCCATCAGTAGGGACAGTGGGGGGCCCAGCCTGATTTTCTTGTCTTTCTGTGGGTGCTACATGGTTCTACGGTCTTTGGTTTTCTTGTTTCTTCCCTGGCTCCATTCCTCAGAGAATGTGTGATCTCCTCCATATCCCCAAATCTATCAGCACCCAGAGCCCAAGTTTCTTGCACATCCATCGGACACTTAGCACATTTCACCATGTCCTGTGACTCTACACAGGCTTCTCTTTTCTTCCCATCTTTCCCATCTCTAGCCCATCTTTTCTTCCTAGTTTGAACAGCTGCTGACAGCAGGGCTGGATGCCTGTGTCCCACCACTGAAAGTCCTAATTATCCAGCTCAGTGTCTGCTGCTCAAAACCAGGTCCTCAAGAAAGAGTTGTTGAACTGGGTTAATTAGGAAATGATACGATTGCCACTCGGTGCCCTATCAAACCTCCCATTTCGGCAAGGCTGGGCACTTCTAGGACAAAAGACCTGTCTTGAGTGTCCCAAGGATGACAAAGGAATGCTCTATACAGGAGAAGCCATCTCTACAGTTTAAGCATCCTACATCAAGCCCAAGTGCCATGCTTCATCTTTGTTGTCAACTTAACTACATTAGAACCACCTAGGAACATGTCTCTGAGTTTGCCTTTGAGGGTGTTTCTGAGAGGTTTAAATAAGGATGTAGGTGGCACTGCTCTGTGGGCTGGGGCTCCAGGCTCAATAAAAAGGAAAACCTAAGCAGCTGGAACACCTCAGTTGCTAAAGTGGTGGCTTTGCAAGCATGAGGACCTGAGTTCAATTCCCAGCACCCACGTAAAAAGCCAAGTGTGTACCTGTAAGCCCAGTACTGGGGAGGTAGAGACAGGAAGGTGCCTGGGATTCACTGGCCAGCAAGCTTAGCCTTACTGGTAAGCTCCAGGACAATGAGAGATCCTGTCTCAAAGGAAGTGGGTAATGTTGCTGAAGATAACACCAGGGGTTATCCTCCAGCCTCCACAAATTCTCTCTCTCTCTTTCTCTCTCTCTCTCTCTCTCTCTCTC
>NW_022196906.1:99646282-99689932 GCF_008632895.1 Mastomys coucha
CTCTCTCTCTCTCTCTCTCTCTCTCTCTCTCTCTCTCCCTCTTAAGAATAGACCTATGTAGACAAGTATGGTGGTGCATGCCTTTAACCTCAGCAGTTAGGGGACATGAGTGAGGTAACCCAATCACAAAAGAACACAATGGTATGCATTCTCTGATAAGTGGATATTAGCCCAGAAGATTGGAATGCACAAAGTGCAAACCACAAACTACAAGAAACTCAATAAGAAGGAAGACCAAAGTGTGGATACTTCGTTCCATCTTAAAATGGGGAACTCCATAGAAGGAGTTGTAGAGACTAACTACGGAGCAGAGACTAAAGGAAGGACAATCCAGAGACTGCTCCACCTGGGAATCCTTTCCATATTCAATCATCAAATCTAGACACTATTGTGGATGCCAGCAAGTGCTGGCTGACAGGAGCCTGAGGTAGCTGTCTCCTGAGAGGCTCTGACAGTACCCAACTAATACAGATGTAGAGGCTCACAGCCATCCATTGGACTGAGCACAGGGTCCACAACGAAGGAGCTAGAGAAAGGACCCAAGGAGCTGAAGGATTTGCAGCCCCTTAGGACGAACAACAATATGAACTAACTAGCACCCTCAGAGCTCTCAGGGACTAAAACTCCAACCAAAGAGTACACATGGTGGGACTCATGGCTCCAGCAGCTTATGTATAACAGAGGATGGCCAAGTCAGTCATCAATGGGAGGAGAGGCTCTTGGTCCTGTGAAGGTTCTATGCCCCAGTGTAGGGGAATGCCAGGGCCAGTAAGCAGGAGGGTGTGGGGTGTTGAGCAGGGGAAGGGAACAGGGATTTGTTTTGGGTTTTTTTTATTTTTTATTTATTTATTTATTTTGGAGGGGAACCTGGGAAAGGAGATATTGTAAATAAAGAAAACATCTAATAAAAAATTAAAATTAAAATAAAGAGAATAACCTCTTCCTTCCTCAAGTTGATTCTTGTTAGGTGTCTTGCCATATCAACAAATAAAATAACTAATATACCATTCTACCATATTGGACCATTTTTGAACCGTTCCTGAGGATAGAGAGACTATAGCAGGGTGCAGGGGTACAGAGACAATCCCAGCTTCACCTTTGCAATAAATGGAGGCCACATGGCTGGCTCAGGGTAGGAGAAATAAAAAGGAAGTTTTGCCTGCCACACAGGACAATGAAAATGACAACCCAGTCTTTACATAAAGCAAGAGCAGTGTATTTCACAAGCCTGTTGGCCCTGTTGAATATGGTTTAGATTTAGCAGGAAAAAAATAGACAAAAAAGCTTGAAAGAAGATTCCTGTTCTCTTTGTTTACTCTCTGAAAGGAAAACTTTTCCAGAGCAGAGACCAAGTCTCTCTGACTCCAGTGCTTGGTGCAGAGTACTAAGTAACAAAGGAAGTAAATGAGAAAGGTAGACAGCAGATAGCTATGTAAGAAGACAGCATGAGGTATCATTTCAAATGAGGAAATCAGCAAAACACTTGGAAAACACTTGGAAAACAGCATAGAATGTGGGAAAGACTTCGAAGAAGAAGTGGCCTTGAGAAGATCTGAAAGATTCCCGGAGTATAAAAGGCAAAGGTGGCAAAGACCAGAATGACATCGAGTCCTGTGGGTAGGAATAAGCAATAGAGGGATACATGTGTATGCGTGTGCACCAGAGTGTGTGCGTGTTTGTGTGTGTATGTATGCATGTGTGTGTGAGAGAGAGAGATGGAGGCAGAGAGGGAGACAGAGAGGGAGACAGAGAAGGAGATGGAGAGGGAGAGACAGAGAGAGAGAGAGAGAGAGAGAGAGAGAGAGAGAGAGAGAGAATCAGAGACTGGAGACTTCTACATCAACAGTGTCCAGGATGTTGTGAGGAAGGGGAGACTTGCAAGACAATGTAGGAAAGGCAGGGTTGGGAGGACCAGGGGTACAAGACTTTTGATACCCTATGGAGCTTTGAAGGAACTTAACTTCATTCTGTTGACAACTATGAGCCAATGATGGGCTTTGGCTGGAGAAGAGTTATACTAAGATGCTTGGGGTGCAGGAAAAGGATGATATTTTTGCATCACGTAGACCTTGAAGGAGCCTTTGAGTTCACTTTCCAATACTGAAGTCATCTTATGCACAAAAAGGAGGAGATCAAGGATGGAGAACAGAGAGGAGCCAAGAACTAGACAACATAGCCTGTTGGCACAAGGAAACTGCCCCACAAGCTTCTCTCCTTTCTGCAGGAGGAGACAATATCTGTTATTTCATTCTAAGGACATACTCACCAGAACAGAGTGGATTAGCTCTGTGTATGCCTCTGTCTTCTAGGACCAAGATGAATAAGGCTTAGAAGAAACTCTGCTATAGGTAAGTTAACAACTCTATCATCTGTCACTTGCTAGCCAGCTAGCCCCACAGTAGATAGATAATTCATGGGACTATTGCAGACTTTCAGGTACATTAAAAAGCCTCCTTCCAAGACCATATGAGCCACTTAAGGAGTCAGAATAATTTGCAAAGAGATAAAACACAGGAAGTCCCAAATGCCAAGCCATAAACTAAGGAATCCGCTTTGTAATAAAAGAAAAGGACAGAACTCTACAAATGTTTTAAATTTTTTTGAAAAATTTATGGGAAATTTTTTGGATGAGGCTTATCCTGGTCTGGTTCCTTGAGTTTTCTGTGAAAGCTTTGGATGTACTTGTGGGAGGTAGTATGTTGAGGAATAAAATATCCAACAAGATTTGGTTCTGCATACTCAGCACTCATAATTATTTGCTAAATTATAGCTCATTACTACTGAGAATCAAAGTTTTACCCTCGCTGTGCTTTTTTTTTTTTGGGGGGGGTGGTTTCAAGACAGGGTTTCTCTGTATAGCCATGGATGTCCTGGAACTCACTCAGGAGACCAGGCTGGCCTTGAACTCCCACACTGTGCTTTTAAGTGCTTGTTGCTACTTTCCTCAAATGAATATATATTTTTCTAAATTTATTTCCTAGTCAGCTGTCTTGATTAGCTTAGTTTTGGCTTCTCTTTGATTTTCTTAGTTGTGAGAGGTCAGAACAACAGTACTTACACATCTCTTACGTGGCCATCAACACTCTTCATCCTTCATCTTTACCACTTTCCCTAGGTGTGTACTTTTATTTACTAAAACCACAGAAGAGTGAACTACTGTTAGGTATCTTACCCACATGGTCTGCGGCTAGCACGCTCCATGATATTAACCTGAGTAGACGGACAATGGATCTCTGGATAATCAAATTCAGACTATGGCTGCTGAATTTGATTATAGCTCACTCTTTGCAAATATATTTTTAAAATCTCATCACAGCCGGGCGGTGGTGGCACACGCCTTTAATCCCAGCACTTGGGAGGCAGAGGCAGGCGGATTTCTGAGTTCGAGGCCAGCCTGGTCTACAGAGTGAGTTCCAGGACAGCCAGGGCTACACAGAGAAACCTTGTCTCGAAAAACCAAAAAAAAAAAAAAAAAAAAAAAAAAAAAAAAAAAAAAAAAAAAATCTCATCACAATGCAAAACTAAATATGTGAAGTGATATTTACTCTCTCATTTCTACTACAACATAACCCTGTCCACCCATTAAGGAAATAGACTAGGGACCAGAAGTTTAGAATCACTGTCAGCTGACTGAGCACATCATCTTAGCCAAGTGCCTGTCTTTTTTACCTCCCGGAATTACTGTGGGATGTAAAGCTAGCAATTTACACAGCCTCCTTCAAGGCCTAGGTAAGAATATCACTATTACTCTATTTCATGCCTGAAGTACTTCTACTTGGGGAGGATTATCTGTTTTACTTGAATGCCCTTAAACCACCCAGTTATCTAGAAGGCTGGTATTAAGACATTCTCTCCAAGACCCTAATTCATTGATATACACATTCATGTGCATGCAATATGTGCTCACTCGCATACACATACACACGTGTACACACACACACACACACACACACACACACACACACACACACACTATATTCCCCAAAGAACTAAGAACTATTCTCATCTTGTATCAGTATTGCAGACTTGCAGTTTCCTGTCGAATATTCCAACATTCTCTATTTTTTTCACTATTGGGAAAAACCCTATAGAGGCCAGAGTGATGGTTGAGCAGTCAAGAGCCCTTGTTCCTCTTGCAAGGATGCAGCTGGCCTTTGCTACATTGTAAGTTCTTTCTTTCACCATCCTCCATCCTTTTTCTACCCTTTCACCCCCCTAACACTAGATAAAAGAGAAAGGAGGATAGAGAGGAAAGGGGGCAATGTTATCATTAGACCATTTCCTGCTGATAAGGGGCATTGAACTCTTTGGGGCAAGTTTAATCTTTGCCATCAGGATATCTAATTTCTTTTTCTTGTTGTTTCTTCTTTGCTCATGACTACTTAACAAACCATGACCAACAGCAAGCAACCAACAACACAACAACAAAAACAACCCCACCTGTCAGGGACCTAGCATTTATATACGCTCTCAGAAGTCCCCAAAATTACAAACGTCACCCAGTCACAGAAACTATCTGCACCTGGCAAAAATCACACCTTTTCTAGAGCACGAGGCAAATCACAGTCAGCCACTGTGGATAATGTGAGGCAGCCACACATCTTACACCTGGGACTAAAAACAAAAACATATTCTTTAATACTCATTTTTTAAAGAAACTAAAACTCCAAAATTGTCACTACACACATGGCTATTCCTAACCATCTGTAACTCCAGCTCCAAGAGATCTGACACCCTCTTCTAACCTCCATAAGCACTGCGCACGCACCATGCATTTACACACAAGTAGACAAAGCACTCACACACATAAAAGATAAATAAGCAAATAAGTAGATAAATAAATAAATAAATCTTTAGGGGAAAAAAAGGAAAAAGAAGACTGGAGACGTGACTCGGGGGGTTAAGAGCACTGTCTGCTCTTCCAGAGGTCCTGACTTCAAGTCCCAGCAATCACAGTATGGCTCATAACCATCTATAATGAGGACAGGTGCTCTCTTCTAGCATGCAGACATACAGACAGACACAACACTGTATACATAATAAATAAATCTTAAAAACAAGAAAAAAGGAAAAAGAAAGAAAACCTTATATTGATAGACAAGATGATGTACTGGGCTATGAAAACACACTATAAACACCCCAGAAGCTAAGGCTATCGTATAGATAGATGAAAAAGTTCTGCAACCCAGCAAGAAAATAGAACTTTTCTCAGTGTGTTAGTTCTCTGGTCTCTGTGAAAAAAAATTAGTGATAGTATACATGGTTAAGCTTTTAACAATACTCATATATAAATAATTAGCATGTAAATTATAAATTATGCTTTCCTATTAATCAAGAAGTCTGGCCAGACCTTTGTCAATATACATTACAATTTACTCAAACTTGTGTTTTAGTTTCCAAGTCGTTAAAATCAATTAGCCTGGCCTAGATTGATGGCTCAGCAGTTAAGAGCATTGACTGCTCTTCCAGAGGTCCTGAGTTCAAGTCCCAGCAACCACCTGGTGGCTCACAACCATCTGCAATGTGATCCAATGCCCTCTTCTGGTGTGTTTGAAGACAGATACAGTGTACTTATACATAAAACAAATCAATCTTAAAAAAAATTAGCCTAAAATTAGCTATAATTACAACGTTAATAAATGTTAGCACATATTCAATATATCCACTATATGGAAAACATTTTATGTGCTGTCTATTTCAGCTCAATTCTTCCCTTAGTTGTGTAAAGTAACTACAATTACACCCATTTTACAAAGAGACAGAGGATCAAGAACTTATCATAGCTTGCCCAAAGGCTTGCAATCTCTTGACTACAAAGATATTTTTCCAATTCGCTAAAATTCTAATTCTATCATTCTGGTCTCTTCATGACCCTGCTACCTTCCAAGATAATAATCATTAGCCTAAAACATCATTGCATGTTAAGAGAACGGGCTTGAGGTATTACCTGAGACCATCAAATGAGCACATACTCATTGAAACCTTCAGAACAAACCATGTGCAGCCTAGATCTGAAAATTAACCATTGCAAACTGTGGTGGCTTGAATAGGAATGACCCCCATAAATTCATGTGTTTGAATGCTTGGCCCATGGGGAGTGGCACTATCAGGAGGTGTGGCCTTGTTGGAGTAGGTGAGGCCTTGCTGGAGGAAGTAGATCACTATGAGGATGGGCTTTGAGGACTCCTAGTGCCCAGTGTGAAATGGTCCCCTTCTGCTGCCTGTGGATCAAGGTGTAAATTCTTCGGTTCCTCCAGCATCATGTGTGCCTGCACACTGCCAGGCTTCCTGCCATGATGATAATGGACTGTACCTCTGAAAGTATAACCCAGCCCCAATTGGATGTTTTCTTTTAAAAGACTTGCCTTGGTCCTGGTGTCTCTTCACAGCAATAAAGCCCTAACTAAGACACAAACCATCTTTGCAGGCTTCCAATACTCTCAGAGATGCCTCCTGGTTTTACTGACATCACTAAAACTGTTTTCCAAGCAACCCTGATCAGTATCTGATCTTGTGTTGAGCACATCTCTGTTTTATCCGAAACAGTGATGGTCATTCAGTGTCATACGCCTCTGATTGGCAGGAAATAAAACTGGCAAGTGCTTAACCAGAACACCACACACTTACTGCATCCTAAGAGAGGGGAATCTGGGAAAGACCTGCAAAGAAAACGGTACCAAAAGGAAGATGTAGGCTTAGTTGAATTAAACCACTAAAAGAAAAAGTATGACATGAATAACTGACCACAAACTATATGTGTGCCTTCGTTATCAAATATTTAATGAGCTGGGTTCTGGGCAAAGATCAGAGCCAGTTCATCTGTAGGAATGATACAGAACCTTGGGGATTTGTATTTTTAAGTCAGTTCCTTAGAAGTCTCGGGATACCCTAGGGACCACTAAGATGTCTCAGCTAGTAAAATGGCTTGCTGCCAAGTCTGAAGATATGAGTTCAGTCCCCAGAATCTGCTTAGTGGAGGGAGAAAACTAAATCCCACAACTTGTCCTTTGACCTCTGAACATACACCAGTGGCATGTGTGGGGACACACACACACACACACACTAAGAACTAATAGTATACCTATTTGTTCTACTTGTAAACTGTAGCATAATAAATCAAAGTATACATGTCCAAAAGTGTATCTTGCAAATGTGAGTTTTTCTTATCAATTTGGATCAGAATTCAGAAAATACATCTCTTCCAAAATTTCTAACCAATCAGGCTAGATGGACAACATCAGCAACAACAATGAAAATTAACTTCTGAAGGGCAGCTAAGCCCTGAAAACCAGCATCCACATGGGCTAGGAAACCCTGCACCTAATTCATAAGGCGTCCACCACTGAAGACAAAGCGGGCCTCAACGTGGAGATTCTGAGAGCTGCCAACTCGCTCAGCATCTTCGCTGGAGTTCCACACACTCTAGAAACTCAGCAGTGTTTGTAGAAGCTGTGGGTGCTGCTTTGAGGAGATCTCACAGGGCAGTTTAGACTTTGAGGCCAGACACCAATTCCCACGGTATGGTGTATCAGACCGTTGTGGAATCCACCCACAGTACACCCACTGCTCTCTATGAGGGCTCTCTCCGTGGGCCTTAGACACCAACGGACTGACTGAATGATAGAGTAGTCGGACGCCCACCTTGTGATCCGCAGTCTCTTAGATTCACATTCAGCAGGTCTAGGTTGGAGAGCCCCCAACCCCACCCTCGGCGAGCAGGCATTTCAAAGCAGCTTCTAAAACCTGGAAACCACACTGCATTGAGGTCCTCTTCCATTCTAAGAGGCTAGCCTCTAGGACAGTGGTTCTCAACCTTCCTAACGCTGAGACCCTTTAATACAGTCCCTCATGTTGTCATGACCCCTAACTGCAAAATGATTTCCCTTGCTACTTCACAACTGTAATTTTTTAAATAACTGATATGCAGGATATCTGATATGCGACCCCTGGGAAAAGGTCATTGGACAACACCGGGGGGAGCGGGGGGGGGGTGGGCGATCACGACCCACAGTGAGAACTGCTGCTATAGGAACCTCCGTTTCCACCAGGGTCAATTTTCTCTGAGCCTCGATCCTGGAACCCAAGCAAAATTTGCAGAGGAAAAGAGTCTCCTTACACCCTGAGTCTCAGGCTGGGAACCCCTGCACCCCACACTCACCAAGGCTTCCTGGGGTCCCCGAGGATCCTGGGGCAGCCCGCCGTGTGTCCCCTGTGGAGCATGCGCCTCGCTGCTGCGTTCTGGCTGCTCCGGGGCAGGTGCAAACTGAGCCCCAGCAGCTCTTTTAAGTCAGCGCTGACTGACTCGCCCTTGGCCCGGCTCCCCCCAGGGACTCTAAAGCTTGGCAAACTTGAACTCCAGCGGTCAGAGGCCTCCAGCTGTCTTTTGGCTTGGCCCACCGGTCTTAGCGAAGCCGCCTGAACTTGGCAAGGCAGAGTTTCTCAGAAATCCACAACCATCTCAGCTGGCTGAGAGGTCACTGTGGCTACTGGGGCTGAGGAGTGAGTGGCTTTAGGACTCCTAGGGTTTGCAGTTCCTCAGAGCTAGCCAGCAGGGAACCAGAGAAGATCTCCTAGAGGGGCCATACCCTAAGGAGAGCAGGATAAAGAGAAAAAGCTAACCTCAGCTAACCTCAGAAGCAGCAGCGGCTTTTATCCTGGGATTTCTGGAAGGAAAAGGGGGTGAGGGGTTGCGGGGGGCGAGGGGGGTGGCGAGCAAAGGTGTGCTTAGCAGGTCTGAAAGCCTGGGCTATCCTTAGGGTTAACACTGGCCTTTTGTTTGTCTTTCATGGACACGTATTTGTGCTTGAAATTTCACCTTAACACACAAACAGCAGACACCTGCTGGAGTTTCTTGCAATGATTAAAGTCTATCATGAGAGACTAGGGCTCCCCCTCGCTGAGCAAACACCTCCTGAACGCCACCCCCACCCCTGCCCCAATATTACCGTTGCTTCTGATGTTAGAAAGTTGCCATGTGTGTCCCCACAAAGAATGAGGTGGGGAAGGGAAACGAGATCGGAAACCGATGACTAAGAATTTTTCTCTTTTATTATTATGTCGTTTGCTTTTTTACAGAAAGAACACAAAATTCTGTAAACCAACACCTGTTTTGGTTTGCATTAATAAGAAAAAATTATTATGTGAGAGTAAAACAGTTTGTCTCCAAAGAATGTATCCCCTCTGCCCTGAACCCACTCACTACAGAGTTCCAAGCGATACACACAGGGTGTCCCGGGATCCTGAATGTGAGTGTCACAGCTAGCTCTCCAGAGGACTCTCAGATCCTGTCCAGGCGTTAGCAGTTGCTGACCATACAATGAAGCACAGAGTGACACCTGGGGACAAGCCAGAGCTGGGGGACAAAATCAGCTTCTAATTCACACTCACACCAGGCCCAAAGGGAAGCTTTACGGCTGTTGTGTCCACATTCCCAGGGAGCAAAGATGTATTCATTAGGATCACCTTTCCAAGCAGAGTTACTTACGGGAGAAAAGCAGCCCACCGGATCAGAGAATTCCCTACACAGTATTATTATGGGAGGTTTGTTCGCAATGCAAGTGAGACAGTTATGATTTAAGTTTTACAACCACCGTATGAAATCAAGTGTCCTTGGGGATCTGTGGCCTTTTCTGGAGAAATCAACATTTCCGGTTTCCTTTTTCTTCTTCTAAAACTGAAACAAACTTCCCCCGAAAAAACTGTAATGTAAAACACATCCCCTCTTGAGAATTGTATTCATTCTAGTAAAGATGCATTAGCTGAATTCAGACCAAGGCAGTGGAATCTGGAGCAGAGCAGATGAAGGTATCCGGGCAGGAAAGACACTACGCCTGGATTCCTAATTCAAGGGAGGGACTCTGATGAACCTAAATTACTTCGCTAAATTGGGTTGCATATTGTCTTTTCTCTGGAAAAGAAAGGGGTGTTAAATAAAGGGAAAGAAACCCAGATTCTTCAAGTATAAAAAAGCTTTTAAGTTTTTTCCCAGACATTATCATTACTTACATTTGCTGTTCAGTAATCGAGCCTGCATAGTGCCTGTCTTCTGCAAATGTTTTAAATTGAGAACTACATCAATGTTAGATACTAAACTCTGCTCTGTGCTCCTTGGTCCCCACTGGGAAACACTGGTGAAATTTAAAATCCGTATTATCAGGAATATGCAAGATGATTTTGGATACAGATGGCTTGACTGGGATATGACTTTCTCTATGATGCAATCAGAACTCATAAAAGAAAACAAAAAGAACAGGAAATGCTTTCTCGGTGTCACTCGGTCACGCCTGTGATAAATTAGATGAATTAATAATGGTCAGGAATATGGCTCCGTTTGTCAAGCATCTGCCATATAAAACTGAGCACCTGAGTTCAGATTCCCAGAACCCAAGAGAACACAGGCTGCATGCAGAGGCTTTAGTCTCAGCAAACCTGTTGAGAGATGGAAAGTAAATGCCAGAGAATCTCTGAAACCTCCCAGGCCAACTACTCCAGCAAAGGCTCCAGTGAATGAGGAAAGAACCCAGATTCAAACATGGTGGTAGGCAAAGACCAAAGGCAAGGTTATCCTTGACTTCCTACCCCAATACACATAAACTCACACACTCACACACACACAGTCTCACACACACATACACACACTCACACACACATACACTCACACACACTCACACACATACATGCACCCACACTCATACACACACATACACACACACTCATAAACTCACACATTCTCACACTCAACATACACACACACTCCTACACACACTCACACTCATACACACACATATACATTCTCACACACACTCACACACATACACACACTCACACTCATACATACACACACACTCATACACTCATACATTCTCACACACTCAACACACTCACACACACTCATATACACACATACACACTCACACTCGTACACACACACTCACACACACACTTTTAAAATTAATAATAAATGTTTACTCACAACTTAAGCCAATCCACTCTCCTCTCATTATTAAATAATATTAGAATATAATTTATTCTCTTCTCTATGTTTAAGCCACACTGAAAACAAGTACAGGTGACTTAGCTGCTTGCTCCTGAAAGACAAGGCTGGAGCCAAACAAAACAGCTGGCTTAGCAATAGTGATCAGTTTACCAAACAGCTGGCTTAGCAATAGTGACCAGCTTACCCAAACAGCTGGCTTAGCAATAGTGACCAGTTTACCAAACAGCTGGCTTAGCAATGGTGACCAGCTTACTCAAACAGCTGGCTTAGCAATGGTGACCAGCTTACCCAAAAGACTTGCCTCAACTCTTTCATCTCTTCCTTTCCAACAACCCAAAGCCAACATACCATGAACTCCCCCCACATGCAACCCTTTCTCTCACTTCCTAACCCCACCATCCAGGCCAGGACCTCACTCCTGCAGACTGACACGCATGACAATAGACACCCCGAGGACTCCCTTTCAGCAGAACCCTGAAGGCTCTGTCTCTGTGGATTTCACCTTTACTAATCTCCTTTGTCTAATCTGCAGGGCATAGCCTGGTTGCTAGGGTGCTAGCCTAGCAACCACAGAGGCATGGGTTCCATCTCTGGCCCTGCCCAAATTGACTGTAGTGACACAACCCTGTACTCTCAGCACCTCCAAGATGGAGGCAGGAGAGTCAGAAGGCTGGTGTCATCTTCAGCTAAGCCTTCAAGCCTCCCTTGAAAAAAAAAATCTGAATTTCAAGAAACCTGAAGAGAATCTGTCTGGTCCTAAGGGGAAGGTGACTAAAAGCCCACCACCCAAGACGGAAAACCCCCAAGTCTTCATGAGTCAGCCACAGGCCTCGCCAAACACTCCGAGCCCCATGGCAGGTGTGTGTCTGCATTTTGATGTTAAAGCTAATAAAACAATATTTCTTTTAGATCTTACTGAACAAGAATAACAGCTCCATTATAGATTGCTAAGCTGTAGGGACACACACAATCATAGTCATGCAACATCTTCCAAGCCAGAACGTGACTCTGAGGAGACAACGACTCTCAGCTCACAGACAGCGCGATGCAGATTTAAGATGATGAGGATTCAGGGCAAGCCGTCTGTTTTTCTAGCGAAATGAACATAATATTTGCCACACAATACCTCAGCATAAACAAAACGATGTACTTGTAAAGTGGGTCTTCTATTACATGTTTTACTTTAATGGCAGTCTGATTTGGAACAAGTTATTTGATTTGTTTTTCCTCCAGATTTCAGTTCCCCGAATTGTTAAGTATACAACATATTTATGTTGCTGTTCGTTATGTAGATCTGTTAGCTCTGAGAGCCCGGTGTGTATCATGTAGTTAATGCTCCACGAAGACTGCTTTCTTCTCATTAGGTCACCTGATGCCTTGTCCTAAAAGCCACACCGAACAACACATTCCCCTGTCTGTTAGGAAGACACACTTCACAGGAGGCACAGGATGTAACAATTAGCAATTTCATACCAAAACCCAGACACCTGTGATTTTAGAAAAGCATTCCTTATGTAGGGTATTTTAGACATGGTAGAATCCAGGGACGACTCATGTTTACATTTGTCAAAAGCTTACAGGACACAGGGTTACTCTAAAACAAACTACAAGAGCAGAGAAGGTGGCCTTGCAGGAAGGAAAGGGTATAGTGCCCCACTTCCTGATCCAGGGGGGGTGGGACTACAGGTGACCAACAGAAAAAGCACACCAGTGTCACAGCTAGCACATCACTGGCAGGCCATCCCTGTTACTCCCTAGAACCTGTGACCACGGGTCTTCATTCCCCAGCAGCATAAAGAAATCAGGGTTGGTTCTAGATACGCCACACTCAGCACCACAGTGGAGGAAGAATGTGGCCAGCAAAGGGGAAACTAACATGCAGAAGGTCCAGGCACAGCTTACAGCTTTGGATTTCTGCTCCTGACCCCAGTGTGAGCAGCAAGAGTTGGGTCTCATGGGTTTTGCAGTCCATCATGTGCAACAGTGAAATTAGGACCCATATTCTACAGAGGGAAATCAGCTTCATCAAGAAAGGCCTAAGGCAGACCCCAGAAAAATATGTTCATGTAATTTTAAGATGCAGAGGAAAGGGGCTGAGTGTGTGGATCAGTGGTAGAGTACATCTCTAGCATGCAGAAGGCCCTGGGTTCAATACCAGCACCTCAAAAATCATTGTAGAGGACAGAAAAAAAGGCAGAGATAATGTGGAAGCAAATCAGTGGGACTCAGAAGCTCAGACCATGATAAACCTATGTGGCTTGTGCTTAGTGATTACCAACCAGCTTACCTCCTCCAGTGAGTTTTCAAGGTTTACAAATACCTCTTATATGATTTGGGTTGTTTCTTGGTTGGTTGGTTGGTTGGTTGGTTTTGATTTTTTTTGTGTTTGTTTTGTTGTTATTGTTGTTTGATTTGGAGGTTTGTTTTTGTTTTTGTTTCTGTTTAAAACAGAGTCTCTATATATAGCCCTAGCAGGCCTCGAACTCAAAGAGATCCACCTGCCTCTGCCTTCTAGTTGCTGGGGAGTAAAGGCATCCACCACCATACCTAGCACTTATACAATTTTTAATAAACCCATCATCAGCCCCATATATCTCTATACCCTTATTTTTTTTATATAAACCCCCAATCCTTTTCTCTCTGAATGCCAGTTCATTCATTCAAAGAACATTTATTAAAATCCTACTGTCTCTCCAGTTTACATACTGGAGACACAGGGTTGAGTGATAAGCTGGGTTCCTCCTAATCTTGGAGAATGGAGATGAGAAGCAGCTGAAGGACTCTGGAGTCCTGTGCCTGCTGAGGAAGCCAAAAATCACAGGTTTCTCTGGCACAGGAGGCATCGGGGTGAGGAGAGACTTTGGGACTAGAGCTCCTCTCAAGCAGGGAACTTGAAGTTTGGCTTAAAGCAGCCTTGGCTTTGCAAGGGCCAGGCTTGGGATCTCCTAGTACAAAAGCAGTGGAACAGGACAGACCTTAGCATTTCCTAGGAACTGATAGAGCCCAGGATCCCTGGGACTGTGTGGGTGAGAAATTGGCATGCAGAAAGAAAGAGGAAAAAAAAAGTGATTGGGATTGGGGCTGCATCCAGCTGGGCTTTGACAATTATAATAAAAGTGTGGGTTTTATAATAATTTTGGTAGGGGCTTATTGAAGAATTTGTTGGAAGTATTGCTGGGGGTTGCAGGAGAGCATGGCCTGATGCATGATGGGAAAGCTTGTGGAGCGTCAGTGGGACCCTGGGCTGGGGAAAGGAGGACAGTGTAAATGTCAGAGCACTAGTTATCAGTGTATGATGAGAGCCAGGATGACCGCCATCAGTGTCATGATTTAGCGACACTGCTTTAGGCTGATCCTTGCTTCCCTCTGTCTTCTGTGGAGGAGAAGCTGGCAGTAAGTAGCGTGTCACCAGCCAGCCATGTTGGCTAGCTTCCACCCGCCCCCCGCATCCGTCCATCCCTTGATAGTGCCTCTGAGAGTCACGGGGACACAGCCTCATGTTCCCCAGAATTCCCAGGTTCCTGGAAGCTGCTGGACTGCAGGATGAAGCTCATTAGCCAGATCAGCCCACAGGTAGTTTTCCCTGAACTTTCACTTCTCTTCATTCGCAGCTTCGTTTCCCTTTATCTCTAAACTGAGCCTCAAACTCAACAATACGCTAGTGGAACCAATTTCACATTTAGCCATAATTCCAGGCATTTTTCATTGTAATATTTGCATGCTCTCAATTAAAAAAAAAAAATGTGCTCGCCTTACTAGTTAGATTCAGAAGCTAATCAGTTATATCCCGTCTCCAGCGACGGAGAATCTGATTTGAGTTTGAGCATCTGTTTTCGCTGGCCAGGTGGTGATTCCTTTTGCCTATGAAGAAACTCTTGGTATCTGGAACTAAAGAGAAGCATGAATTTGCTGTCAAGATAAAGAAACCAGGTCCTCGCTGCCACGGTGGCCTCCTTAGCCAGCCTGGACAAACCCCCAGCAAGTCTAGGTTTCCATAGCAAGAGCTCATGGGTCACAAACCTTCCATTGTCTCTGAATCCTTCTTGCTGAAACGTGAATGAGAGAAGCCACCCTGGAAGAAGAAACAACACAGGAAAGGGAAGGCAGCTTGAAGGACTCAGGGTGATGATTATGGAACACAGTGTCCCCTAATGTAGCATCCATTTTTCCTGAATGTGCTATAAGCTGCAATTTAAATCTTTAAGTCTCATTTCCTTACTAGATACCCCCATACCAACTCTGACCCTGTCTCCACCATAGTACTATAGAGAGAAGTCCTGCTGGCCTTCAGGGAAGGGTCAGACAGGGGGACCTTCATGAAGTGTGCCTCTCCTGTATACCTTTCACAACCTATGGAGAGTGAAGAGCTTTGATGAGGGTCTGCTAAGCTCTAGTGAGCGCAGAGCAGCTGGACAACTTCAGGTTCCAGGTGGAAGGCTGAACTTTAAAGATGCCTAACAGTCTACCTCTAAAGCAAGTCTGACTTTAAACTCGCATATTTAACTGTGCGTGGGCGTGGTGGGTATGAGTGTGGGTGTGCAGGTGCCACCGCACAGGTGTGGAGGCCATGAGACAATCTGAGGGAGTAGGTTCTCTCCTTCCACGGGGAGGGTCCCCGGGACTGGACTCGGGAGCTCAGGCATAGCAGTAAGCACTTTCAACTGCTGAACTGTTGCAGCTGCCCAAAACAGGGATCTAAATAACAGCAGGATGAAGTTCAACTTAGAGCCAGAAATGTAAATGGGAGTGGTTTAGATTTAAAAAAAAGAAGAAGAAGAAGAAGAAGAAGATGCAAGTCTACTTTGGTGTGGCCCACACAGTCCAGACTGCCATACACCTTCACTCTTTTGCAAAGCTATATAAAAATATGTGTGCCTACTGACATGCCGCTGAGCCTTAAAAACTCACTCAAATGTTCCCCTAGAGTTCTCTTTCCATCATCATCCCCACTCCAGGCTCTGTAGAGCACACTCTCTCCCACTCCCCCTCCTTCCCTCTCCCGGTCCCTCTCCCTTTCTTTCCCATACACACACCACACCGTATCCACTTGCATCATAATATAATCTTATTTTAGTTTTCATTATATATATGAAGTGTACATGACACTTAAAAATACATTTTCATATAAGCACACACAGATACAATTATAGCAAGTTCCTCTCATTTCTATACTGAGCCTCAATTTTTGCTTTGAATTCTTGAATCTTCCTTTCTCTATCTTAGGAAATGTTTTGCTAACCATATTACTGCAAAAAGAGATGGCATTTGGTGGTAGTGGGGTGGCCCACATCATTAGCCACAGTTCTTGATCTCAGGACTGGACTTGCTCAAGTTTGTTCTGAGAGGCCAAATCTTTTAAGTTCAGACCCCATTTTAGGAAATGTGATCTAAGTTTGAACTCAGGTAAATTAACAGGCTGGTACCTAGCATTAGTTTTCAAGAGCCTAGCTCCAGTCTCTAGACTAATCTCCAATAAGACCAGCATCTCCAGGTTATTCCCCCCAACAAACATGCACCCCCAGGTTACAAACCCACCCCCTGCCTAAGGACCACCAATGCAGAGGGGAGCAGAAGTTAAGTTTATGATATGACTCTGCACCAGCCAATTATGTTAAAGGCCAGAGTAACTTCCCAATTAGATGCTTGCATACTTACCCCCCACACACTTGCTGTTTACTCTAAAGTCTTGCCTTAGAAAGACATTAGGGGGCTCCCCTACCGCCAAAACCATCCTGTGTGACAGTTGAGCAGGTGGTGCATTGGAAGGGCCCAAGCTAGCTCAATAGAATAAAGACCCTGATGTGAGTTGCATCAGATTGGCTCCTGTCTGTTTTGGGGAATCACTAACATTTCCCTGGCACTATAGTTCCGGCCACCCTAGGATCCTAGGTCCAAGAAGGTTGGAGACTGGTTTTTGGTAAATGTGAGACTAAAGTGACAGAAGCCACATTCCAGTCACTCTGAAAGGATCTTTCAGAGATTAGTGCTGACTCACAAAGAAGAGAGGGAGACTTTGGGGGGCATTGGAACCTTGTATTCTAGTCAGCTTTGAGACTCTGGTCTTCCCATAAATACACTGAACAGGAAATAGCCTGTCTTGGGCTACTTAGGCTGTGCCTGCTCAATAAAAGAGGCCTGACTAAAAGAATGATTATTTCTCTCCCTTAATCTTGGTTATATTTGATTACTGAAGCTATGTCTTAGTCATTTTGGCATTTTAGAACTGTCCTAAATTAACTTACAAATGGGACCACAGTGAAATAACAGAATAAACAGTGAAATGCATTCTCTGTCTACATTTCAAATAAAGAGCCAAGCATAGAAAACTTCATCTCCGATTCCCACTCAACATATGGAGCCAAATACTTGAGCTTCCTTCCATCCAAGGTTCAGCATGTTTCACCCAGCAGATGGGAATGTTTACAGAGGGTCAGATCACCTAAGTGGGATTCAGAGTTAGCTCAAACTAATAAACAAAGCAGGCAACCTCAACCCCACTGTGTTGGCTGGTAAAATTGTGTGATAAATGGTTAAGGCAATGTCGCTGGCACAAGACAAGCTTCAAAGCCGCTCTACTAGACAGGTCCTTGGGTTCAGGACTTCAGGTTTCCGGCTTCTCTTTTATGAGACAGGCATGTGCAATGGGCAGTGGGTAACGCAGACGCAGCCTGCTCAAAATGCTGAGACTCAGTGATGGTGAATGCTAGCTCAGCCACAGATGGGTCACCTGTGTGAACCTTCTCCCTCCGAGGATCAGAACATAGCACAAGCATGGCCAGACAGAATCAGAGTCAGGGGAGTCAGAGATCTGTGAAATGCTGTCCTCTGGACACAGCATGGCCGATGCTCACTACCAGGTTCTCCCTCTCCTGCAGGGACGCAGATACAGGCCAGATTAGATTAGATTAAAAGCAGGTTTACTAGGAGGCAGCTCTAGAGCGGGCTCACCTATCTCACAGGTGGAGGTCAGTGAAGTCACACATCCAGGCTAAAGCAAGGGGGTTTTACAGAACTTAGACAAGGAGTGACGGAAACCACCAACATTTGGTGGTTGGAGACAAGGAATGAGGACTTGTTTGAGGTTTTCTCCAAGCGGGAGGGGGAGTTTTCTCTGGAAAGGCTGAGGTGGGGGAAGGAGAGTATCAGGTTGAACAGGGGTGAGCAGGGGTTCCAGACTAACACATGCTTAACGCAAAGTGTCTAAGGCTGTACAAGAACAAGCCAATCAAAATCCCAGCACAAGTAGAGGAGGGGTCTCGTGACAACCTAGCCCTAGCCGAAGAGCTATTGGCAATTGATAGGGGGGAGGGAGTCACGTGACTTTGGGGGTGTGGCCACTGGTTGGTTGCCTGCCTAGGCTCCAGGGGATGACACCCTATCTAAGGCTGACTCAATCAGAATTCTTAGGGAATGCTGCCAAGAACGTGGATATGATAAGACACGAAGGGTGACTCTTTAGATAAAAAATTATTGGCAAAGATGAGCGCTCACAAGCCAAAGAATTGAGTCATGCATTCAAACGCACAGAATCCTGACCCACACAGCACCAGGCACTTACTGTGCCTTTTCCATTAGCCTACGTATACACGGCCTCCCTCTGCCCTTCACAACGCCCAGGTTTAAGGAGTCAAGCTACTGAACACCGAGTCTGTGGGAAGAAAGCCAGAACGAATGAAGATGCCTGTGGGTGCTGCAATAGGATCAAATCCTTGTACAGCTAACGAAAACCACTGGAGCCACAGTAGAGAGTGGAGGAAGCTTGGCGTGAGGTGCATGCAAAGAGCAGATGAAGTCCTGGGTGAATGTGTGTTGTCGATGTGGGGACCGCCATGTCAAGCACCCAATGTCTCAGACCCAGTGTGATGGCAACACCTTCCTCTGGTCTAAACGTGAAAGCGGTCAGTGTGCTCAAGTACATATGTTACAGAAACTAGCAACTACAACCACCTTCTTATGGTGTTTACAGCCAGAGACTGCTGGGCTACAAGGACCTCCCAATGAGTCACGCTAACTCCTCCCCAAGATGCTCTACATAATAAAAACATTGACCTTCCCTCTTAGCCTTTCTGAACGTGCCTGCACGTCCTTTATTCCCTCAGGACTCCTGGACTCAATCCTTGCCGGACGTGGGAGAACGTGCTTTAGTGAAGTAAAGGATGAGGCGTAGGTTACCTAAGAAGTCTTGAGGTCCGGTGAGGCAGCCTGGTAAAGCAGATACCAAAATTCTAACAAGACCATGATGCAAGGTGTGGAGGTCACTATGAGGACGTAAGGCTAGAAGGACTAAGTGGGGATTCTCACCAGGTAGAGGAAGAGGCAGGCACATCTGGAAGCTGATGGACCACCCAGAAGTTAATTAAATTATTTTACTTTACTGGGTCTCAGTATGATAATACAGAGACTGGGTAGGGCTAGGTAATAGCAATCAGTGGTGGAGTTCACTTCTCTGCATCCTTGATTCTCAGCTTCCTAGACCTCCTTGAGTGCACTGTCTCCATTTCCTTATGAATGAATCCTCTCCAAGTGATACTGGATGGTTTTTCATTGTGAGGTTACCTGTGCAGTTGAGATTCTCTTTCACGATTCCCCCCCCCATGGAGAAAGAACAACAAAAACCCACCAGTACCCTTTTGGTCCACCACACTGGTTTTAGTGATGGTTGGGGAGGCATGGGATATGTTCCCCAAATGTCTTTCAGACTGAAGACAGTCTCTGAGATAGCTGCCACCTAGAGTGGAGGGACTCCCCTAGTGCCGTACTCTGGGGTCCCTGAGGGAGAGCTTCCTTCAGGTTTCCCTCTTAGCCCTCTGAGCTCCCCCCCGTTCCTGGGCTTCCCTTTCTTTGTCAGCATGAGCCATTCCCGATTTTCCTCCCATCTGTCTACATAATATTTCTTCACAAATGGACGGGGCTATGGTTTCCCACTCTAGGGGAAATTTTTTAATAGCCCCTGGTCCTTTAAATTTTTCTATTTCTGAGCGTGGTATTGTAGCATCCGACTTTGATCTCAGGACTCAAGGCAGAGGCAGGCTGATCTCTGTGAGTTCAAGGCTAACCTGGTCTACATAGTGAGTTCCAGGACAGCAGGAATGTCACAGTGAGACTCTATCTCAAAAACAATAAAATAATGTTTATTGCTTATGTCTGTTTGCGAACATATGTATTTGCTAATTAGTTAATTTGTTTAGTGTTATATCATTTCTAGGACTTTTATATAAAACTATGCTAAAATCTGAGCTTATTGGAGCTGATTTTAATATCATATATGAAACTCTCCTGAGATGAGCTCTGACTCAGGAGTAGAGCACAGCGTCTGTTTGTGGGAGGCCAGGGCTTTTATGGCCAGCACCACAAGGAAGAAAGTGGGGAAGAAAGAAAAAGAAGTAGAAAGAAGGGAAGAAAAAAAGAAAAAGAAAAAAAAAGAACCATGAAAGTTCATTATGGTGACACTAAAAATTAACAATGGTCTGTGTGCTACTTTGTACTGCTTGGAGAATGATGTACTGTAGCTATATTCTGGGTTTTGAGTGAATTCATTTATTAAGAACATATTACATTCAAGTGAAATAAATAGTAAGTGACAGGTAGAAAGGTAGATAGATGCTAGATAAATACATAGATATATAGACACATAGATGGATACATAACTAGAGATACATAGATATATAGATACATAGATGGATACATAGATAGAGATACATAGATATGTAGATACATAGATGGATACATAGATAGAGATACATAGATATGTAGATACATAGATGGATACATAGATAGACATCATTAAACTGGGTATTCAGAACATCTGGTAGAAATCAACTGGGGAAAAGTCAGTTAGAGTTCCAGGATGAGCTTTCTCTCCATGAATGACCTTCCCACAACTGACCTGCCAGAGCCTCCTTTTTCCTCTGGAAACATTTTATGGGATTAACATGGCCTTGGTTGGATATGGTGTTCTGCTGCCTTCAAGGGCGCCATGATATTATTTGGGAACTGTTTTGTTGTTCCCTTCCCACCTTTGTTAAGTGGGCAATCCTTCCCCAGACAAGAGACTTCAAAAGACATTTTGAGACAAGCCTGCTTGAGTCTGAAATGGGGCAAGGAGGACACCCCACTCCAGAGCCAGCTCCACAGTAAGCTCAAATAGCACGTGATAATTTACCAACATCATTTACATTATAGAAATAAAAAATCTAAAGAGACTAATACACATTGTGTGGTCCATGTATATACTCAAGTTAAACACTTAAAAGAAATACCAAAAGCTCTGAGTCTCTTTTTGCTTGCTTCTTGTTTCTCATGGGAAACTGATTCTCTTGATGACTTATTGAGTAACTCTGACAATGTTTACATATTTGAATTCACCATTATTTACTCCAGAATCGGCAAACATCTGTCAGGCATAAGCTTAATTGTGTAAAGATGTCTTTAAAGGATATTAAAAATGAGGACTTTCAAGTTCTCCAAGCTAACTCTACTTGGTGAACAAGTCAGATATTATCAGGATGGCTTATATCAGTGCTCACCATAGCTGTCCCAGCTGCGTACACCTAACATTTCTGAGCTGTTGCAGCCTAGATTCTCTAAAAGGAAACTAGTCCAACTAATTGAGGCAAAAAAAAAAAAAAAAAAAAAAAAAAGCATTAAGGAAAACTGTACAGGCATTCAACCTTTGTGCTTGGGCCATTTAAAAGTTAGTAAGAATTTTCTAGTAGATGACTAGAAGCTTTTTGTTGTGTGTGCTCTTGGTAGGGAGGATTTTGTAAAAAGATTTCAAATACTTCCCAATCCCAAATGTCTATAAACTTTATAGTTTGAATCTGAGATGCCCCCACAGGCTTGTGTTTTGAATGCTTGATCCTTAGATAATGGTCTCATGCCTTTGGGAGGCAGAGCTTGTCTAAAGAGTGTCAGTCAGTGGGAATGAGTCATTGGGATTTGTCTTAGTAACTTTCCTGTTGCTGTGATAAAACAACATGACCAAGCAGACTTTAAAAAAAAAGAAAAGAAAAGAAAAAAGCTTATATGTTCCAGAGGAATAAGAGTCCATCATGACAAGGAAGCATGACAGTCTGGTGGCTGGAGCAGAAGTTAAGGGCTCATATACTGAGCAGAAATCAGGAAGCAGAGAGTAAGCTGGGCATGACTCAAGGCTTTGAAGCCTCAAAATATGGCACCCCTAGCGATATACTTCCTCCCGCAAGGTGTGCCTCCTAAGCCTACCCAATCAGTGCCACCAACTGGGGATGAAGCATTTAAATGCCCAAGACTATGGGGGACATTCTCATTTGAACTCCCACAGGGTGTTATCCCAGGCTGATTTTTTTGTCTCACTCTCTGATTTCTGATCAGCCATTGAGTCAGTCACTCGTGTGGCCATGATGTTCTTCCCAAGTGCATGGATCCAAGTGACCATAACTTGAATGTAAATCTTCGTGATTTAAGGTGTTTCTGTAGGGCATTTGGTCACAGAGAGTAAAAAGTGACTAATACAGAAAACAGATACCAAGAGAGTGGGATCGTTTCTGGGAATAAGTCAAGTAGGTGGGGTCCTAGGCCTTTGGAGCTAGTTTGTGGGAGAAATTTGGAAGAGTTTGTAGATGTAAGCTAGAGAAGACCTTAGATTGTTGTCATCAGAGCTTAATAGGTTACTCTTATGAGAGCTCAGAAGACAACAAACCTAGCATACATGTAGGCAGTAAAGTTGACCTTTGTCAGGTTTCAGATGGGAACAAGGACTCCTGTTAGAAGCAGACTACAGACTGTGAGTGTTAAATTTCTATTTATCTACATATTATCATGTCCAAAATGCTAGCTGTTATATTTAAATTTTAAATATAAAATATTTAAAATACTTTTATTAAATATTTTATTTTATTTATATTTTATAATTTTTATATTATATAATTTTATAACTATTTATTTATTTATATTTTTATTAAATAAGTTATATTTAAATTTTTAACTACTGTGCTTAAGAAACCTATAAAACAAAATGTCTCTAACCTGTAAGCCCTACTTATCCAAGGACAGACAGGCCCAGCTGCATTTCCATAAGTAAGCAGGCCTTCAATGGAGATCAGAATTCCACAGCTCCACTCAGGACTAGGGTAGTTTTCATTATTTTTACCAGGAGAAAATAGTTTTCCCTTAATGGACCTCAATAGACCCCTGATCAAGACTATTATAATATCCCCCCGTCTGAAGAGATAACCCAAAAATAATTTATAAGATGGGCTGAAATTCGGGAACAAATATAACTCATTTTCACCACAAACCTCTAGAGACCCAGAAAAGCTGTTCACCAGAAAAGCTTAGAATCTGAACTGGAGTTTCAGCATGACACTCGCATGCAGCGTCCAGGCAGGGCTGCTCACTTAGGAGAGAAGATAGATAGCAACCTCTCCCTCTGGCATCCCACGCAGAGAATCCAGGAAACTCCCTGCTTCAGGCCAAGAACAATAACGGAACTGTTCCTACATCCTTGCTCCTAAACTACCTAGCCCATTTCTATCTCCTGTCCTGGTGAACAGGGGCAGATTCCTAGCAGGGAGCCTCCAGAAGGATTATGGATGGACCTGTAAGGATGAAGTTAAAGCCTCAAAGGAGAAGTTTCCCAGGCAGTTGAAGAGGCTAGGACTGTGGAACAGCTGCAGAGGAAGGCTGCAGACAATGTGTGGAGTCAGCCAGAAGAGAGGGGCCATGTGGCCGTGTGGCTGGCCAAAAGCAAGGCCATAGGTGTAGGGCTACCCAGGGCTGTTGGAGTTCAGATCAGGACATCACAAAGTTCTGCTACAGAGCTGACAGGTGGATGTTTTCCCTGCTGGAAACTTAACTTTTGCTAAATTTCAAACCAGGAACAAAAGGTTGAGGTGCCTATTTAACATATCAAAGTGAGCCCTGCATCACTCAGTCCCTACTTATTACTGCATAGCTGTCATATCCAGCCCAGGGTCTGGGCTGCCCTTTTCTCCCAGAAGCCCTTCCCTATATTATCCAGATATTTTGGTTGCCCACCCTTTTTTGGGTACCTTTGGAACCTTTGGCCTCCTGGGTGCTGTGCTTGATTTCCTCTCATGCTCTTCCCCTCCCCCTCTCCCCACATCGTTCAGGATCACGTCCAGCCTGGACTCTCCCAGATGTGCCTACCTCTGGCTCTGCTCTCTCACATATCTATAATAAACTTTCTCCTCCGCCACACCTAGGAGCGGTCACGTCTTTTCCTTTCCCCTTTATTTCTGTTTGTCATACAGGTTTCAGTCTTGCTTTGGTTCAGTCTTTCCTTGCTATTTTCTAAGCCCCTTCTTTTTGGAATGGGTATGTTTACACTGTGCAATCGGACATCAGGGGTATGTGTATTTTATTTAAAGGTTCTCACAGCCAAGAGTTTGCCTTCACTCTTGGGTGGGAACTTGAATTTAGGCTTTTGATCAACACCAGAACGGAAGACTGTGAACACGGTCCCCAGAGAGAGGTGCTATTTGGGGAGGATCCGAAGCTTTGGAAGGCAGGGCTTAGAGGGAGGAAGATGGGGGAGGGGGCTCCTTGGGTTTCATTGCTCCTTGCTGATTCCTGCCTGCCTCTGCTGTCATTCAGGTAAACAGAGCTCTTCCACAGCTCACCCCTGCTGCCCTGACAGCTGCCCAACCCACATAAGCCAAGTAACCACAGAGCACATAGCCAAGTAACCAGAGATGGAACTGTCCGGAATCTTAAGCCCTCATCCCTCCAGTTAGATGTCCTCTGTGATGTTTTTGCCAGTGATAAGGGACACGCAGCGTCTGACGTCCCTGAAAGTAACTATTCCCCTGCCCAGGAAACCCATGCGAGGATTTACACTACAGAAGAACGTATTGCTGTCAAAATCAAGCTTAATATTTTTGTTTCACACAGATTTTCTAAGCTCCGTGCCCTTGAGCCTTTTTCAATGGACTGTTCTCTAAGTCTAGCCACGGATACCATTTGTGCAGGATAGAAATGAAGACACTTTTGTCTTTCTTCTGTTTCCACTCTGCTCTTTTTTCATTTTTAGTTTGTTTGTGGTTTTGTTCCAGTTTCTTAAACATGTGCTTTGTATCTTTGTAGCTTATAGTTTTGTATCTCTGACTATTTTTATGATGACTTTTCCCTTTTTCTGCTGTTGACGTATAATGCTTTCAATCTTCCCTTTCCTTGCCTCCCTTCCCCCCAGTTCTTCCAGCAACATTTTTATCTCATCCTAGAATTCGTGAAAAGTGTCTTTTTTCTACCCCAGCATTTATTCTTTGAGCTCTTATTGCAAAGAACACAAGTGTTTGTTTTTCTTTCGCCTACTTAATTTACTTCAAGAAAAATGCTCCGTGTTTTCTTATTCTTGGCAACATCATTTTTATCAGGTTTTTTTGTTTGTTTGTTTTATTGTTTTTGTTTTGCTGTTTGGTTGGTTTTTCTCCTCTGTCTCTGTCTCTGTCTGTCTCTCTCTTTGAGACAGGGACTCACTATGTAGCTCTGTTGGCCTGGAAGCTGTTATGAAGACAGGCTGGCCTCAAGCTCTCAGAGATCCACCTGCCTCTGCCTCCCAACATGCTGGGATTAAAGGTGAGCACCACCATGCCCTGTTTTTCTCAGATCCCTGCCACAGTAACTTTTTCCATTTTAATCTCTTGACATTTCTCTGGTTTCCTTCCTGGCTCCTTTGTCCCTGGTGTTCCTCTTTGTCATGGAAACAATTCTGCATGGCCAACTACTCCCTAAAGAACCCTATGGGGTGGCAGGCATCCGCTGGGTATACAGGGCTAGCCAGGGCTAGTGGCAGGCAGGATCCTTCCCCCTCTAAGTCCCTACTTTTGGAACTCTTGTCTCAACAATTAAGAGCTGTATACGTCACTCAGTGATGCCAAGTGCATGAATTCCTTTTGGGTTTGGTACTCATTTCTCTAAGTCCCCTTCCCCCTCAACATTCCCTTCTGCCCACCATTACACAACCTGCTTCTCATGAGACCATATGTCTCCTATTCTTTGAGTTTTGAACTTTCTTATTTTGTAATGAAATGGCAGTCAGAAACTGCCCAGAGTACTGACTGTTCAAAGGCCAGAGACCAACAGTTTGTTCTCCTCACTAACACCTACTCATGGAGAGGTCTGTGTGCTGGATTTATTCTAAAATATTTATTAAGCAGTAACCCAGTTCCAGGAAGCATTTGAAGCATTTGAACTCCCATCAGCCCCCCTTTCTCCGTGGAGAATGCTGTGTTAAAGGTGGCTCATATCCAGACAGATCACATTAGACTAGCCTCAGAAGAAGAGGTTTATTGAGGGAAAGCATGGAAGAGAAGAGAGCAAAGGGGGCGAAGAAAGAAAAAGGGGTGAGGGATTGGGGGTCTCTGCCTTTTATTTGGTCCATGATACAATCATGCATACCACTGTGCACAGGTGAGACATGCCAGGTAAGGCGAGCAGTCAAGTTGCACACTGGGAATGTGTAGTGGTTGCCATAGCAACAGACGCATGAGGGCCCTTGTTGCCTAAGAGTGACATAATGGTTGGATTCGGAGGCAACTGGCAACCATAAAGCCCCACCCCCGATAGATGACTGAAACCAGATATAGAACCAAACGGTACATCTACTACTTACATATACAAACCTCACATATGCCTGTTTGCATAGCTGTGGTAAAGTTTAATTTATAAATTGGGTATAGTGAAAGATTAGGAATGATAACTATTAATAAAAAGAGTGATTATGACACCACGTACGGAAGAAGAATATGTTTATTGTGAGATGACGCAATGCTTACATGCAGTGAGGGACTTTCAAGGCAGATATTCACCATAGCGTTGCCTTGTCCTGACCTTCTCATTCAGACATGAGCATTGCAGTGGCCCCTAGTCTCTGAGATGACTACTCAGTGGCAACAGATACCATACAGATGTGCCAGACCAGGGTGAAGATTCTCACTGTGTGAAACACAGAGCAGGATGGTATGAGTCCATTGTACTCCTCAGAAAGTGATCTTTACTTACACAGTGTTGATTTATAGATTACTTTTTTGTTTATCTGGGGGGGACAGAAGTTTCTCTATGTAGCCCTGGCTACTCTTGAACTCCCTATGTAGAGTAGGCTGGCCTTGAACTCAGAGATCTGCTTGACTCTGCCTCCCCAGAGCTGTGATTAAAGACATGCACCACCACCCAGCCGTTTACTATTTTTTAACCATGGCCAGCCACAGACAACTGAATTCGCAATAATCAGAGCTGTGGGCAAAACCTGCTCCACTTCAGTGAATCAAAACAGCATCAGTATCTGCCTGTGTGAAACTACGAGGGCCTGAGAGAAGGGCAGATGACAATAAGACATAAATACCATAAATTGTATATGATGATCAAAAGTGATAAATACCTGTGGGGAGAAACATAGAAAGAGGGATCAGGAATGGTAAGAGATTAAACAGTTCTCTACAACAGAAAACAGAATGCTCTAGATCTCACAATATTTTGCAGCCACATCGCATACAGGGCGGTTTGAAATTTTTCCCTTCGTACCAACACTCTGCATGGTTTCTGTGACTTCAGCGAGAATACAGTTGGGTTTTCTTGATTCTGTTGTACTTAACTAGATGTCTTCCACCACCTTGTTTTCTGTCAAAGTGCTCATGTCGTGAATCACGGCAGCTTGTAGTACCACAAATCTTTGTTTCTCTACTTAAACCTCATTCTGTCCATGAGGATGCTAGGGAGATGTTTATAACCCGACCATTTTTTCCCATCCCAGCTCAAATCCCAATCCAAAAACCACATTCTCTGGCCGGATCTGTTGTGCATTACTCCATTTATGACAGTTTCATTTTCCTTCCCAGTTTTCCCCAGGAAAGGTCCTTCTTGCATAATCTGAAAGCAGGTGGTAGGGGCAGCATTGACAAGGTCATAATCTCCTTGCCCCTACCTAGAAATCAAACAACAGTTACAGTATCTGACTGTATGTAGGTCTATAAGATGTACTCTTAGTACCTCGACTTATAAACCACCCTCCTATCAGTATCAACCAGAAAGTGAAGGAAGTCTTTCTGACAGGAAACCAGAACTGGGAATGGAGGACCAAGGTGGCAGGCAGCCATTCTCCACTGTTCAAGTCTGGGTGTCAAAGAAGAGGCTCCATCGTGGGAGGAGTTGGGTGACCTCCAATACTCCAGGAGGAAGCGGCCAGCCCTCTGACTCCTGTTTCCAGTGGCTTATTGGAAAGTGCTGTGATGGCTGTTCAAGTCTCTTGGAGATGTCTGGTCTGAAAAACTGAAACTGACTCACAAAGAGAAGCAGAACTAAAGGCAAAAACATGGAGGGCTGGAGAAGCGGCTCAGCAATTAAGAGTGAGAGACCAGATCTTGAGTTCAGACTCCATCTTAGAGAACCTGACCTAAAGTTGAACTCGAGTTAACCAACAAGCCTATGACTAGCACCAGTTTCCAGGATACTCCCCAACAAGCCGGTACCTAACACCAGTTTCCAGGTTACTCCCAAACTTATCTGGGCCTACCGCTAGTTTGCAGATTACGCTCCATCAAGCCTGCCCCTGGCACTTCCTAACAACCACTCATCAGGAGGAAAGCAGAAGTTAAGTTTATGGTTTGGCTTCCAGCACCAGCCAATCATTTTAAAGGGCAACAAAATTCCATAATAGCACACACACACACCAAATCAGATGTATGCCAGACTAGAAACCCCCTTGCTTGTTTGTTTGTCTCTATAAATGCTTACTGGAAACTGAGCTTGGGGCTTCACCCTCCCATCCTGCTGTGTCAGAAGATGGCCGTGTGGCCCAAGCTTGTGCTTGAATAAAGACCCTAGTGCGATTGCATTGGAATCTGCTCCATGGTGGTCTTTTGGGGTTCACAAAACAGGCACAACAAGAGCACCAGCTTGCTGTTCAAGAGGACCTGAGTTCAATTCCCAACATTCATGCTCCTCAACTCGGAGCTGCCTGTAATTCCAGCTTTAAGAGGTGTCTGACACTCTCTTCTGGTCTCCATAGGCATCTTAACGCTCATGTGGCATGGACTCAGATGTGAACTAGATGTTTAAAAGATTCTGAGATACCCATAAATCATCTGGAGTCCTAGTTGGTTGCTAGTCCCAGAAAACTTAATAGAGAATGGTTCAATCAAATAAGGAATTTGTCTCATAAGCCAAGACATCTGGGGCTGGGCATGGTAGCACATGCCTGGGACTGCATCACATCTGGGGCTGGGCATGGTGGCACATGCCTGGGACTGCATCACATCTGGGGCTGGGCATAGTGGCACATGCCTTGGACTTCATCACATCTGGGGCTGGGCATAGTGGCACATGCCTGGGACTGCATCACATCTGGGGCTGGGCATAGTGGCACATGCCTGGGACTTCATCACATCTGGGGCTGGGCATAGTGGCACATGCCTGGGATTGCATCACATAGGTCAAGGAAGCTCAGGATTGGGAGCTCAATCAAATTCAGCCTCAGCTACACAGACGGTTCAAGGCTAGCCTGGGCTCTGGGAGACATTAGCTTGAAGATGTTTGTAAAGGCACAGTGTGTGCGACAGGTGGCTAAGGCAAGGAGGTTTACACCACTATGGGATTCATCCCCTGTGACACTGACTGGATTTGGAATCAGCCAGGAGATACCTAAGAGTCTGGACTCAGACAGACTAAACGAGAAACTGAGAGTGTGAGCGCGTGCAGCATCCATCTCTTCTGCTCCCCATGAGCTGCATGCAGCATCCATCTCTTCTGCTCCCTGACTGTGAGAGCACTCTGTAGTCAGCCACCTCCTGCTCCTCGCTTTCCCTGACACTACTGACTGTATCTCCCCAGACCACGGCACAAACCAAACCCATCTTCGGTGAGTATTTTATCATACCTATGACAAAACTCAGGCAACCACCAAGAGCAAAGACTTTCCTTCTCCCATGCTCGGGAAGCCCCCCTGCACCCTCCAGCCTCATGCACCTATTCTGGGTGAAAAGACTGAGAAGCTAAACGGCAGTTTGAGCATACGCCCAGCTTACTTCCCACCAGCACTTAATCCGATGTCTTCTCTAGCCACGATAGCATCTGGGAAATCGAGCTGAGCTGGGATGGTTATAGCACAGACCAAGGGGTAAATGGAGCCCCTCCCCATCCCCCCACCCCCTAGTACAGGAGACAGGAAGAGAGAACTGGTCTCCTCAGACCACAGCTTGATGAGCAAACTATACATTTTATGTGCTTCATCTGTAAGTCTAGCACTTCTACAGTGAGGTGGGAGTAGAGACAAAACCATACCCAGATGCTTACAGACCAACCAACCTTGAGTGTGCAGCTGACAACAGGGTAGAAGGCAAGGACGGACACCCAAGGTTAGCTGCTCCTGACTTCCACAGTGCACCATGGTACATGGGTACCTGCATTCCCACACATGAATACACTCAAGTGTACACACACACACACACACACACACACACAGGTGCATGCTTACACACAGGCCTTTGTACCTAGGGAGAGAGGTTTTTTTTTTTTAAGCTATTAAGTAAACATGAGACAATTTGTTGCATAGCAATAGATAAAATAAGTAACTGAAACATGGTTTCCCAAAAGGCCACCTCCAGAATGGCCACTGTATTTGTTGATTTTTCTGAACACTGGGACAATACACCTACAAAGGCAAATTAAGAAAGGAAGGGTGCCTTTGGCTCAAGGTTTAATATAGCCAGTCACAGTGGGGAAGGCACAGAGCAGGAACAGGAGGGAGCTGACCACATTGCATCTGCAGTCAAGAAGCAGAGAGGACAGGAAATGGGAGAAGACTACAAACACTAGGAAAGCCCCCAGAAAGGGAAAGAATTTTTTTCTTTCATCTTCATAGATACATCTTATGAATGGGATATTCTGGAAGAATTCTGAGCACATGTGTGGGAAATTAACAAATGCTTTTTACTTCTGATGTGGGTCCTTGGAAGTTTTTCTCTAAGCCCTGTCCAGTTTCTTCATCGTTGTCCTTCCCTCTTCCTCCTCCTCTCCCTCTTTCTCTTTCTCCTCCTCCCCCACCCTTCTTGGTTTTTCGAGACAAGGTCTCACACGTGGCTGAACTTAGAACTCGCTCTGTCAACCGGGCTGACCTCCAAGCCACAGAGCTCTGCCTGCCTCTGCCTCCTGAATGCTGGGAACATAGTCATGAGACACCATGCTCTGCTCCCTAGCCATGTCTATGAATCAAAGCAAGCTATCCTTACAGAACCAGGAAATTGAAATAAGACCAAACATTCTAATGTGGTGTTCTAATTTTTCCTGAAGTGATTAAGAGAGAAAGACCTAGAACCAGTCTAGAAGTTCCTTCTCCTAACCTTAAGGATTCTGACATTGCTGCTGTGCTCCGGTGAGTGAAGCAGATCCTTTGGAACTGAGATCCATGATGAAGAGGCCTGACACACCCAAAAACTGAAACTGACTTGAGCCAACATGGAACGTCCCTGTTTCCCTGAATCGAGCAAAATGATATCAGCTCACATGTCCTGCGATTCTAGATTCTAGAATTACTTGATTACTGTGGTGCATGAGACATAAATATCCAGCTTAAATGCACAGGTACCAGGTGACTACCAATGGCTACACAACTCCAGATGGAGACTGGAAAATGTCAACACCCATGTTCCACTTCACAGTTCTAGGTTTTTCCTTCCTCAAAAGGAACACAGAGCACACAGAGCCGTGTGCTCAGGAAGCGGTCCCTGATATAAGTATTGCTTGAAGATCAGTATCGGTGGGAGGGAATGGAAGAACTAGGCAGAGAGATGTTAAGTCGGACTAGAGCACAGACTTCATCCATTCCCTCAGGCAGCTCTGGGGTTGACCTGTCTCACAGTGAGGGGGACATTTTAAACTCAGCTTTGATCAGCTTCTGGACCCATCTGCCCCCAGAAGGATGTGAATCCTCTTTAAATGTAAAATCCTCCTGATGGCTCATCTAGGGGTCACCTGCCAGGAATTACACAACAGCTAGAAGGACAAGTTCTTCCCACCTGGTATGTGTGCCTGCAGAATATGAGAACCCCCAACCACACTCACATCCTGACTTGCACAGCAAACACATCTTCAGGGTTTTTTTTTTTTTTCCTAGTTTGACCACATAAAGGACAACATAATTTAATTGTTGTCTGTTTTGAAACTTACAGGGAATGCTAAGAGGTAAAAGGGTTGAAAGGGAAAAAGCTAAATATGCATTTGTAGATAATATGAATATCTATCTGGAGAGATAAAAGATGCTAAAACACCAGTGTTACAAGTGAATCCTGCTCCATCAGCCCCAAGCCTGCAGCATCTTGCTACAGCTGGCCACAGTGGACAGCTAAGATGGCTGAAGAAGAAGCCTTTGTGGTTCTGGGCCCAGCTGCTAAATATGTCCAATCTATACTTGTCTTTGTCTTCTATCAAAAAAAAAATGTATCTTTTCAGATCTATTCTTGTTGCTGAATCTTAATTCTGCTTGATTCACTTATTTTCAACCTTGCTTATTTTAATTTTAAATTGTGTGTGTGTGTGTGTGTGTGTGTGCATTTGCTGCAGCATGCATGTGACAGTCAGAAGACAACTTACAATGATCAGTTCTCTCTTCCATCATATGTGTCCTAGACTCAAAACTCAAGCTGTCAGGTTTGATACCAAGTGGCCTTTCCCACTGAGCCAGCTACTCATTCTTTGAGCACGTGGGGTTGTTGTTGTTGTTGTTGTTGTTGTTGTTGTTTAGGTCTATTGAGAATAGAGTATAGAGGTGAGCACAGTGTCTTGGCAAATTTCTAGGTTATATGCTTGGGAACAAAATTGCCGGGTGCTCACTAAAGGTGTTTGAATTTTCAATTTCACTAGAAAACCCCAAAATGCTTTCTGATTTTTATAGTCCCATGGTTCCCTGTGGGGCATCCCTGGGGACAAGGTTTGGAAATGGTGTGGTGACAACCCCCTCATCCCAGAGACTCTTGACAACAAAGATTTCCTTCTCAGCCATGGGCAGCTTGCCATGCATTACAGCCAGCTGCTGCATAATTACCTCAGGTTCAGGAACAATGGGTCAGACCATCATCTGCACCTGAATGCTTTACTAACCCAATCACCCGCATGCTTTGTACCCTCAAACCTTTTTGTTTTTTTAATCTCTAGAAAGTGATGCTAGGGCAGCTAGTGACCAAAACAACCACTGGGAGACTGAGCACACAACTGTGTGCCAGGGCTTCTGTGAAACTGTAAAGCTTGTGTGCTTTAAAGCCGACATTTATTTGGTTCATTGTAATCTGGATCAGTAACCTGAGGTTGCATTTAGTTGGCTGCTTCTCTGTCTCTCTGCTTCTCCGCTGCCTAGGAGACTAAAGAAAGAACAATGTCCTCTGCTAGCAGAATTGAAA
The DNA here is from genome assembly GCF_008632895.1 of Mastomys coucha. NCBI lineage: Eukaryota > Metazoa > Chordata > Mammalia > Rodentia > Muridae > Mastomys > Mastomys coucha. The sequence goes on from NW_022196906.1 coordinate 99,679,664, forward strand.
GAGAATAGAAATGGGCAACAACTGGTTCCCTCTGCGATCTGCTCAGCCAGGAAAATCAAGCCCAGAGACGTCTCAGGATGCCGAGTTCATATCTCTTGTCTTGGTATATTTCATAACATCATAATAGCAACAGCTGCATTAAAAACATATGATTGAACCAGGTGTGGTGGAAGGCAAAGGCAGGCAGATTTCTGATCTAGGTAGTGAGTTCTGAGGCACTTAGTGCTACATAAGGAGAACCTGCCTCAAATACACACACACACACACACACACACACAGAGAGAGAGAGAGAGAGAGAGAGAGAGAGAGAGAGAGAGAGAGAGAGAGAGAGAGAGAGAGAGAGTCGCTGAGGCTATGTTAAAGCCAAAGGTCCATTACAGAAGATGACAAGATAACAAAACTCAAGCAAAGAACAGTACCCAAAGAGTACCCAGGCAAAATGGCTCTGCTTAGAAAATGTATATGTATGTATGTGATATGCATATATGTGTGCATATATATACATACACACACACATCCTTTAGCCCAGGATGACATTGAACTCACTTGCTTTGTGGCTGAGGATGACCTTGAGCTCCTAAGCCTCTTGGGTTAGAGATATGTGTCACCACAACTCATTTTGTTTTATGGGATGAGATATTACTATGTAGCCTGTTACAGACCTTAAACCTGCTGATCTTTCTACTTCAGCCTAACCTGTGATGCGTGCACATAGCATACAGCATGCAGGTAGTGTGTGTGCAGGTGTGTATGTATAGTCCTGGGGATCAAAGTTAAAGCACCGCTTCCCTGAACTACATTCCTATCCTTTCCTGCTTGCTCCATTTTGCTTTTTTTGTTGGGAGCAGGGAATGGGTATTTGTGACCAGGTCTCACGTAGCCTAAGCTGGCCTCACTCACTGTATTTCAGAAGATGACCTGGGATTATAGTTGTCCACCATCACACCTGGATCTCATATTGATTTCTGCACTTTCAAGCACAGCTGGGAACCAAATTCTGAGCCCCGCAACCCTAAACCTTCCAATTTTGTAGAATCAATGAAATGCACTGAGTGTCTAAAAGCACTGCGCAATCGATTCACCTAATGACTAAAATGCTTAAGCTTTGCAGAATGAACCAAACAGATGCCAAGACAGCTCAAAAGGCATTTTATCCTAGTTTTGGACCAACTGATTCATTACATGGGGCTAGATGTCATTTGACCTTTCTACAACTTATTTTTATCATAAGAATTAATATCCCCAAAGCAGCACGAGGTGATAATTAACTAAACAACAAATCTAAAAGAGAATTTCAAAATGCATGAAGCTTTTCCTCAGGGGAAAGGGGCTAACGGAACTTTGGAGTTTGAAATAAATTTAAAAAATAACAATAAATGCAGAGAGACAGGAGAAATGGTTGGGTGGTTTAGAGCGCTTGCTGCTCTTACAGAGGACCTGAGTTAGATTCCAAGCACCCATGCTGTGATTCACAAACACCAGTAACTCCAGATCCAGGGGATCTGACACCCTCTTCTGACATCTGCAGGCTCGAGACATGTGTGTGGCACATGCACATACACACAGACAAAACTCTCGTGCATATAGATATATCTAAAAACAAGCATTAAAGAATGCAGAATCTATAAAATGCTCTTTCTAGGGCAAGAGATATAGAAATGAAGCAAGCGTTAGGGTGTCTGGGGACATCCCTAATAGTCTTTTAAAACTGCTGAAAGGACTGAAATAGGTCGCCTTGGAGGAGGAAAAGCTGATCGGCTGAAGTCATGATTTTGAGGTTTCAGTCTACGGTCACTCGGCTCATTTGTTTTGAGCCTGCAGCCAGGAGAGACAGTAGGGTAGTGCCTTAGTCAGGGTTTCTATTCCTGCACAAACACCATGACCAAGAAGCAAGTTGGGGAGGAAAGGGTTTATTCAGCTTACTTCCACATTGCTGTTCATCATGAAAGGAAGTCAGGACTGGAACTCACACAGGTCAGGAAGCAGGAGCTGATGCAGAGGCCATGGAGGGATGTTCCTTACTGGCTTGCTTCCCCTGGCTTGCTCAGCTTGCTTTCTTATAGAACCCAAGACTACCAGCCCAGAGATGGTACCACCCACAAGGGGCCCTCCCCGCTTAATCACTAGTTGAGAAAATGCCTTACAGCTGGATCTCATGGAGGCATTTCCTCAGTTGAAGCTCCCTTCTCTGTGATAACTCCAGCTTGCATCAAGTTGACACCAAACCAGCCAATATAGGTAGGAACATGAGGCAGAGGAAGCTACCCACCTCTGGCATCCAGGGAACAAATGGAATGAGGCACAAAGGCCATTCAAGGGTACACCCCCAATGACCTAACTTCCTTGCCCAGGGTTCTACCACATTCCCTGAGAGCCACAGGTCCTCAGTCCATGGTAGAAGCCTGGAAACACTGGTTCTGACGGCAGGGAAAACTCAGCAGCAGGGCAAATCAACTCAGCAAAGCAAACCGTGGCTTCCTCTATGGCTCTCCATCTTATCGAGATTCAGTCTCTTATAGCCCTGGAGCTCACTGAATGGCCCAACTGGCCAGCAAGCAGGTACCCAGGGTGCTCCTGACTCCATCTCCTGGGGCTGGTACTATAGGCATGTGCCATCATGCCAGACTTTTAAGTAGGATCTGAAATCAGATGTCCATACTTGTATAAAACCCTTTACCTCCTATGCCATCACCCAAACCCATAAGTCCTTTACAAATAAATGCAATTAAGGCATTTCCTATAGAGATATCAAGAGTACAGATGGATGGAGCATGCCATTTCCAGGAAGCTACAAAGTTCTATTTGGTTCTGCTGAAGGGAAGGGTACCATTGATCAGGCTCAGAGGTGGATACAGGCTCAGGCTTTGCATGTTGTACAAACATTGATTATCCCCTGTTGTATTGGGAAAGGTAGGAAAATCTGAAAATGGAAAGAAAAAGAACCTAGAGAGATTGATGGGCCTGGTGTGCCTTCCAGATAGCACGGTCAACAAGGACCTGTCACCTGAGCTGCTGGGGGCCTCTGGGCAGAAAACCTTCAGCAGGGCATCTTTGGGGCTGCCATAGCTGCAGAGGTGCCTGGACCATAGGCATGGTTCCCCCGCTGCCCACATCCAGTGGCCGTGGAGGTGGGGAATACGGACCCAGCCATCCAAGTCCATCCTGGGCAACAGTAAGAAGCCCTTTTTGCTCCAGATCTCTTTTGGGGGGTGGAGAGAGCTGCTATGGGGACTGGCCTTCATGGCAGTTCACCTCTGTCCATATTGTTCCAACTTCCCTCCAGGGCCAGGATGACAGGGGCAAGGTACAAAGCCACACCCATCATCCTCCCCGCTTCACGACTCTAAGAATCTTCTCGTGGGTGATGATAGTAGTAACAAGTGGAATAGGGCAACAAGAACCCTAGCCTGCCCATACAAGGGATTCAAAGCCGATTTTATCTTGAGTCAGTCAAACCAGTTTCTCTCCTGAGATGGTTTCCTCATTCACTAGCGTCTGTGGGGTGGTGGTGAGAATGAGGAACTAGACGAGATAATGCAGAAGGCCTGCGTGTTCAAACCGTAGTGTTCAAACCGTACGTGCTGAATGGGATAACTGCCTCTGAGCCTCTGCAGGCTTTGGAGGCAGCCTAGAAGCTAAGTGGAAGCGCTGTACTGCCACCTAGGAAACACAGGGAGAACTGCAGCTAGACCTCAATTGTCCTGAGGATCTGTGCCTTCCCGCCCTCAGTTCGGATTCAAGAAGGGCAGAGGAGTCAGAAGTACAAATGTACCATGATCCAAATACCGCCCTCTGGACAGAGTGACATACCCCTCTCTGCTTGGGCAGCTGGGACTATGTCTAACATCGAGGCATGGACGCCTGCACAGTCAGCAGCTCTGCTAATGACCTGGGACACCTGCTGTTTCATTCCCTTCATTAAAAGCACCGAATCCCCAATCAGAAACACACAGTATGCAACGGCAGAAAGCAGAGAAAGATAGGGCCTCCAGGTGTCGACTAAACCTAGGTTATGCACAGATGGTTTGGAGAAAAGATCTTTTGTACCGGGCAGATTTATTGCAGGGAACACATAGTCATCCCTCTGTGGTAAGACAAGAGTAATCTCGCTGTAAAACTCAAATATATTTTGCTGCTTTGACCACTCTGTGCAGAGCTGGCTCCCCAGGGCTGGGGAAATGGTTTAGCAGTTAAGAGCACTGGCTGCTCTTCCAGAGGACTCTTCCCAACCACCTGTAACTCCAGTCACAGGGAACCTGAGGCCCTCTTCTGGCCTCTGCAGGCACCGGCCACACATGGTGCACAGACATACAAGCAGGCAAAACACCCACACACATGGAAAATATTAAGGGTTAATATAAGCAGAATTTAAGGGTTTTCAAACTGATTCCCACTTCCTCCTAAATCTCACCAGTTTCACCAGGCTCTGGGGGAACAAAAATGAATCTAAAAACCCCAGTTTCTGGGGCTGGAGAGATAATGTGGAAACTGAAAGCACTTGCTGCTCTTGTAGAAGCCCCAGGTTTGAAGCCCCAAACCCAGATGTCAGCTCACAACAGTCTGCAAGTCCAGTTCCAGGGCATCTAATACCCTCTTCTAACCTCCACGGGTACCAGGCATGCACACGATGCACAAGCATATACGCAGGCAACACACATAAAATACATCTTTAAAGTGCTTAAATTTAAAACAAAAGTTTCTGTGTTGGGAACTTGCCAGAGGACAAAGTCCATTGAGTCCTGGGGTGGGTGGATGGGAGTCGTGAAACCATCAGCTGTTTGTGGTCTGGTAGGTTTGATCTCCCCAAATTCATATGGAAATGTTAATATCAGATCTGACTTCATTTGCATATAGAGCCTTTTAATTAGACATGCAGAAGGGCGGGGCCCTAATAATAGATGACTGGTGCTTAGAAGATGCCAGAGGGTCTCTTTGCCACCTCATTCCGTCCCACCTTCCCTGAGCATGTGGAAGGGGAGGCCCAATGAGGTCACAAGAGGACACAAGAAAGTGTCCATCTGCCAGCCAGAAGAAACCCCTCACCAAGGAAACCGAGCAGGCTGGCGCACTGAACTTGGGTTTCTAGGCAGAGCTTTGAGAAATACACTTCTGTTCCTTAGGGTACCCAATCTGTGATGTTCCCTTAGGGAAACCCATGATGAATAATGCATGATGTCACAGAGAACCCAAGCCAGACTCCCTCAATTTCCCAGAGGAGGGGTCTTCCCCAATGCTTGGTAGAAGCTCAGGATGAGTTCAGAGGCCAGGGGGAAAAGCTCTGTGTGTGTGTGTGTGTGTGTGTGTGTGTGTGTGTGTGTCTGTCTGTCCATCTGTGTCTCTGTGTCTTTTGTATATCTGTATGTGTCAGACCATCTGTCGGGCTGTACGTGTGTCTGACTGCGTGTCTGTCTGTCTATATAGATTATTCCAACTTCTCCTCAGGTGTGTGGGTGTGTCTGTGTGTGCATGTGTATATTTGTCCATCAGTCTGTGTCTCTGCATATGTGCCTGTGCGTGTTAAATCACAACACATTTAATTTCTTTAAAAAAAAAACTCAAATATTTGAGAATAAACATTGGAATCTTAAAAAAATATGCAAGATCAAGCCAAATAGCATCCCAGCATGGAGAGGGAAGGTAGGCACCCAGTTGCGCCCCAACTGGGGAGTTCTGTGAGAAGCAGTCAGTTTTCGTTACAGTGTAGCCCCTGGCACGTAGCCATGCTTCGCTGGAAAGCTGCACATATGGGCAGCACGAACTGGACTTGAAGTGTTTTTTAAAGATAGCACAAAGTTGGATTGGAATCTTGAAGGAGCTGGAGTTTGGGTGAATATGACCAAAACACTTTGTACAACAAAGTTCTCCAAGAGCTAATTTTAAAATGAGAGGAAAATAGAATTTAATCCTTTTCAGTTACAAATGATCTAGCCTAAGCCTTCACAGGTGGGAAACAGTGGAGGGAGTTAGAATATCCAGGGCTGCAGAGCGGGCTTTGTCAGTCATGAGCTGGGTAGCCTGTCTCAGTCAGGGTAATGCCAGTCTCACTGTTCCTTGACAGTTGTTCAAGGAAGGGCATCAGTTATCCAGCATGGCCTACACCATGTCTCACATTCTTCTCTGGTTTCAAACTGGTTGGCCCTGCCCCATAGTCCCCAAACCAGAGAAGTTGGCAATCTCGTTCTTCCTGACTGTAGTACTACTTCAGGACATAATTCGGGCACTCGCCTTCCTCAGGATCCGTGGGACAAGGACCTGCAAGCAAATAGAGAAGAGAGAGCTGGGCTCAGACACAAGCTCAATCAACTGGGTCTGATTGTCTCAAACACTGAAATCCCCTGCCTTAGCACCAACTGGCTGTGTGACCATGGGTAAAATAATGACCCTCTCTGAGCCTCAGCTTCCTCAACTGTAAAGACAATACTTTTACGCCTAATAGCACAAGGGTGGTGCAATAAGTCACATGTTACAGCATATACAATGTGCATATAGATGTAATGGTCATTTTAGATATATGTGAAATGAAGATACATTATATACAACATATACATGAGTGGATGAATGAAGTTTTATGATACTGAGATCCCTCACTTGCTTCTTTTCCTTTTACAAAACATCTCAGTCCTTTGCCCAATCCCAGACTTGACCAGCCTCCTGATAACAGACACAAATCCAGCTTATTTATCATTTGTAGCATCCTGAGTTTTTACTCAAAAACTTAAGGTAGCAACAGAAGAAGAAGAAGAAGGAGGAGGAGGAGGAGGAGGAGGAGGAGGAGAAGAAGAAGGAGAAAGAAGGAGAAAGAAGGAGGAGAAGGGGGAGAGGGAGAGGGAGAAGGAGAAGAAGAAGAGAGTAGGAGGAGGAGGAGGACGAGGAGGGGGAGGAGGAGGAGGAGGAGGAGGAGGAGGAGGAGGAGAAGAAGAAGGAGAAAGAAGGAGAAGGAGAAGGGGGAGAGGGAGAGGGAGAAGGAGAAGAAGAAGAGAGTAGGAGGAGGAGGACGAGGAGGGGGAGGAGGAGGAGGAGGAGGAGAAGAAGAAGGAGAAAGAAGGAGAAAGAGAAGGGGGAGAGGGAGAAGGAGAAGGGGGAGAGGGAGAGGGAGAAGGAGAAGAAGAAGAGAGTAGGAGGAGGAGGAGGAAGAGGAGGAGGAGGAGGAGGAGGAGGAGGAGGAGGAGTATGGTATGCCTTGAAAGATTCTTTTTAATGACTTTAAGAATCAGCAGATCACGGCAGGGCCAGAGTTGGGATCGTCCGGACTTTCAGTCAGGGGCAGGTTTCCTAGGTATGTCACCTCCTTCTTCCGCATGTCTTTGGAGACACATTATATCATATGCAATATGCTTTTCCTGGGCCAACCCTGAAGCACAAAATGCTGGCTGGCATTCGCTCAGTAGTTCCCTCTGGGACTTCGGAGGACCCTAAATAGCAAAGACACCACACAGAGAGGAGGCGGCACAGTGCACGATGCTCCTGCTGCCAGGAGCTGCGGACCAGCCACTCGGTGGTGCAATCAACACCTGCTGGCTTTCTAGGAGATGCACAGCACCCATGGGGATGGGAACACACTTGATCCTAAAAGAATTGCTACTAGGATAGTGCTGAGCCTGGAGCAGGCACACTTGGATGGATCACCGAGTGCTTCTCTTCTGGGGATGGGGTATCAGGAAAAAAGAACACACGGCCAAAGCCTTGTGGGAGTCAACAGAGAAACACTGAGAAGCAGACGGCCAGCTGTTCTGTCTTGACCTGACCTAGAGACTTAGGATGCAGCAAGCAGTATTCCTCACCTCTGCCAAAGCCAATCTACTCGAAATCCGCAAACCAAGGACGTGTCACATCAGCTTGGGCCCTTGTCTTTAGTAAGGCCCACTTTTCCTGGTCCAAAAGAAGCTGCTGGAATGGTGTCATGCAGCTGAACTTTCTGCAGTGACACACACGGCTCAATCATGGGAAATCAACACCCCTGCCTACATGACTGCTGAGCATCTGAAGTGACTCTGGGCCACCAAGAAACTGAAACTTTAATTGTACTGAATTCTAAAAGACCTCCACTTAAACATCCAATGTGACAGCCAGTGCTTCCATATTCGTCGGAGCTATGAGTGAGTCCCCCACACTTTCAGCTGAGCAGCCTAACCCTTGCCTGAAGCCTGGCACTCACTGTGCCTTATAGCCTTGACCTTTCTTTCTTAGTATGATGTGACATCAGAGAACAATAAGCTTTTACTCAAGCAATTACCGAAAACCCCTAATCTTGCATTAGGCATTGTTTTCCCGTGGAATATTGATGTTTGCCTTCTTGGCAGATGCTGCCGCTATGCCAGGATTTTTCTCAAGTCTGTGGGATCCAGGGATGTCGGGGAACAGGGTGTGTGGGAAGGAGAGTGCTGGTGGGTGTAACAAGCAGCTACAGTGAAATTACAATTTCACTGAAGTCAAGGCTTGTTCTATCGCGCAGTATAGACGTTTTATAATATAACCCTACTTGGAAGGGAAAAAAAAAAAAACCTCTGAGTGCTTGAGAGATAACACCAAAATTGAAAATGTGTCAGGATCATCCTGGCTTGTGTGAAAAGAGATAGCACTTGTCTAAAATTCTTCACAAGCAGGTGCAATAGCAGGGTGCGGCGGGCTCCATGGCAGAATCCAGGCACAATATAAGGATACAAAGGAGGCCATGAGAATTTCATAAGGGTACAGACAGAGAGGGTCCTGAGGAGGGATATACTTGAGCCTGATGGTAATGGAAGAGCAGACACGGTAACAGAGACAGGCAGGTGAGAGTGAGCTGGGCCACAGAGGCTGGAAACAAGTAGCAGGACCCAAGAGCCAACTCTTTTTACTCAGGTAAACATGACATACAGGAACACGGCAGCCACCAAGGCCCCAGAGCCTCTGGGCATTGGTCAACTTTAAGGGCCTGTGTTCTTCATGCTGGAAGGACATGTAATAAGAAATGGCATGACCAATCTGCATTCTCACAGGGGTGCAGAATGGAGCTGTACAAAGGAAAAGACAAGAAAAAATATATATCAGAGAACAGAGTAAGATTAATAGAAAGGTGGGGAGGAGCCGATGTTCTAGGCCCGGCTCAAGAATGGTTGTCCACTCCAATGCAGACTGCTATCCACAAAGCCAAGGGAAGAGGGGATCTGAAAAGGAAGGATACAGTCATCAACGGCAGAGTCCCCAAGAAACTTGAGGCAATGGGGTATGAAAGAGCAGATTTGATTTCTCGGCAATTCAGAACAAGACAGACCAGCCAGCTCCTTTCTCCAATGGGAGAACATGAAATGGGTGGGGCAAGAGAAAAGAAGTTGAAGGTTTGCTGTTCACTGTTATTCCTTTTGAAAAATGCAAAAGGAGCAACTATGGCAAGAAAAATTGGAGGAAGGAGCTGAAGGTTGTGATGAGAGCTAAGGATAGCCTTGGAGTGCAGGAGGAGAGAGAGCAGACACAGCAAAGCAGCAGAGTGGCTGAGGGGGACTGGGGATCTACAGGCATCAGGTTTATAGATAGGCCTGGATTAGATGGACAGGCAGTGGTCCTCCATCTTTTTGGCCTTGGTGTTGTGATCAGCGGCGCCTCAGAGCAGATGTTGTCATTGTTGACTGCACTGGGGAATCCCGTCTAAATCCCCCATAGACTGCTCAGAATGCTCGGAGGAGAATGTCCCCAGATTCCCAGGTGATAAGTGGCATCAATCCTAAATAAGATGTTTACACCACTTCCTCTATGGCTCAGGGAATGTCACCGAAGAAGGGGTGGAGAGACCGAAAGAGCTAGAAGACAGAGAGAAGGGATTTGCCATCTTCTGGATTCAATGCAGCCATGACAATCAGAAACTGTGGCTGCCTGAACTGAACCTGCGCAAGGCTCTCCCTGTCAAAAGTTGGTCATGAAAGGAGAAGGGACCCAGGAGGTCCTGCCCCACCATGCTGAACTTTCAGCAGCTGGAAGAGGCATCGTCTTCGGGTGCACACCTGTGGCTCAGCCCACCAGGTTCAAATGGCTAGCTCCAAACCCATCATTCACACCGATGGCTGTGGTTAGACCTGGTGGGTCACAGAATGTGAAGAGGGGCTTTGTGGGATGGAGAGGACAGGTGATAGAAGAGAAATGACAGAGGGTGAGGACCGAGCAAACAGAATGCATGAGATACCTGTATAAAATTGTCAGGGAACAGGCTTAACTAATAAGAAAAGATTCAGGCATATACCCAGAAGATGCTCCAACATGTAATAAGGACACATGCTCCACCATGTTCATAGCAGC
>NW_022196906.1:99690936-99723852 GCF_008632895.1 Mastomys coucha
GTATAGTAGAGGATTACAAAGTCGATCATCAATGGGAGGAGAGGCCCTTGGCCCTGTGAAGGTTCTGTACCCCATTGTAGGGGAATGCCAGGGCCAATAAGTGGGAGAGGATGGGGTGGCAAGTATGGGGAGGGGGGAGGCAACAGTGGTTTGTTCTTGTTGTTTTTGTTTGTTTGTTCCTGGGAGGGGAAACTGGGAAAAGAAAAATCATATGACATGTAAATAAAGAAAATATCTAATAAAAAAAAAGAAGAGAAAAAGATTCACAGGTGATTCCAATGTATATTCAGGACTACAATCATTATATCAGTAAGGCTAGTTGAAGGTATTCTATACTGGAAACATCATCCGTAATGAGCTCGTCTGATGCTCATTTGAATCCACGGAGGGGAAGTCACTGATGTGAAGACCTACTCTTGGGCTGCCTAGCTCTGTTGTTTCTCCTGGATGTGCCTTGCTTTGTCTAATCGGTAACTAAGTACACGTGGCATCTGCGCCCTAGCAGCTAAGAGTGCTGTGTGCTTAGCAGGTGCTGAACACAAAATTTCAAGCTTTATCCTCAGAACAACCCTAAGGGGAAAAAAAAGCACTCATCTAATTCAGAACAGTGAGCCACAGAGAAATTACATCGTTCCTGTGGCCACCTAGCCAGCAGCCCTAAGTGTGGGAGCCATCTTGGAGCATACAGTAGTCTCCCCTCATCTAAATAGGACTAGCCCCACCACTCATTAGAAATTCTTTCCACTGTCTCGTATGACTTGTGAAAATGTCAAGGTTGGGGGTTTGGAAATTTGGCTCAGTGGTTAAGAGCACTGGTTGCTTTTCTAAGGGACCTGGGTTCAGTTGTCCCCACCCACACGGTGGGCCACAATTGTCCCTAACCCCAGCTCCTGAGGATCCAATGCCCTCTTCTGGCCACCATAGGTACTGCACTCATGGTACACGCACACATTACAAGCAAGCATTCTCATGCAAACAGAAAATAAAAATAAATAACTCTTCAAAAAGCATTATACTCGGGTCCTCCCACATCCCTCACTAATGTGTTTATTGTTCAGCTTAGTCCATTGATCACAGATAAGACATAAGACTTCTACATGTTGTGATCTAAAACCAATGTACAGCTGTTTTTAAAATGTTCCTTAAATGAAAAACAACTCAGAGGTTAAGAGCACTGACTGCTTGCTCTTACAGAGGCCCTGAGTTCAATTCCCAGCCACCACATGGTGGCTCATAACCATCTATAGTGAGATCTGGTGCCCTCTTCTGGCCTGCAGGCATACCCGCAGGCAGAAGCAGGCTGAACACTGTATACATAATAAATAAATAAACAAACAAATAAATAAATAAATCTTTTGGTGAGGCTGCACCACAGTGATCATTCATAGACCAAGAAGTCTATCAGGAAGGTCAGGTCAAGGTCAAGAGTAAATTCACCACATCTGGAGGAGGCAATCATTTGGCCTGTAGGTTGGTGAGTTATAACGAGCCGTAGAGTCTTTGCGATCTGCCACCACTTCCTGGAGAGATGGTGACATAATATGGCCTGAAATGGATTCTAGGGAAGGGAAAGTCAGCCTTTTTTGATGTCTTAAAGTACTTTCCACAGCTTAGTGAGTAAATTTGTAAATAAGATGTGCTAAAAAGTGCATGTTGACAACATACACAGAATTTTTTTTTAAAAAAGATAAAGATTTTCAAAAGTGAATCCAGCTTAGAGAACAAGGAAGCCATGGTTCGGCATCTCACCACGGGCGGTGCCCAAACGTCTTCTTTTTACTGGCATTTCTTGGTCAATTTCTTCAGGGCCCATCCTGTCCCTTTCATGACTTCCCAGCGCCTCTTGGAGAACTTGGGACACCTCCCTGCCTTTCCTCTTCTCTAGGAAGACTGCTGGCGACTTGAGTGCTTCTGAGTCATTTGCAAAGGCAGCAGTCGTGCCAGACCGGCTCCTGGAGAACCTGTAGGAAAGCAATCCCTGTTACAGTGCACGGCCAGGGGCCATGGATGTAGCTCAGTGGCGTGACACCTGCCTAAGCTCAGGCTCCCACATCACAAAAGACTCCCACAAGCCTTGTCAGTCATCTGACCAAACTGAGCAGCTCTGCCCTCGGCGGATACTCCTGCTGTGGCCCTGGGCTGAGGAGTCAGTCACACCACTCTGGCTGGACCATGGGCAGCATCGGGCACGTAGCATCATCATCTTTTCCACCGAAACTTGAGGTTGGAGGACAGTTGCTATGGTGGGATGGGAGTTTTTCTTTTGTGTTTTAACGCACCCGTGTGCTCTTTGACTATTTTTTCCATATTGGTGCTGTATTGCTTCGTATTATCCTTATTTTATGTAGATGAGTGTCTGCCTTGTGTACACCATGGGCATGCCTGGTGCCCATGGAGGCCAGAGAGGTTGTTGCATCCCCTGGAACTGCAGTTACAGCTGTCTGAGAGCTGTACAGGGATGCTGAGAGCAAGCGCAGCAAGCACTCCTAACTGCCAGCCATCTCTCCAGGCCCATTCTTGCTTCTAACACTAAAGAACAACAGAGTTGCGCAGTGCTGGTGTGCGCATCATTAGTCCCAGCACTCAGGAGGCAGAGGCAGGCAGATCTCTGTGAGGTTCAAGCCAGCCTGGTCCTCAGAGTGAGTTCCAGGACAGCCAGGACTACACAGAGCAACCCTGCCTTGAAAATGCCCCACCCCCACACCAAATAGTTAGAAAGGAGATCTGCGCATGGTACCACACCTATAATCCCAGCGCTCAGGAAGCAAGAGACTCATACGGTCAAAGCTGCCTGGGCTATACACTGAGACCCTTTCTCAAAAAAAAGAAAAAAATTACAAAAGATACACTAAGCACCATTGGAGTTGTCAAACCCAAGGTGCTTCCCAAATGGTCTGGGCCAAGTTAAAGGCTGGGATTTCGTGTAGGGAGGCAGCATCCCTGTCCTGAGTCAACCCCACCCCGGGCTCACCTCTCGGCAGAAGTGAAGAAATGCAGCAAGGTGTCCCCACGGTTTGGGCCTCCACACTCTTTAATGAGCTCGGGAGGTGGATACTGGTTTATTCCACCTGAAAGTAAAACATTTTTAAAAATCAAATCAAACACAAAATCATAAAGCATGTAAAAATAATCAAAATGGAAACAGAGTCCGAGGTGTGCCCAGTACAAATGGGACATCTAATCACCACCACTGGGAGCCCTGCAATGCTTGGGGACCTTCAGGAAAGAAGAGATGCCAAGACCATGGATGCCAGGGGTGGGGATCGGCACAGCAAAGCAGTGTCTCCTTGACAGGGCAGTACCGCCACACTCAAGAACTCAGGACACATGGGCTGCTGGCCAGAAACCTGCATGAGACAAGCCAGTCAGCATTCTAGGAGGGAGGGGAAGAGGCTTGCTAGCCACAGGCCTATCTAAGGAGATACTTTGACGGCTGGTACCGATGGAGACAAAACCAGTTTCCTTTAAGGGTGTGGTCACTGGTCATCAACCATGCTCCAGTGGACACCCCCCAACCCCATATGTGTTAAAAAAAATTTTTTTTTAAAAAAAGCACAAAATAAAATGAAATAGCACTAAAATCGCCACCAAAAATACTGCATCAAACTCAAAAGTCATAAAATTAAAGCAAAATCTAAAATAAAACGAAATAAAATAAATTTGAAAAAAAAGGAAAATTGAACAGTAAGAATAACACCACCAACAAAAAAAATCCATGGTGTAAAATCAAAGACTCATAAAAGGCACTCGAACAAAGCATAAAATAAATGTAAGAATAAATGCAAATAAAACAATAAAAATCGAATCATAAGCAAGCAAAACAAAAACATAAAGTGCATTCTGTTAGATAAATAATATCCCAACATAAAAGAATATAACAAAATATAAAGTGCAAATCTAATAAAAACCTTAAAAATAAAGTAAAATCACATTAAACAGATGAGAGAAGCAATTGTCTTTCAGTTTGCTATAAGCCACCTCCACTACTCTCTGCAAAGACCAGGAAGCTAAGGCCCAAGAGAAAGAAAGCCTTTGTGTGGCCTCTCCTGTCACACAGCTCCAGAGTAACGAAGCTAGGACTAGAATTAACTCAGTGATGAAGCTCCTGTCAAACAGGAGGGTGAAACGTCATGCCAGTGCTTCCAAGATGTCCATCAGCATCCTGTTATCTCCCAAGTCATGAAGGAGCAGATGTCCCTCGAGACCCACAGTGGGATGTCATAGCCACTGAGAAACTCGTGTCTTCCAGCATGGAGAGGAAGGAGGCATCACCCAGACCTCGCAGCATGCCAGCATGTTTTATTTTTAATTGCCCACTGCAACGCAAACATCTGGAATTGGCCAGGCTAATACCCCCTAGACCCCATGCTAAGTCATCTTACTATGTTGGAGGTACACTCTGGTCCTGGATGGTCATGAATTAGGTTCATCTGGGTGAGACGGGAGGTGAGGCTGCTGGGGCAGGGATGAAGGGGAGAATCCCAACCTGGGTTCACTGATACAGCCCCCACTCTTTTAATCATCACCATTGGCTTAATCTACCCAGCCTGAAGAGGGAGACCCCGAACTCTTGACCTGTCACCTTTGCTTCCTGGAAAGTCTCTGAGGACTTCTGACCTCATGCTGCCAATTCAATCTGTGCTTTAAAACAGTAAGACAAAACGCTGCCTGCTTCCTCTAATGTGCAGAGCTTAGGTCTCAAATGGTGAGGGAGGGAGTGTGTGTGCGTGCATTTGCACACACGCGTGCATGTGTACACATGCATATGCATGTGTAGATTGTGAAACTAGAAAGAGGATGATAAAAGTGAGAAAGAGATCACAAGAGAAGAGGCAAAAGAGGATGCTGGAATATACGTGTGAATGGAGGCAGAAGGGCTGTCAGGGAAGGGAAGGACCCAGCTGGAGGAAGATGCGACTCCTCAAGAGGGGCAGCAGAAGAGAGGGGTTAGTGAGAACAAAATATAACCACACATATGTATTAAAATGGCATAATTAGACCACTGCTTTGAATGCTGACTTAATAAGAAAACAGTAGAAAAATAAAGCTCTCTACCCTTGTTACTTAAAACGTACTCCATGAATCTGAGACGCTGGCACACGTCTGCAATCCCACTATTTGGGAGGGTGAGGCAGGAGGATTACAGCCAGTTCAAGGTCATCTTGGACTGTGAAGAAAGATTCTTGTCTCTAAAAAACAAAGCCTGCCAGCCGTGGGCCAACAGCATCATTCTGAAGCTGTTGAGAAATCAAGACCCACAGACAGCAACTCAGACCTCAGAACTAGATCCAGACCTGACTGGGATGCCCAGAGGACAGGCATGTGAGTTAAAATCTGAGAAGCACGGCCATCTACTGCTGGAAAGGAGCAGTAGGGGTGGAGGCAGCGCCCATGCATTGGCGATGAGTCCCTCCATGAATATCTGGCTTCGTGACCAAGGGACAGATATCCCAAAACTCTCATTCTGATAACTGAAAAAAGCTGAGGAGCTTCACAGAAGCCTGGGGCCTCCAAGCCACCGGGTGGGGAGGGAACGACAAGGGACTGGGAGCAGATGGCTGGAGACTGTATCTTGAAACACAGCCATATGCAGATGACCGCTGCAGAGGGAGGAACAATCGGTTTTCTTTTGTGCTGTGCCCCGTGGTAGGTTGCCCATGTTCCTAAAGCAAATGGCCCTGAACCCATGGCCAATTGACAGCACTAAATGAACTCAGTGGGAAAGAGGAGCAGAAGAAGAGGGAGGATGGAGAAAAAGGAAGAGGAAAAAGGGAAGGAGGAGGAAGGGGAGGAGGAGGAAGAAGGAAGAGGAGGAGGAGGAAATGCTGAAGTTAGAAGGAGAATGTGGGCAAAAGTTCAAAAAGAGTTGAAACAGGAAGTGATACGATCTACATATATTATTTTCCTGTATAAACTACCAATGAATATAAAAGCTTTCAACTATCAAATAAAATAACATTGAAAAAATAAAATAAAGGGTTTTTTAAAAAATCTGTTTTTTCTGTGGCCAACACCACCTAGGATAGATAACCCAGTCCCTACTCCACCCCCCCTTTTTGCCACTCACTTTTTAGAAGGTTCAGGAAGGCCTCCGTGAATCTTCTCGCATAGGCTACCTCTGCCTCTGAGACACCCTCTAGGCGTAACAGGTGCTGCTCCAAGGGTTCACTGGCCACTCTGGCCAGCTCAGCCAGCTCCTGGGCTCCCACTCCTGGGCCCACAGTGAGCACAAACAATGTGATGCCCTTGCACTTAGCTTCCTGGGACAGAGCCCTTAGCTTCTCTCTGTCCCAGATGCTTGTCTCGCTGGCCACGATGGCAAAGAGGACCCGTGACCTCCGAGGCAGTACGGCTGCCAGAAGCACGTTTTCCAGCGTCCACTCCAGGGCGTGGCCCAGGGCGGGGGCTCCCTGGAGCAGGCCACTCGCAGCCTCCCGAATCTGCCTTTGCATCTGTGTCCGGTGGCTGTGGGAGGTCAGGTGGAAGTACTCAAGCACAGGGGCTTGATCCACACCAGGCCAAAAGCCTGGGGTTGTGTGTGTCAACAGGGCTACTCGTGCCCCGTGCCAGGATGTGTCAGGCTGTGCAGCCACATTCAGGTCCTTGAGCACTGAATCCACTAGCCGCAAAGCCCCAAGGTATATGTCCCTGCTGACACCGAAGGAGCTGTCCACCAGGAATACCAAGTCTAAGTCCAACTCCTGAGGCCTGGGAGCATCCAGCTGGCACCCCGGGGCTGGTCGGCACTTGTCTGGCAAGGAAATAAAGAAAATATGGAGGGGGGGTGATGGGGGAGAGCTAGAGTTAAGCCAGGCAACCTTTCTTTCTGTGCAGAAAGCTCGTCCAGCCTCATGGTGAATACCTGTCCTGAGAGCTTGCCCCAGAAGAAATAGGTTGAGACAGAGATCTGGCAGTTAGTTTAAAAGCGGGTGTCCACTTTTCAGAAGACAGAATTGAAGCTGACTGCACATCTAATGCTCTCCAGTACAGCAGGGATGTCAAGGCCATTGATACTGCAAAAGCATATTGGGGTCTTCAAGTGTGTCAGGCCACATCTGTAGCTCTCCTGAGATACACAGTGTGCATGTGGGGGGGGGGCAGGCTGGACATGCCTGAATTTAGGTCTTCTGAATTCCTAATCGCTGGTTTATTAGTATACCATTTCCTCTCCAGAAAAGAAGAACTAGAGATGAGCTGTTTAAGTAAGAAAGTTTACATGGACGTGCATACACTCAGGCATTCTACCTGGGTTTTAGGAACCCGCTCCTGAGACCAACCCTTCCACTTGAGAAACCATACACTGACTGCTAGAACGAACAGTGAGCTTAGCAACCAGATAAGACTGATATTTTATTATGCCTCAAAGCCCCAAGGTTTATGTCCCTGGTGACACTTTTTGATGAGACTTTTTGATGGTGTGACAACTTTGGGGTCACTCATGGCCCTGGAAGTAACCCCTCCTCACCCATGCTCTGCCAGTAAACCCAAGCTGGATGTTAATGGAAACACACAGTGGTTTGTTGATGGTGCCCTGTTTGGGGGAGTAGGCATATGGTTTTACCTTCCCAGAGAAAGGGGTCAGGCAACACTTAGTTCTGTGTGAGCTCAAAAAGAACCTGGTTGCCTGGTTCCATCCAGGTTCACCGCTTACTCAGCAGGTGACCTTGAGCAAATTCACTTGTCTCTTGCCACCTCCATGTGTCAGACACAATGAAGTTAATAGCATCCATCTTGTGAAGGGGCTGGAGAAATGGCTCAGTGGTTAGGAACCCATACCACCTTCATACCCGAGCCCTGTGCCCAGTACCCACACGCAGTGGCTCACAACCACCTGTAACTCTAGCTCCAGGAAAATCTGATGCCACTGACCTAGAAGTCACACTTACACTTAATTTAAAAATAATAAAAATGCAGTTGGTTTTGGTGTCTACCTTTAAAAAAAAAAAAAGAATTCATATATGCAGTGCTCAGAACAAAGCCTACTGTGTGCAGTAAGATCTCAAGGAACACCCATGAGGTTAGGTTTCTACTGAAGAGGAACTGGGGCTCAAGGAGAGACTGTGTGCCCCAGGAGATGGTGTGTGTGGATGTAGCTTCTCAGCCACAGACAGCCTGGTCCACACACAGCCATTCGTGAATCTGCCTTCTCTCTCCTGCCGGTGCATGACTACATCCTTTTGGGAGCTCAACCATCTGGTGTGGGTTCTCAGTGAGTATGGGTGGTTCACTTCAGTAGGCATGTTTGAGAATGCCTCCCAGGCAGCCATGCATGCGCTTCTGCAGAGAGTACCTTCTGGCATGGGTGAGTGAGCAGTGTGGGATACAGTGGTGGATGCGGGAGAGCTAGAGAGGGTGGATCTGAGTACTAGCCAGAAGTGGATCTATTATCTAGGACCCAGGACCCCTGACTCTTAGTTCAATGACTACCCATCACACAAAGTGACATTAAAGGATGACTCTCATACTCTGAGAACTCTGAGGAATCGAACGGAATGTATCAGAGTATGCCAAAGCGGGACGAGGGGGGACTATGAGGCACAGCAATCACTTGACTCATCGGGAGTCATGCATCCTCTGGTCTGTGGTCACCCAGGAATGTAGTATTTGTGCCTCTCAGGATAATGCTGACTTCCTAAGAAAAACTGAAAATCTGCATTTACTTAGAATTCCCAGATTCTAATGCACTGTGGATGCCAAGCAAATGGGTGTCTGAAAGGCAGGTCTAGCCTGTGGCTGGCAGTTTACTCGTCCAGTCTCAAGCCCTCGGCAAGATTAGAGGCACTGGTCCTAGCTTTACCATAGCAGAGAGTACAGCTGGCCAGGCGTTCCACATCCTGCTGGTGCTCGGTCTCCCATGTAAACAAGTGAAATTCGTTGGGTCCATCCACCTAGTTCAAACATACACACACAAATTCATGACCAGCTGGGTTAAAATCCAAGACATTGTTTTGGGGGCTTTTAAGGAAATACACAATTACATAAATAACTACATAGAAATGATTTGACATTATGTAACACATTTATAATCATGTAGGAGCCAAGCTTCAAGGGGACACATACTATGTACTAAGGAGGAAGTCCTGTAAGGTTCAAAGGGAAAGAGGTAGACGCCATGAGGGAAGCACCTGTGGAAAAGTCCCGATGATCGCAGCCAGGGCATAATACAACTAGCAGATAAGAATGAAGACTCAGAGGAGCTCTGGCGAAATGGGAAAATCCGTTTATCTCTTTCATGTACCTCTCTAATCATGATTAGTATAATAACTAACAACAAGGATTAAAAACAAAATGTGAATAATAACCACAAATTCAACAAGGTCCCCAGAACACCTTTGACGTGCCTTCTTCCAAGAGGCACAGTGAAACTACATTTCCCAGACTCCTTTGCAATGAGTTCCTACAAATGACTGTGGTTTGGTTAATAGAATGTATGTCATTCTAGGGCATGCATTGTAGTCCCTTGCTCCCTCTCCTGCCTTTGCCAGCTAGATTTAAAGGATGGAGAAGAAAAGGGTTTGATTCCCTAAAGTAAAATGGGACTGCTGCTAGAGAAAGCCAGGGTCCTGAAGAGGCTAAATACAGAACATGCCCTGCCCCCCACAATCTTACATAAGGACTACATTCACATCACGGCATTCGGGCTCGGGGTGAATGTTCCCATAGTTAGCCAGGCCTGACTAACGCTGTTCCTGAGACTTCTACCTCATGATGAAAACTAGAACCGTTGTCCAATCCTTCCTCTCAAACACTGAGGTGGGGTCTGCAAACCTGCAGGGTCTCAGCTTGTTCGTGTCCGTCTTTTTATCCACTCTCTATCAAAGCGGGACAGATGGAGTCCCACTGAGGGTCTGCTCCTTCCCCGTCATGTTCATGGCTAGAAACAAGCCAGCTCTCAGCACTCCTCTAGGTAGTAATGTGGTCAGGCCATGAAGATGTCCTGCTAGCTCTCAGGGAGACAGACCGGCAAGGGTTACTCTGGAAAAGAATTTTCTGTGCCTAGACTCTTTACAGAGCTCACTGCTCTCTCTCCTTGAAGCTCCAGAAGACCTCTATCATTGCCTTTCAAAGCAGGCTCGCCGGAAGGAAACATCTTAATGAGGAAAGAAATATGAAGAATTGACATTCATTTATATTAATAAAACACAGAGACCGAAACCAAAAGACAAAACCTAAGAAAAGCAAAATCATGTCCTCTCTCATTCTTGACAGGGCAAAAAACAAAATTAAGTTGTACCCAGGCTGATGCATAGCTGCTACCTAAAAGTCCTCAAAGCCATGTAGAGGACAGAGAGGTGACAGGGCCATGCCTTCACTGGTGGACAGAGAGGTGACAGGGCCACACCTTCACTTGTGGGAAGACAGAGTCAAGAATGAAAGGATTCTGATAGATGATATGTTTTATGAACTCGGGAAGAGGAGAGTCATTTCAAGGGAAGGGGTTGATGAAGGCAATGACATTTGGCACTTTTCAGCGCATGAGGAGGGAAATTTAACAGGTAAAGCAGTGGTGGTAGCCTTCTAGTGTAAGGATTGGCAAGTACCAAGACTCAGAGCTGGACAATGGCTTCCTAGCTGAACTCTGTTCCTTGACCCATTTCCTATGTATTAGATAACGTTCACCTCCAGTGTGCCACTGTTTCGTAAATCTGAGCCATGGAACTCCCTGACACATGAGAGACCCTAACACAATGTCTTCTTGAGTACATCTCTCTGATCTCCTCCAAATGGCCAACAAATTCAACCGTGGACTAGCCAAATGTACCCAATTCATCACTCCAAATTAAACCAGTGTAAACAGGATTATGACATGTCATCATCTTACTGGAAGTCACAGGAGGAGACTTGGAAGGTTCTGGAACTGGGATCCATGGCAGTGAGCCAGGAGAAATGAGAAGCCAGGATAACCCTAGGGCGTTACCAAAGCCTTACAGGGATCTGTTAAATTGATATACAGCTATTCTTAAATCGCAGAAAGTATGGCTGAAGCTATAAAATACATCAAGTACAGACTTTAAACAAAGTTTTAAAGTCATGAAATACCTCAGACAAATGTAGGCATTCAGCCTGCGTCTGTACAAATGCATGCTCCTCTCCCTTAGAGATGGCTGGGTGGCGGGGGATGGGCAGGGGTAGAGTTCTAGGCCAAGAGTTTAAACTGTAGGGACTCTGGGTTATAATCCTTGATCTACCCATGGTGGCAATGCAGCCACAGAGTGTTATCTGCCTTCAGTGTCCTTGGGAATGCAGTTTTAGGATCAAAGTAGGTACATCTGGGTTCTCCTGTGCCTGAGCAGCCTGGTCCTAAGTTACTGTCACCTGTGTCCATGTCTGTTCAGGACAATATGTGAGACCATCTGCTCCGGGCACCTCAGAGCCTAGAACTCTTCCATGGTTTATTCAGCTCATTGGAAAGTTGCCAGATTCAATCAAATTTGACTAGATACACAATGTCCACTTTTTAACTTTTCCTGGGAACAATAATTTTAGGATCCCACTTAACATTTGTACTGTCCTTGCAAAATAATTGTGGTAACAAGGAACAAAATGCAGTGGGAGTCCACAGGGAAGCCATGACTCAGGATAGATATGTCTATATGGGGTTTTATTAGTAACTTTCCATGACTTTGACCTTAGGCTTGCCAGCATAGCCATTGCCAGTGAAAAGGGAGAAAAGCGGTTTCCTGAGAAAACTCAAGCAGAGAGAGAATGTGGGATGATCACTGGTATGAAGAGAGAACACTGGCCCATTGCTTCCTGCTGAGAATTGCAGGGAAACTAGAGGGCTTCAAAGGCAAGCGGAAGTCAACTATCTCTAAAATCTGCACCTTTGCTGTCCTCACAGCCATATTACACAACCATAGAAGCTATCTGCAGCTGGCAAGATCATACGCCCATGCTAACCATCCAGTACTGTTTGCAGGAGTGGCGAAGCACAGCACAACAGAGCCAACAGCAGCCTCAGGAATAAGTTCCCCTCAGGAGTCTCTACTTAAGTAAAGTGGGATTCCTGACTCTGCCACAGAAAAGGATTTCAGGGCAAGTTAGAACGAGGCACCGCTGGTGATCAAGTATTTAGGCAGAATACAGGAAAGGGAAAGACATAGTCCCAAGGCATGGTGTGGCCTCCTGAGACAGATGACTGCTCTGGTATCTTTATCCTCAGAGAACAGTCTACACTCCTCCAAGGATGTAATCTACAACAGGAATTAAAGGTTAAGCCAAATGAACCTTTCTCAGACTTCTGGCTAAGACTGAGTGTAAACATTAAGCAAATCTTACATTTTAAGCGAGATGTAAAGTCTGTTTCAGCTGGTGTACTTATTTTTCTTACCTTGGAGACTTTCCTAATGTGGACTGGGAGATAGCTCAGTCATGAAGTGTTCTCCATGGAGGTGTGAGAACAGAGTCCAATTCCCCAGAACCCACAGTTGGCCTACACTTATGATCCCAGCACTAGGGAGCCAGGGACAGACAGATCCCTGGGGCTCAACAACCACCTAGGCTAGCCTACTTGGCAAATCCCAAGTCTATGAGAGATCCTGTCTCACAAGAAGGGGAATGACATGTGAGGAACAGCCAACGTTGCCCTCGGACCGCCACAGGTCACCCTCATACAAGAGAACCTAAGTGTATACCACACATATACATACACACACATACACACACACAAAGAATTTCCCTTTGTGAATAAAATTGTAAGGTTTTATGGGGTGAAATGTACTGTTTAAGACTTAAGAAAAGGGGCTAGGAAGATGGCTCAATAGGTAAGAGTGCTTGCCGTCCAGGCATGAGGATCCAAGTTCAAATCCCCAAGAAGCATGGGGAAAAAAAAAGCTCAGAGTAGCCACACACACACTCCTGATCCCTACCCCCAGTGTTGTGACAGGCCAGAGATATAAGAGGATCTCTCAAGCTTACTGGTTGCCAGCTACCTCCAGGTTCCAAGAGAGACCCTGTCTCAAAGGAATAAGGAAGAGAATGACAGAGTAGGATACTCAATGTCTTCTGACTGAGTGCTCTCGCTCATACAGGCATATATAGTGAGAATTTTGGCTCCCTTAAAAACACAGAAATATCTTAAGACTAGGTTCTCGCTTTAATCCTAGGTGCAGGAATATGGGGCTGCTTCAGATTGCCCGTAGCAGCTGACTGTGATTTGCCTCATGCTCTAGCAGGGGGGTATGATCTTGCCAGCTGCAGACAGTCTCTATGATTGTGTAATGTTTGACATTCTGGGGACTCTTCAGAGGGGATATAAGTGCTAGGGCCCTAAGAGGCGTGAGTTGGTGGTTGGTTGCTGTTGGTTGTGGCTTATTAAATAGTCATGTACAAAGAAGAAACAACAAGAAAAACTTAGATCTCCTGATGGCAAAGTTCAAATGTGCCACAAGGAACTTGACACCCCTAATCAGCAGGAAGTAGTCTACGGATGGTGACACCTCTTCCCCCTCCTTTTTCCTCTCCTATCTAATGTTAGGAAGTTGAAAGGGTGGAAGAAATAAGAACCCAGAGAGTAGCCAAAGTCTGACTACAGGCATCTACTATACACACATATATCACACACACACACACACACACACACACACACACACACACACACACGGACTAACAATAAGAGAAATGCTGATAGGCTAAACTCAAAGTTACAAACATTCTGGCCCCAAATAGGCATAATCTATTGATTCACTGTGATGTTCTTGTTTGAGATGTCTTGTTTTAAGGCGTCTCTGTAGGCGCGTGCAGTTGGACCAGTCGTGTTGAAGTTCCCTGGCACTCTGCAGGAGAGGTAAACCAGATCCCAGGCTGAGGGGTTTCTTTTTGTTTTCATGTCACCTCCAAAGTTTCCTGCCTTTCTATCCCACCTTAGTGGTAAAGACGGGGAGAGAATACACATACCTGTGGGTTTGCATGGACATTCTTTGCTGGCACAATGACTCAAGAGCAACATTCAAACCTCAGCGCATCCCACCCCCGATCCTAAAAACCTTCCCATGACCCCTTATTCTGGAGACTCCCAGACTTCAACTCAGTGTCTCAGCTGTTGTACTCAGCTGCCAGAGGACAAAAGAGAATGTTCATTCCTGGGATGGAACTGGGGGAGGTTCTTGGCCTGAAAAAATGAAAACAGATAGGGAGGGTGGAAGCAAGTTCTAGGGAGGGAGGTTTACCTTGGAAAGAGTTGGAGCCAACCAGACTCTAAGGAGTTTACAAACCATCTGGCACTGAGTTAGGGTAAAGGCTCAGAAAAGAAGAAACTGTGGAGTGAGGGCGGTAAGAGGCTAGATGAAGAGAGAATGGTCAGAGCTACCATCTAACCGGTGGCTGGCCCAAGGAGCTTGGGTAGAACTTTGGCTCCTCTAAACTATCATGGTGCTCCTGAAGTCTACCAAGCACTCTCCCTGTACTCCCCAGGAACACCAGGAGTCAGACCTGGGGTAAGAGTGTGCGTGATAGCCGGACGGTGGTGGCGCACACCTTTAATCCCAGCACTTGGGAGGCAGAGGCAGGCGGATTTCTGAGTTGGAGGCCAGCCTGGTCTACAGAGTGAGTTCCAGGACAGCCAGGGCTACTCAGAGAAACCTGTCTCGAAAAAAAGAAAAGAAAAAAGAGTGTGTGTGATAGTTTGTATAAGTCTGGCCCAAGGAGTGGCACTATTTGGAGGTGTGGCCTTATTGGAGGAAGTGTGTTCAATGGATGTGGGCTTGACCCTCCTCCTAGCTGCCCTGTAGCCAGTCTTCTAGCAGCCTTCAAATGAAGATGTAGAACTCTCAGCTCCTTTTGTACCATGCCTGCCTGGATGCTGCCATGTTCCCACCTTGATGGTAATGGACTTAACCTCTGAACCTGTAAGCCAGCCCCAATTAAATGTTGTCCTTGTAAGAGTTGCCTTGGTCATGGTGTCTGCTCACAGCAGTGAACCCTAAGACAGTGTCTGTACAGTGAAAAAGAGGGACTTGGGAGCATGTCATATCAGGATGTAATTTCCTGGACTATGTGGCTTAGAACAAGGCATTTGTCCCTCTTGGCTTTGTTCACTTCATCTGGGCCATGTAGGTTATCATTTGTAACTGATGGACAGTCATTTATTTATCGACCAAAGTGGATAGCTCTGGATGAACTACATCCATGGTTGACGGTAGGCCTCCACATGCACTCATGCACACACACACACACACACACACACACAAAGGATATCTTTATGTGACTTTCACAAATTCTAAAATTACATCATAATTGAAGTCTCTCACACACACCCCTATTTCTTTATCTTATAAAGCTGATGGTGTGTGACCGGGATTTGCTACGGAGTAAAAGTTGGACCAGTTTATAGACATACCTCCTAATATAACTATAAATATAAAATGCCCTAAGAGAGAGAAGGGATTAGAACTTGGAAGGACTCTGTTTTACTGTTTTTAACTTTTGAATTCAAAGCCTTGGGGCCCGTGAGAGCTCCAGACCTTGAACGCTCACTTAACTGCTGTGTCTCGGTATCATCGTCTGAAGCACAGGCTCATCCTGCTGCCTATCTCAATGGGTTCTGAAGATTAAGTGAATCAATAAAGGCTTAGAATGGTGGCTGGATCAATAAACATGAGCTATTTTCCTAGGCATTGTTTCAAGGGGATCTGTGTGGGGCTTTTTAGAAAGGAAAATGAAATCCAAAGCCTGGCACGCAAGCTACACTTTCTCTCTAATGCTCGGCTTCTCCGCTTTAAAAAGATGATCTAATGAAGGCTTGTGTTTTGAGGCATAAGACCTCAATAATGACGGGATCAGGCGTGGGGAGTCCAAGTGCAA
This sequence comes from Mastomys coucha, assembly GCF_008632895.1. NCBI lineage: Eukaryota > Metazoa > Chordata > Mammalia > Rodentia > Muridae > Mastomys > Mastomys coucha. The sequence goes on from NW_022196906.1 coordinate 99,706,738, forward strand.
TAATGCCATTTTATTTAGGGCTGAAACAATTCCATGGATAAGGAAAGAAACTTTCCAATAGGCATGGTGGTCTCCAAGTGTGTCTAATCAACTAAGTTAGGACATCTGTTTGTGTGATCCATTCAACTAGAGCTACCATCATTCACCCAGAAGATGTGGGGGGTTGTTCTGAAAATTACAGGAACACAGAGGTGAAAGACAAAAGCCTCACACGTGTCAGTGAGCCTTTGGGCAATGAATTCAGAAGACGAGCCACAAGATAAACCCACTGCCTTCATTAGATTGGTCTCATGTCAAGAATAAGGAACCAGGGAAGGCTGCAGCATACCCACTCGAGAAGAGCAAGGGCTAAGAGGCCCTGAAGATGTGGTTGTCATTTTGACAATTTATTTCTCTCCTTGCCAGTGTCACTGGCAGCAAGGTCATTCGTTACATCTGAACTGACAAGCACCATTTAACATCTTTTCTAAACCATTACATTTTCAAAATGCCGAGCTGCCTCCCCATAGCCTGGGGCAAGAGCATTCCGCAGGATGGAGAAGAGGGCGACTAAAAGCGATAGTACAGCGTGTCAAGCATATTCAAGCCCGCAACCTCACCTCACAGAGCATTTCATGCTCTCACGCTGAAGCCCACCCGCCATGAAGAGGGCAAGCAGGCCATGACTGAGGCTGCACCTACAAATCAGAAGCAAACACGAGCTGCCCGGCGGCCCACCAGAGAGCACCACAGGGCTGCGTTCACGGGGGTGTGACTGCACATGGTGTCACTCTCTCAATGTCAGGGGCCAGCCTTCCTGAGAAATAGAGATGTTGATACTTATACCTGGACAGACACTTCCGTAACACTGCAGCACGAACCTCTCTCCCTGTCTTTCATGGTTTTATGTGGTTGGTTGTTTTAGTTTAGTTTGGTTTGGTGTTTGTGGAGACCGTGTCTTGCATAGCCCAGGTTGGTCTTGAACTTGCTATGTAGCCAGCAGTGACTATGAATTTCTGATTCCCCTGCCTCCACCTCCCAAGTATTAGATTTATAGGCATATGCCACTTTCCTTAGTTTATATGAGGCTAGGATCAAACCCAGGACTTCACACATGCTAGGCAACTACCCTTGTAACTGAGTTATATCCTCAGTCCCCAGTGTTTCATTTCTGAGCAAAGAAAAGTGAGACCCAGACAGTTCAACTATTATGACAGCTCCTATAAGCATCTCATCATCTATGAAAGTGAAAAAAAAAAAAAGCCATTGCATCTCTAACTTAAGTGGTTAGCTTTATACTCTGCCTTTATCAAAGCATTCGGAAAATTACCAAGCTCCTCCCCCAGCAGCCTGCCCTGTCAGACATCCTGCTAGGCCAGGAAGATGCAGTAAGAACAAGAAAGAACTCCACCTCTTCATTCTCTCTCAACCTGAGATGGCTGCCCATCCTTCCTGGTAGTTTGCAAGCTGTCACAAGCTTATCTACTGATTCTTAGACACACGCATTGTGTGTCAACCAAATTTCTCACCTCGCAGTTCTGCTGCACAACTCTATCTCAAGAGAAAACGAAGTGGTCCAGCACAGCTGAATCCATTAGTTATTAAGGAAAACCATGTGACATTTCCATTTTTACCGGTCAGAAATGGTCAAGTGTCGGTAATTTCACATGGCTAAATCTAGCATTCACACACTGTGGAAGAAAATCGACCTTCAGTTTGATAAATTGTCCCAGAAATTCTGTGAGCACATACTGCATAGGTTTTAGTTAGAAGAGAAAACTTTAGAGGCTAGACATCTGGACAACTGCTAGTTTCTACACAACACTGAAACACCACACTGACAGAAAGAGCAACTTGGACCATGCGCTCACCATGGATGAGCGAGACCGGACAGGCTGACTGGAAGAAGTCAGATACAAAGGACTAGATAATGAGTGATTCCATTTATATCAAGACTCAGACTATGCAACAGCTAACGGCTTTTGATCAAAGTCAGATGGGGTAGTTACCTTGGGCTTGGCACAGAACTGGGAGAGAATTTATAAATGCCAAAGGTGTTCTGAATCTTAAATCACATCCTGGTCATAGGAGAATAAAAATACCTAAGAATCTATCTGGGCTCACTCTGTCAGCAAAGTGCTTACCGTGTAAGCACAAAGACCTGAGCTCAGATGCCCAGTAACTAGGTAAAAATCCAGATAGGGCACAAACCTGTAATCCTAGCACTGCAGGAATGGAACCAGGAGAGTACTGGGGCTTGCTGGCCAGCCAGCCTAGCCTACTGAGCAAGCTCCAGGACAGTGAGACTCCCTGCCTCAAATCAGAGGACAATCAGCTCCTGAGGAACAACAGCCAAGGTTGAACTCGGGCTTTTACATGTATGCCTATGTATGTATACATATATGTGAGTGAGTGTGTGTGCGCGTGCGTGTGTGCGTGCAAGTGTGTATGTGCGTGTGTGAGTGTGTGTGTGTGTGTGTACATGCACACACAATCCTTTTAAGTGTGTGCTTTAAAAGCACAGCATTTTTTCATGTTGTTAAATGGGCACATAAGGTTATAGGAAGAAGAGGAAGAAAGACACAGGCAATAATCTCTGGCGTTAGTTTAGCATGTATATTGTAATGAAGAAGCTCGACGGCAGATTATAGTCTGCCACTAACTAGTTACTTGACCCTCAAAAATATACTTACCTTCTCTAAGCCTCAATTTTCACATTCTTGCAGTAGAGAGGACAAAGCTAACTAACAGAGCTTTGGGGACATTGCTGCGATAACATCTGTGAGGCCCTTAACACAGTTCATGTGCTTCCTGAGAGCCGGGTAAGATCCCCTCACCTCTCCCATATTCAGCAACTTCTGGAGAATTCTTCCCCGAACCACTCTCGCCGCTCAAATCATCCTTGATAGAGTGGTAAAAACCAGTCTAACTCCAGAACCTCCTCCCATCAGCCCTTGTACCTCCACCCATCAGCCCTTCCCACACCTCACATACCAGCAGGGCTTCTGGGAGGTTGTGCTCCTCTGTGAAGGTCACAACTGCTGTAACAATGTCCGCTGCATGGAGTTCCAGCATGGCTGTGCTGACAGAGGTTGTGTCATAGTTCCTACCCGCCTGGAAGAACACGGCTACCTTCCTCACCAGAAGGCCTGAGCGTACACGTTTGAATACATGTCTAGCCACAAACCTCATGGTAGCCCCAAGGTTCCGGGACCCAGATGAGAGTTCCAGGGGGATTTCCCTGACAGCCTGATGAAGGGCAGCTTTCCCCCGATGGTCTGACAAGCGTACAAGATAATCTGTCCTCGTGTTGTAGGAAACAATGGCCACTCGGGCACCAGTGGGGCAGTTGCTCTCACTCATTTCCAACTTCATCAACAGAGATAATAAAATGTTTCTCATCCTCTCAAAGTCTGACTGGGAGACATCGTTGGACATGTCTAAGGCAAAAACCACTTCCGTTGGAAATGCTGGGCATCTGGAAATACCTTGACAAAGGGATGCACAGACTTGAGATATCTGAACTGTGTCTAGACAGGCAGGGCTGATGTAAACAATGAGCAATATTTACCTGTTGAGCAAGCTGGAAGGGAAAAGAAACACTGTTAGTGTCTGTATATGGGCAGTTTATTTTTCAATATAAATTACACTGATTTGGTTTGACAGTTTCTCTGTGTCACTGAAGCTGAACTTGAATTCTAAATCTTCTTGTCTCAGTCCCCCAAGTATTGGGATTTTCAAACCATATCCACTTTGAAAAATCCTCTTCTGAGAAATTCAAATGACCTTCTAGATGCCCCTCCCTGGTATGACAAAAGCCCCTACTATTTGCCCAGGATCCATTTTCCCCTCCCCTGCCCCCATTATACTAGGGCCTCAATTTCTGAGTGGGTATATCGCTGCCTGGAACAAAGGTCATACTTCTACTGGGCTAGCTGGAGTACTACACTCTGGATAATATAGACTAAGAAAAAATGGTAAGACTTCGCAAAAACATCTTCATATCCTAATGAAACCCATTACTTGGTAGGCTAAAAGAGAGAGGCAAAAGTACCCTTACCCTTGGCCCTCTGCCCTTGGCCCTTTGCCCTTTGCCCTTTGCCCTTTGCCCTTGGCCCTTTGCCCTTTGCCTTCCCTTCCCTTCCAGGCTGGATGAAATATAGATTCAATGACTGAAGCTTGATTAACTTCTCAGAGCATGAGATAATTTAGGAAATACAGCAACTAACACACACACACACACACACACACACACACACACACGAGATGACAGAGAATAAAATACAAGGAGACTTCATCCTGGAACCCCTAAAATGCACACCCCAGACTGATGATATCTAAGCTTTGACTTAAGAGACACATTTCCCCACTGTTATTGAGGACTTTGGTTACATTCAACTAAAATTAAATCCATCTAAAGCACTAAGCTGTTCTGGAGCTATATTTTACATGTGTCTCATATATATACATATTCATAAAGTATAAATCATATATAATTATATGTATATCTTATGTAAAGTATATATGTGTATATACATATATATGTAACACATGCTCATAAAAATTTAAGGTTGTCCTTAGTTCACCATCTATGTACCCAAACATAAAAATACTTCTATCTTATTTTATAAAACTTGGAGCTTAAAGTATATTTGACTCTGAATCATGTTACATTTGGTATGACATTTTTTTATCAGTAAGTACCGAGTGCTGTCATATATTCTACTATGTAGCTGTCCTATGATTTCTTCAGCCAGTGCCTCTCAGTACGAGCACACGTGTACAAGTTATCTGTGCCTACTTGTCCAATTACATCTGCCTATCGCAGTAATTATGGGCTTTCATATGATCGTTCCAAGTGCTCTTCAGGCAGCATTTTATAGTCCCACAAGCCACTTTCATACATTCCTCAAATTGGGGCTAAGGATTATTTTGACTTTTCAAAAATATTTTCAATTTGAAGTCTAGACCTGGTTGTACAAGCCTGCATTCCTAACTCTTAGGAGATTGACAGAGGAGGGTTGCAAGTTCGAAGCCTCAGAGGTTAATTAGCAAGTCCCTATCAGAACTATATAAATAAATATGCATATGTATATAATTATGTATATGTATATACTGTATATATATATATATATATATATATGTGTGTGTGTGTGTGTGTGTGTGTGTGTAGCAGGTATTACATATTGCCAGTTTGAGAACCATAAAGAGCATATCATAGTTTTAATTAATAATCTTTGATTTCCACTGAGGGTGAATATTCTCACGGGTGGATTGTCAATTTGTAATTCTTTCTTCTCTGACTCTTTATGTCTCCTGCCTATTTTCAATTCAAAAGGATTTAAAAAAAAATTTAGATTTAAACTCTCCAAAAAAGTCTATGCTTGTATATAAAAATGATTATGCAGCAGCAATCTTAATCTTGGCATGACATAGCAAGGGCACTGAGCCCGTCACTTGACTCTGCTGCTTCTATCTCGAATAGTTTTTTTTCTCCCTTTTCTATGTGCTTTTGGCCCTGTGGTGCTCCTCAGTGTAAGGGGATTTAACTTTCTATATGGCCAGTTCTTCCTTTCTATCCAAGCTGATAGTATTGCTCTATGTGACTCCCATGAAAATGGATCCTGGACTCTCCTTGAACAGCAGCTGGATGGGAGGGGACACAAGCCAGAAGGTTGAGCGGGAAGGTAAGTGGCCGGGTAGAAAACCCAAACTTCTACACCAAGAGCTTTCAATTCAGTGTTCTTTCCCTTATCGCCAGGAAGGACATGTGTGTGCTCTCTGTAGTTGTGAGTACCCGCAATGTTTTTAAAGAAAGCATGAAGTAACAAAGCCGAACCTAAGACCTAATGGTTCATTGTCCCATTTCTGCAATGGAAATGCCAACCAAATAGAGCATGCTTCCTTTCAAAAGGTCGTCGTGAATACTGTTGGTTGAAATCAAAAGGAACAGGGCTTCCCACGCTGGGTTTCCCGCACCGGGATGCAGGCACGTGGGTACGCGAGTTTGGTTACATTTGGGGGGGATCCAGCCTTGTATGATGGACTTTTTCTTCAGGATTGAGATGGCGTGCCTTTCAAACTACTTCATTTCAGAGCCCACTTAGGAAGAGGTGACTTACTTAAAGGGAGACTGGGCCCAGTCTGATAATTTATAAGATCTTTTTACAACGAACAAGCCACTTCCCAGGAGCTCAGTCAAATCCTCAGGTAACTTATGTCCTTAGTCCTTGATCCACACACCCCCACCGCCAGCTCCCAAACTACTTACGGCAGGTTCCTCGCACGAAATCAACAATTTCACAAGGCTGTAGAGAGACGGGGAAAGACAGGGAGAGGAAACTTAAGCATTTAATGTGGAGTGGTTTTCATCGTCGTAACTTAAAATGACGGGTGCGACGTTATCAGTACCTAGCTGAAGCATTTAAATACGTAACAGAAAACCACAAAATTGTTAGAGGTGATGGTACCACCTAACAATACTATTTCTGGATCCAGCCATTACTTTAAAACATTTAACGGGTTTCATACGGCATGCTGAGATAGGTAGGTAAGGTATACCATTTTGCTTTGCAATCTGCCTCACAAATCAATGGGATCAAATCTGAGTCTGAAGGTCAAAGTCTGGGGATCTCAGAAGAGAATATTGGGGACTACTGTCAATGTATGCTTTTTGCTGTTGTTGTTTTGTTTTGTTTTTTGGCTTTTCTAGACAGGGTTTCTCTGTATAGCCCTGGCTGTCCTGGAACTCACTCTGTAGACCAGGCTGGTCTTGAACTCAGAAATCCACCTGCCTCTGACTCCCAAGTGCTGGGATTAAAGGCATGCACCACCACCGCCCGGCCAATGTATGCATTTTTATAGACGTGTTTGCTAGACTTCCTTTGGACTGACTGCCGAGACAGGTACCTCCATAACCCGACCCCTGGAATTCTATCTCTTCTCCTTTTTTTTTTTTTTTTAATTCTTTATAGGGATCTCCTCTTGTGTGCTGTGTGGGAGCGTCACCTGCCAATAAAATTCTAATGACCAATAAACTGAGGCAGGATTAGAAGGTGGGACACCTGGCTTATAAACGGTGTTTCTAGCTTTACAGAAGAGCATGCTTCAGAGAGGAGGTAGTTTCTGAATATTTTCTTTTGTGTCACTTAATATTTAAAATATTATTCTAATTTTATAGTGACATTTCTGGGGAAAACGCTGTAAACTTAAAGTATTAACAAAATTTATAAACGGCAAAATTAAGAAGCTTTAAGATTAACAAATCTTGCTTCGTGGCTATAGAAAGATTTATGTTCTAAAATGAGTGAATTTTCAAATTAGGAGTCTCCACCTACCGTCCTATCTGCCAAGCCTTTTGAGCCCTTGATGCCCTGGAAAGAAGAGCAACACGCTTAGAACTGCAGGCTCTGATTCCCAACACTTTTTCTCTATAAGCAACTGGAGATGCTGAGTGCTCACCACGACATGAACGCTGCCCTCCTCTCCTGGCCCTGGAGTTCTGCCCAGCCCAAAAAGGAGGACAAAGGACCTGAGCAGTGCATCCCAAACCTCAGAATCCAGCCAGTCCAGGAGGACGGGACATAGACTCAGAATCCAGCCAGTCCAGGAGGACGGGACATAGACTCAGAATCCAGCCAGTCCAGGAGGACGGGACATAGACTCTTGGAAGACCAGGTAACTCTGAAACCATTCAAGATCCCAGGTCCTACCAGAAACTAATCTAAAGTACACCCTGGGATCTCCCCTGTTCCTGCTCCTCCAGGTCTCTCGCCCCCACCCCATCTCTGCCCTCACAGTGAAGGAACCCTCCCAGAAGCCTTCCAACTGTCTGGCTCCAGCCCCTCTGGGAGCCTAGCCAGACGTTGTCTTTGTGTAGACTCTATGCGGTGGTAACCTGTAGCCTTGGGCAGGTCACTAAATCAGTACTAATCATCAGATGACTATGAACTACCTCTGTGGTGTTTGGTTTTGCTGACTTAGTTGATTCTAATAAAAAAAACCTGAACTCCAGCGAGGGAAATGCAGATGTCCCCTTCTGGCTGATGAATATGTTATTCCTTACAGAAGGACAGACACACACACTGGTTAGTTTTTCAATCATCTTAATACAAACACTGACATATCTCAGCAGGATGAATCTCAAGTGAGGAATTGTCTCAGATTGGCCTGTGGATGCGCCTGTGAGGCATTGTCATTGCTAACAGATAAAGAAGGCTCCAACCAGCTGTGGGTAGTATCACCCTTAAACAGATGGGCCTGGGATGTTACCATCCCAGGTAGGGCAGCAAGCCAGGAAGCAGCATTCCTCTACGGTCTCTGCTTCAGGCCTGGCCATCAAATTCCTTCCTGCCTTGAGTCCCTGCTCTGACTTCCCTCAGTGATAGATACACTGTATCCTATAATCCAAATAAACTCATGCCTCCCCAACTTGCTGTGGTCAGTGGTTTCTCACAGGAAAGCAAATATACCACACTGTCTCTAAAACAGAGCGCAGGGCAAGGCTTCCGAGCCTTTCTGTGTCCAGTGTATTCTAGAAATTCTTCTAGTATTGCTACATTATCCATTCAGTTAAGAGTGTATGGATGGAATATTTAATGAGGATTTCCTTCTGGCTCTATGTGTTGGTCATCATGTCTGCATTGATAAGCTCATTCTCTGGTAAGTTTTATGTATTAATCTATGTAGTTAGGAAGATCCATAAATCTCTAGCCACTCCAAGATCACCTCTACAGTCAGAGAAAACTACATCTAGAATGCTGCGTAGGGTTTGAAGTTAGTATTTTCTAAGCACTTTTCCAGTTCCCTTGAGCCTGCCGAATGCCCCAGATGTGTGTCTCTTCTTCAGCGAGGCCTCTTAGCAAGCTCTCTCTCATCTTGGCACAAGGTTGGAAATCAAAAAGGATAGGGTACTCATTACCATTTTTCCTGGTGGCCCTTGGTCACCTGGAGTTCCAGCAAGCCCAGGAAATCCAGAATTGCCCTACAATGAAGAAACCAAAAGAATAAGCTTCCCTGTTGGCTATAAGAACTGCTCTTCCCAAAACATCCATTTGCTTCATAGCTAAGGCCAATGAGCCTGCCCCTGTGAACTATGTATCCATGGAGAGTCAGGGGGGCTTTATGGGAACCCCAAAAACTCCCTTCTAGCCCTCATATCTAACCCTAGCTTGTCCATGGGTTACACACACACACACACACACACACACACACACACACACACACACATACACACACACATTTCCATGCAGAGCCTTAAAAGATGAATTAACCCTCAAGGTTAAATCTCAAGGACATGTGGTAAACATAATGCACAACATAGAGGATCTGACAGCAGAGAAAGGAAAAATTCCCATAACACCTTTGGGCCTCTGTGTCTTCAGTGGCCAGGGGCTCACTGCTCCTATTCTAGGTGTTTGAAGTAAAGCAGCACCAGTTATCTGGACCAAATCAATGCCTCATCGTTTTTATTTGAAAGTAGAAAGAGAAGTTAACGGATCAGAATAACCACGAGCAGCAGCGAGACGAGCTGAGCAGGCGTGGAGCTGACTGTCTGCAGGACTTGCCAGCAGATAAAAACACCAATTACTGAGTCCAAGGAAAACACATGCTTTCTGTCCCTCCTTCCCCTTTGCTCGGACACAAGTTCATGTCCTGTTCCCAGAAGGCTTTGCTTTAAACGTTTTTATATTACATTTATTTATTTGTGTGCGTGTGCATGACAGAGAGAGAGAGAGAGAGAAAGAGAGAGAGAGAGAAGGAGAGGGAGAGGGAGAAGGAGAGAGAGAGAGAGAGAGAGAGAGAGAGAGAGAGAGAGGACGCCATGGTGCACATGTGGAGGTCAGATGACATCTTAGAGGACTTGTTTCTTTCCTTTTACCATCTGGGCTCTGGGGAATCAAATTCCAGTTGTTGGGGTTGGTGGCAAGTGCCTTCACCCACGGTGCTGGTTAGTTTTTGCCAACTTGACACAAGCTCAAGTCACTGGGAAGAGGGACCCGCACTGAGAAAATGTCCCTATTAGGCTAGCCCAGAGGCAAGTCTGTGGAGCATTTTCTTGATTAATGATTGATATGGGCAAGCCATCCCTAGGCAGATGGTCCTGGGTTTTATAAGAAAGCAAATGGAGCAAGCCACAAAGGGAAAGCCAGTAACAACATTCCTCCTTGGCTTCTACTTCAGTTCCTGCCCTGACTGCCCTCAATGATGGCTGGACTCTGGCCTGGAAGAGTAAGCAGAACAAAGCCTTTCCTCCCCTTCGCTTTTGGTCATAGTGTTTATCACAGCCACAGAGACTAGAACACCCTCCTGAGCCATCTACCAGCCCAAAGCTCACTTTCTAATGTCTATCAGCGAAACACTATCCAGATCTTAATATTCAGAGTTACTCTTTTCAAAATGAGTTGCCATTGACTGTGGCTCTTCAAGATCTGATCTTTATAGCTGGGCATGCTGGCACTCTTAGGGAGTGCTGGAATGGAAGAAAGATCATGGAAGATTCCAGGCAGACCTTCCTTAACATAACAAGTGCAAGGCCAGCAGGGGCTATCTGAGACTATCTCAAAAACAAAAAAGAATTTTTTTAAAAAAATCATCATTTACAGAACCTGAAGGAATGAGTTCTTAACAGGAGACTCAATTAAGCACACTGTATTCAGAGTCCACCAAGACACAAGTTATGTTTCTGAGAATCTAGTCCTAAAGAATTTTGAGGAAGACCCAGACAAACCACACTTGCTTGAAAGTACTGTCTGTGACAATGTCCTTCCAAACTTCCGTAGAGTCATCAACATAGTAGCACTCGCGCACGAGCATGTGTGTGTGCATGCGTGTGTGCGTGCGTGCGTGTGTGCGTGACCCCACTGGTCAAGGATAGCCTAGCTCTGTCTTCGCCTGTGATGACTGCAGATGGCCCTTCAGTTCTTACCCTCTTCCCTCGGATTCCCTTGACCCCCTTCTCTCCTCCACGGCCTTGGTTACCATCTTCTCCCTTAACAAAGGCAAGAGCATGGTTGTGAATTTGAAGAGAGATTTGCACACATGTGACACACAGTGCCTACCAGTTGCCAGGCCCACAGAGACCTCTTCTTACTTGCACACCAGGATAGCCAGGGAATCCAGGTTCACCCTAGGGTCAGAAATGATAAGATAACGTTCAGTGCCAGGTGATTAAGTTTTTCTCCAACATTCCTCTGGGAAAGAAGGAAATGTCATCAAGAGGCCACATTTTAATTCCAGAGATCAACAATTTATAAATATTTTTTTTACAATTTTCAGCATCTTTGATGCAGAGTCTAATGAAACTTCCTTCTTTGGCATTTTATTTCTCAGTTTAAAGCCCCTGAGATTTGTAACAACAGAAAGCAAGGTAAGGGCGTCAACCTGAGTGTTAGGATGCAGCATTGAACTGTCAGAAGCACAGGCATGCTTCAAAATGATCGGCCATCCCACAGGCATTTAGTTAGCTCTTGCTGTTTGCCAAGAGGTCCTGTAATCACTGGGGACTCAGCAGTGCACCCCCACAGAACTGGCATTCCCGAAGAAGCAAGTGGCCAAAGAAGTAAATAGCATCTCAGAGATGGACCAGGATTCCAGAGAGGGGACCAGGGAATTAAAAATGAGCTGCTGAGGCTGATATGAGTCCCTCCACACATATACAGCAGAGGACTGCCGGCTCTGGGTTCAGTCAGAGAAGATGCACCTAACCCTCAAGAGACTGGAGGCCCCGGGGAGTTTAAAAGGTCTGGTCGGATGGGAGTGGGGGATGGGGACATCCTTGTGGAGACAGAGGGGTGGGGAGGAGATATGGGATGTGGAACAGTCGGAGGGTGGACAGGGAGGGGAATAAAATCGAGAGTTTAAAATAAATAAATAAATATTTTTGTTTAAAAAATGAGCTGGTGAGATGGTCCTGTGGGGGAAAGACACTCACCACCAAGCCTGCTGACCTGAGTTCAGTCCCTGAGACCAAAGGTAGTAAAGGGAGAAAACTAATCCAGCAAGCCATCCCCACTCCTATGCACACACACACGGCACAGTGCTCTTGCATACATAAGTAAATAAATGTTATAGTGAAAGACCAAACCTTCTAAGTTCAGACTCCACTTTAGGAAACTTGAACTCAGATAAACTAACAGGTCAGTACCTATCATTAGTTTCCAAATTATCCCCACAACAAAACCCAAGCCCAGCTCCAGTTTCTAGGTTAACTCCAACACACCAGCATCTCCAGGTTAGTTTTCCCCAACAATCCAACATTTCCAAATTAATTACCAACAAGCCCACTCCCTGCCTAACAACCACCAAATGCAGAGGGAAGTAGAAATTAAGTCTATAGTTTGACTCCCAGCACCAGCCAATTATGCTAAAGGCCACAGTAGCTCTCCAATTAGATGCTAGAAACACACACCCCCCCCCACTTGCTGCTTTCTATAAGGCCTTACTGCAAAAGATATTCAGGGCTCCTCTCCACCAAAACTCTCCTGCATGTTTGCAGTGAGCAAAGGGGCCTGAGCTAGCTCAGACAAAGGCCCTGCTGTGGTTTGCATCAGATCAGCTCTTGTCTGTTTTGCCGGGGTTCACTAACACTTCCCTGGCACTACAACAGCGTGTGTGTTGAAAAGTGACACAAGTCCCCTGCCTCAGCTGAGGAATTATTGATGGCCACTAGAAGGAAAACCAGTTTTCTTTAGGTATACAGCTCTCTCTATATTAAAAATGTTTATATAACGTTCCATGCCAGGTGATTACATTTTTCCTCAACATTCCTCTGAGAAAGAAGGTCATCAAGAGGCTACATTCCAATCCCAGAGGTCAACAATTCATAGTTTTTACAATTCCCACCATCACCACCACCTAGAAATTATAACTCCAGTAGATGCTCCCACATTCATATGGGCGGGGATAATCAGACTTAGGAAGTTTTAAAGATTTGAAAGGAAAAAGAGACATGGTTGGAAGGAGATCTTCGAGGAGCTGGAGTGGGGAGATGGAAGAAGGGAATAAAACCAGAGTATGAAACTCTCAAAGAAAAAGTTAAAATATTATGTATTTTTTAAAAGGAATAAAAAATTACAGCTGCCCCTCAATATCTTCAGAGGGTTGATTCCAGAATCCCCCAGAGGTACAGAAATCTGAGCACAGTCAATGCCCTGATGTAATATGGTGCTGTCCAACACACACATGCATACTCTCCACTAGACTTCAGCTTCCAGATGGTACAGAACACCTACAACTACAGATGCCACGAAACAGACACCGCCTCGTGCTATTTAGGGGGATAACAAGAGTTCAAACATGTTCGGGGCACATGCAGAGTTTTCTCAGATGTCTTAACCTGCAGCTGGGTGAATCTGTCGTTGGGAGCCTGTGAGTGTAGAGAACACATGTGAAGAGAGAAAGGTGAGGAAGTGAGGGACGAGAACAGCTTTGACTCCTCAGGGAGGGAACTCTGCCAAGCTATCATAAAAAAATAAAATAAAATCCTGACATACCTCTTCAAAAGTCACTATATTCTAATAAAACTCAAAACATGATTCAACATTGGAATGCCCTTGGCAGGAGCTCACCTTCTTGCCTTTTCTTCCCGGACGACCGTGGCCATCTGGACCAAAAAGACCCTAGGAAAATAACACAAGATGAATTGACTGTAGATTCACCCAGACCAACTCATGGCTGATGACAATACCCAAACCTCTGAATAAGCCAACAAAGTAAGAAAGCAGGGGAAGAGGGAGGGGATGGTGAAAACTGGGAGAATGCCTTTACAGGATAAACACAACATTGGAGGGAATGGGGCTTTAAACCTTAGGGGCCATGACAGTGTCCCCTACGTGCTGACAAGAGTACTGAGAGTGTACCCAGATGTGCTCACCATCTGGTGAACATGTCCATATTGTTTCCAGTTTCCAGAAAGCCCAAACAGGAGGACTGAGAGTCTGAGCTAGCCTGGGCTCAATGAGACCAGTGAGACAGTAAGACCCCATCTCAACACACACATGCATACACATACATGCATGCACACACTTGCATGCACTGGTACATTACAAGAGGTTGGAACACCTGTATGTCCGGATCATAAATATGTATCATAAGGAGTGAATTTCAGAACCTTGTAGTGGCTTGAGGGGTTGGGGGGGGGGGTGACCAGAAACTGTTTCTAGATCAAGGAGATCATCAGAAAGGGACAATGACAAGCAGAAGGACTGAAGACTGTCCCTGTGGCCTAGTTAGGAAACATTTAACATACAAAAGAAAGCAAAGTCAGGGAAACGGGGAAGGGGGAGCTGAATTTTGTGGGAAGGAATGTGCCATTGGTTGGCTGTCACTCTGTCTTCTCCCTCCTGAAGACTCACAGAGCATCCGTGCCTGCAGCTTCATGGACAGACCAAGGCCTGGGTTTGGAAACTTGTGAAAGTGCTGGGATTAAAGATGTATGCTACCACATCTATCTTTACCTGAGTTCTAGAGACTCAAATCTAGGTCCTTGGACTTGTGTGGTCCTGACATGCTACCTCAAAGAAGGATATCCTTCCCTAGCTTTCAGGGGTGAGTAGGGAGGAAGAGAGGATAGATGATAGATAGATAGATAGATAGATAGATAGATAGATAGATAGATAGATATAGATACATACATACATACATACATGCATATATACATAGATGATTGATAGACAGATACATAGAGATATAGATAAATACATAGATGATTGATAGACAGACAGACAGACAGACAGACAGACAGACAGGTGGGGGTGTTAAGGGGCATAAGCTCTATGCTATCTCAACAAAATTTTAGTTTCAACATTTTGCCATCTACCTTTTCAGAGGATGGGCACGGGGCACTGTCTGCCTCACAGTTCCCTTCACAGCACCCAGTTCTGCTCTCTCTCTCCTTGTACATTTTAATTTAAGCTTCCTGGGTCTGCTTCAGGTTTCTCTCCTTCCCAACACATGCAATTTCAGAGCAGAATTGCGGGGGGGTGGGCACCTTTATAGGCCCTTCCTAACTATTGGTGGAAGAGATCTCCAGAAGACAGCTCTGCTCTTACAGAAAGTGAACTGCAGAGCAGCAGTGAGCAGGAAAATAGTCATATAAAATAACAAATATCCCCCTGCATTCAGACGAGTGAATGTGGAAAAACCAAGCCTGCTGCCTTTGAAAGTTTCATCCGTAGAAAGAAATCATTCATGATTATTGGTCTCCAATGTTATTCCTAGGCTCTGGATAATTAAACTCACACTCTGAAAAGCTAATGATTCTAGCTAAGTATTCTTATTTGGTAGCTTCAAAATTAAGTCTGTGTGCTGGGAGAGATGGCTCAGCCGGTAAAGCACCTGCTGAACAGACATGAGGACCTGGCTTTAAATCCCTAGAACTCATTTGAAGCCAGCTATAGTAGCAGGATCTTCAATCTCAGTGCTCCCAGAGGGAAGTGGAGCTCATGACTATCTGGGCTGCTTCACACAGATATAAAAACCAAGGACATCCTGCCTCAAACAAGGCTGAGGGCTAGAGAGATGGCTTGGAGGTTAAGAGCACTGGATCCTCTTGCAGGGAGGATCTGGATTCAGTCTATAGCATCCAATGGAGGCTTGCAAACACCTAAACTCCAGTTCCAGGGCAGCCAACACCCTCTTCTGGCCCCCACAGGCACAAGGCAAACATGGGATACCAAAATACATACAGACACCTATACATATAAAATGTATCTTATTATAAAGGCCAGAAATGAAGACCACCACCCAAGTTTGACCTCCACATACATGCCATGGTATGAGCATACTCACACACACAAAAAGCACACGTGCACACACACACAAAAGCACATGTACACACACATATACGCACACACAGACTCACAACGTGTTGTTTTGTTTTGTTTTTAGTTTATCTGAGCATCTCATTGGTCCCAAAAGACTCAGATACTTGAGAAATTTCCTTGTCAAGTAGAAGAGACCCTCTTCAACAATGAGACGGCAAAAGAAATCCAACACATTCTTGGATTCTTTATTTATATGGAACTTATGAACCTTTGGCTAAATCCTCAACAGCTTGAGCCATGATGTCATATTAGTAAGCCCAAGTATAAATCATTGAGCACATTATATTTTATGTGCAACAAGAACACAAACAAGAAAAAGATAAGGTATTCAATCAGAAATTCAAAACAGAGAAAAGAGACTTACAGGCTGCCCTCTTGGCCCTTGTTGACCTCGTGGGCCTCTTTCTCCTGCAGGACCGAGTTCTCCCTTTTAATAGAGGGGAAAGATGGAGTTAATTTTCTCCCATGAGTTTCTGAATCTTTGTGCCACGTTCTTAGAGACTGTTTGGTTAGCCTCTTCAAAACCTGTTAACTTCACCAGACTTGTTAAGGCTTGTTCTGGAAGTTGGGTAAAAATGCACAGTGGAATTAGATACAGGTGTAAAAAATAATTAAATCAAAATATTGCATGGAAAATGGATGCAACCATAGCTCATTATGTTACCAAATAGTTAAGGGGGGAAAGCCACACTTACAAATACTGCATGATTCCTCTCTGACACAGAAACTAGACTTAAAATGAAGTGTATTTATATGTGTGTGCATCAAATAAAGCTAATTATAAACACACTAGCAATCTTTGTACTGATGAGTATACATGCTTACAGTGAGCCCACGTTTGTTCTCTGTCAGTACACCTTTGCTTCCTGATGTATGTGAGCCACTTCTCCATAGGTCAGTTTTTATAATTTCCTTCTTTGTATGCATCAATCTAGCTATAAACTAAAAGCTGGTCCATAACTTCATCAACAATATCATAAACATGCTGGAAATGATCACATGGCAGGGAAAGATTTGCCTAAAAAAGCCCAAAGGCCTCCTAAAGTCATAACCAAGAGTGACATACATAGAGTAACCAAGAGTAACACATAGAGTAACCAAGAGTGACACACATAGAGTAACTAAGAGTAACACATAGAGTAACCAAGAGTGACACACATAGAGTAACCAAGAGTGACACACATAGAGTAACCAAGAGTAACACACATAGAGCAACCAAGAGTAACATATAGAGTAACCAATGTCACGCACACTTTGCGTGATGGCGGTATCTGAGGCGTAAACTTCAAGGAAAGTCAGTCTCCTGCCTCCG
>NW_022196906.1:99724808-99725020 GCF_008632895.1 Mastomys coucha
ACACCACTCGTGTGTAGTCTGTTTGTCAAAGCCGAATCCCGTGCCCACCTGGCCAGAACCCATTGTCCGGCGGAATAAGGGACCCCGCAAGAAACCCCAGTCCGTGGCAAACCAAGAGTAACACATAGAGTAACCATGAGTAACATATAGAGTAACCAAGAGTAACATATAGAGTAACCAAGAGTAACACACATGGAGTAACCAAGAGTAAC
>NW_022196906.1:99725030-99735030 GCF_008632895.1 Mastomys coucha
AGTAACACACATGGAGTAACCAAGAGTAACATATAGAGTAACCAAGAGTAACACACATGGAGTATCCAAGAGTAACATATAAAGTAACCAAGAGTGACACACATAGAGTATCCAAGAGTAACACACAGAGAGTAACCAAGAGTAACACACATGGAGTATCCAAGAGTAACATATAGAGTAACCAAGAGTTAACACACATAGAGTATCCAAGAGTGACAGATAGAGTAACCAAGAGTAACATATAGAATAACCAAGAGTAACACATATAGAGTAACCAAGAGTTAACACACATAGAGTATCCAAGAGTGACAGATAGAGTAACCAAGAGTAACACATGTAGAGTATCCAAGAGTAACACATAGAGTAACCAAGAGTAATATAACCAAGAGTGTTCCCTGATACTCACCTTCAGTCCTCTGGGTCCGTCTGGTCCTTTTGAGCCATTCGGCCCTGGAGGCCCAGGATTCCCCTGCAATGATATCATAACCAAAATCATGACTCTCTTACTACAGATGGCCCCTGACTTGTAGACATTTGACTAGTGAATTTTTTTTTAAGATTTATTTATGTGTTATATGTAAGTACACTGTAGCTGCCTTCAGACACCCCAGAAGAGGGCATCAGATCTCATTACAGATGGTTGTGAGCCACCATGTGGTTTCTGGGATTTGAACTCAGGACCTTCAGAAGAGCAGTCGGTGCTCTTAACCACTGAGCCATCTCTCCAGCCCAACTAGTGATTTTTGTTTTGTTTTTTTTTTCTTTATAATAGAAGAAAAATCATAAGCATTTAGTAAGACCCATACTTCAAATTTTGAAATTTTGACCTTTTCCTGGGCTAATCATACTTGACACAGTATTGTCTTGTGGCGCTAGGTACCAGCAATGATCCATCATCATGCAGCTACAGGGGTCAACAATTGATTCTCTACAGTGCTGTATTTGCTAAGCTACAATGTTGGTAGGTCAATCTGTTAAGTGAGCTTTTACACCATGACATTCTCAGCTACTGACGGCTTCACTGGGATATCATCCCACTAGTAGTCAAGATCAAAATGGTCTGGAATTATCAATGTGCTCATGTATTGTCACCTAAAGATCCAAGTCAGAGGCCACTCTGACCACTTTCTGTCTGGGTAGCAAGTCGTTTAAACTCCTGGAGCCTCTGTGATGTTATCTACAGAAACATAGTAATCCCTTATATCTTCACATAGAACAAGGGAATTGGCATGGAGATGGAAGGTGAGCTTTTAATGCTCCACCCGGTTCATTTTATCTCCCAACATGCAAAATGCATAGCAGATGCAGTTAAATGCTAGGCTGGGGAGGCCTGGGAGGAAGAACAAAGTCTACTATGCAAGAGTCAAATCTACTGAACACTGAGAAAGACGTGAAGGGGTTTATCTATACACTCTCTCAGAGAAAGGGGAGAGGCAGGGAGGGTCATCTATACACTCTCTGGGAGAAGGGGGTGAGGAGAGGGTCATCTATACACTCTCTGGGAAAGAACCTGGTCAAAAGATCAGGAAAACCAAAGTCTTACCTGCTTTAAGCTGGAAACATGTTCAAATGAGACTTACAATATCACAATGAGAATTTTTTTTTTAAATAACAGGTTAGCCAGGCTTTGTGACATACACTAGGGAGGCAGAGGCAGACAGATCTCTGTGGGTTCTAAGCTGGCTAGAATGATACGGTGAG
The DNA here is from genome assembly GCF_008632895.1 of Mastomys coucha. Classification (NCBI taxonomy): domain Eukaryota; kingdom Metazoa; phylum Chordata; class Mammalia; order Rodentia; family Muridae; genus Mastomys; species Mastomys coucha. The sequence continues at coordinate 99,726,732 of NW_022196906.1, forward strand.
ACCTTGTCTCAGTAAACAAACAAACAAATGTGCTTTAAAAGCTTTAAAATCAGCAAGCTAGCTTTCCTTACCCAGGGAGTGACTTAGGCCTTAGTTCTGTCCTCAAAGCTGCTGTTTTGAGTCTCTGAACGGAGACTATAGACCTGACTCAAGCCCTATTGCTCAAGGGTCTTACACTGTGGCAAATGCTCCTGCCCTTAGGAAGCCACCCTGACTGTGTGGCTCAGTCTCTCTGACTTTTCCACCGGCCACAGACATCAGACAGACACTGGAACAGGCCCTGGGAAGCCCCAAGTCAGAGGTCATTTGACTACTTACTATTTGAAAATAACAGTCACTGAGTCTCCCTGAACCTCTATGGCCTTATCTACCTAGTCAAGCCTGCCTGTGTATCCTCATGAGGAACGGGCAATATAAGCATACCTCCTGTATGGCGCCATCATTTTGTCTTGCACTATGAGTAAAGAGGAGCTGTGGTACATGTCTGTGAGGCTCAAAACCGGAATTTACTGCTCACTGTGTACCCAGAATGGAGGGGGCACACGGTTGTTATCAATGCCAACTTCATCAAACAGGATGTTCTGGAAATCTATGGTACTCATAGACCCCAGAAGAAGTGATTCACCCTGTGACTCCTCAAGGAGTCACAATCAACCATTTCTAGTCAGCAGCTAGACTGGAGCTATTTGCCTTAAAAACCCACCTGGACACCTGGATCCCCTTTTTGACCATAAAATCCTGGCGGTCCTTGCCTTCCTCTGGGTCCCTGTTCCAAAAGAGACATTGAAAGTCAGTCGATTTTTATACAGCCCTTCATATCCCACGTAAGTGTAGAGTGAGATACCTGCTGGACGAAGGTGCCCAGATCCAGCCAGCACTGTGCCATCTACCACACTGAGTCAGGTTTGTGTCTCTACTCTGAAGCGCTCATTGAGACTCATTCTACTCTCAGTCATCTACAATGGAGGACACAGGTCCTCAGCATACATGTTTCTAGTAATCTTTCCAGAAGGATCTGCTGAGCCTTGAAGTTCAAAGGTGTTGATTTCATAGCTTCAGCCACCCAATTCATTTGAAATCAACAGAGTGGGCCGAGAATAGCTGCCCTGATGCCCCTCTCATTAGAAAGGAGCCTTTTCCTATAGCCAGATCTCAGCTGTTACCCTACCAAGAACCAGGGTTGCATTTAAATGGCCCGATCTCTGTTGTTGAGTGGGGGCGGGCAGGCGGTCTTTATTTTTTCCTCTGGTCTATTTTGCTTGACTGATTTTGACACTTAATTTTTTCTCTGTTTTTTTTTCTGAGAGATGCTTTCCTAATAGAAGTATTGATCTGGGTTTCTCCTCTCCCAGGTGAGGTATTGACGATCATCTGTTTCAATAGACCATCACCCCCACAACCCAATGGGGAGGTGAGAATGGAGGACAGTTTCTATTGATTATCTCCCTTGTGGCTCTCAGCATGATGTACATGCCTTTCAAAAAATCAGAATCTGGTGACTACAGAAGGCAGAACAGGGACAGGACAGTAACAGGGGTCTGAATTTGAAATAAGCTAGCGATCAAAGAGAAATGGGGGAAGCAGGCTTCTTCGTTATCTCCGCCTGAAGCCATTTTTCATCATAAAGCAAACACACTCTAATTACACTTTGATTACTCTTTCTCTCTCGAGTGTCCTTGTCATCTGGTATCAGCAAGCAGCTTCTGGAATCAACCGATACTCTCTGGATTTTTAGCGATGGGGAGAGAGCTTGATGTGAGTAAAGTTTCTTGTCAGTTTAAAGTTCTTCCACTGCTGGGAACTTGGAAATATTTTGCTTTCTAAGAGAAAGAGTTTGAGGGACCATAAAATGGCAGGTTTAGTTTCTTTTTTGAAGATTCCAAAGGAGCTGTTTGGAAATCCAAGTTTCTACTTGTCACTTGGGAGTTTACAACCCCTCACCGGACTGAAGCACTCAAAGGTTAGACCCCTGTCTTGTTTGTCTAGGCACCCCAAGGTCTATTAGGAGTGAGCCCCATGCATAACAGATACCCAGCAAGCACTTTGCTGATGAAATACAATTTTAATGAATTAAATTCTACTTAGGAACAACTGGAACCGTAACTTCAGAGGCACTCATTAAGAGCACTGACGTTTAAGTTCCAATTGTGATTCTGTCGCTCACTAGCAGTGTGACTTTGGCCAATTTGCTTACCTTCTTCATCCTCCTCTCCATTCTGTCCCTGTGAAGTGGACTCATAGACCCATTTAACACCTCAACTGAGGATTAAACGAATCAATGCTAGCACGCAAGGCTAGTAGCCAGGAGTCTGATCAATACCAGTATTGTGGTCTGGCCTTCCCAAAAGAGGGGCTATGCAAGTTGAGTTGGCAAGGCTCAGGAAGCTTCCTTTAGGGCATTCTGATTTAGATTTCTGTTACACAAAGAAAAAGTTTCAAACAAATACCCTTAGATTAAAACCCAATTCTCGATACAACCTGTGGGCCTGGAAGCCCAGGCTCTCCTCGGGAACCCAGCCTACCAGCTTCTCCGAGCACACCCTGCAGAGATGAAAAACAAACAAACAAAAACAAACAAATAAACAACAACCAAAAAACTTTAACGAGCTCCCAGACACAGCAGAGGTTCTTCTGAAGCCAGCCTTCCCTGAAAGGTGGCCTTTAAGAGCACAGGGGATAAGCCACGAAAAAAGGTTGGACCTGTCATGCTCAATCCTCCCCAGAGATGGATCTGTGCTGGAGAAGAAATCAGAGGGGTTTCTCCTTTGACTGGGAGAATGCAGGGACTGATTGTTACCGCCCTTCCCGAGTCTTCAGCGGGCTTCACGCAACTCTTTCCAGCAGCTCAGCCAGCCAAGGGGCAGAAATCTTATACTTAAATAACCCAAAGTCCTATTTTGACTAAGAATTGCTATCTAAAAGCCTAGCCCTCCTTTGTGGGGTGGGGTTATATGTTCATGTATGTGCAGGTACATGTATCTGTGTGTGGACATGTGTATATATGTGTGTGCATGTGTGAGTATGTATGTGTGCGCATGTGTGTACATGCGTGGGCATGTGTGTGTGTGTATGTGTGTGTGTGTGTGTGTGTGTGTGTGTGTGTATGTGTAAATCAGAGGTCTGCCTCAAGGGCTGTTACATTAATCTTTCCTTTTTCTTTTCTTTTTTTTTCTCTTTTCTTTTTTTCTTTTTCTTTTTGAGGCAGTGTCTCTAACTGGGACCTAGTCTCACCAATTAGAAAAGCTAGCTGGCCAGGGAGCCCCAAGATCTCCCCATTCCTGCCTCTCTGGTGGTGAGATTACAGTACGACCATAACTGGCCTTTTCCCACAAGTTCTGGGGATGGATCTCAGGCCCCACATTTGTACAGCAAACACTTGAGTAACTGAGTCATCTCTTCAGCACTTCTGGGCCTTTCTTTGAGATAAATGGATTCAATCAATGCTCAAATGCTGGCAAGTTTTGTGTCAACTTGGCGCAAGCTGAAGTCACTTGGGAAGAGAGAACCTCAGTTGAGAAAATGCTGCAATCAGATCGACCTGTGGGCAAGCCAGTGAAACATTTTCAGGATTAGTGATTGATGTGGGAGGGCCCAGGCCACTGTGGGCAGTATCAACCCTGCGCAAGTGGTCCCACAGTGTATGAGAAAGCAAAGGGAACAAGCTAGGAAGAGCAGACCAGTATGCAGCATTCTTCCATGGACTCTGTCTCAGTTCTGGCCCTGAATTCTTTCAATGAAGGACTAAAACCATAAGCAAATAAAGCTCTTCCTCCATGTGTTAATTTGGTTGTGGCATTTATCATAGCAACAGACACTCTAAAACATCTCTCTAGTGTCAAGGAACTTTATCTTTCACAGGAAAACAGAATGATGGCCAGGTGTGGCAGTCACTTGAGGTTGGGGGATGTGTTCCTGCTGCCAAGCTGTTCTTGAATTCCTGGACTCGGGGGGACCCTTATATCTCACACTGCCCCCCGCTTTCTTGTTCTCCTTTCTACATGTTATACTGTACCTTTGTGTGCATTTGTGTGCATATGCATTGGATTTTGTGTGTCTCTATATGTTATACTTTATGTGCATTTGTGTGTATATGCATAGGATTGTGTGTGTCTCTATATGTTATACTTTATGTGCATTTGTGTGCATATGCATAGGATTGTGTGTGTCTCTATATGTTATACTTTATGTGCATTTGTGTGCATATGCATAGGATTATGTGTGTTTCTATATATTACACTTTATGTGCATTTGTGTGCATATGCATTGGATTATGGTATGTTTCTATATGTTATACTTTACATGCATTTGTGTGCATATGCATAGGATTATATGTGTTTCTATATGTTATACTTTATGTGCATTTGTGTGCATATGCATAGGATTGTGTGTATTTCTATGTTATACTTTATGTGCATTTATGTGCATATGCATAGGATCCACAGATTAGGGAGAATACTCAGGGTTTTCTTTCTCAGATTATATAACCTCACTTAATATTTATTACACATTCTAAGTCCCTCCATGTTTTCTACAAATTTCATGATTTTATTTTTCCTTAGAGCAGAACTAACTGCATTCTGTTTATGTACCAAATTTTTTTTTATCAATTCACCTATGGTGAGGGGACTATTGATTGAAAACTTGAATAGTAATACAAGCAAACCATTTTAAGGGCTCATCATGATTACAATCTATGAAAAGGAGATGTGTCCAATTTCATCCTATAGCTCTCACGAGTTCACACCTGTTCTAGAATGAAAGGACTCTACTGCGAAATCATCTCATCGAAACAGTACAGAAACCTAGAGGGTGAAAAGCCTGAGTTTGGATAACAAGATAAAGGGATGAGGGGGAATGGGTAAAATAAAAGTAATCCTCGCATGACCTACTACTATAAAGGGGGTCCATCGTTTCTATTAGGGAGCTGTGTAATTAACAACAGGCTCAGAGAACATAGAGCAAATAGGAAAGGGGGGCAGGATTCCACTCACAGAAAAGGAACTTATAAAGCTGTGGATGCTCAGTTACTTTGACCAAGAGTGGACAAAATCAATGCATGTGAGGATGCAGGGTGCAGGAGAAGGCAGTAGACAGTAAGAAAGCAAAGTCTCCATCTCTTCTGTAAGGAGCCAACAGTGCACTGAATGCTGAACTAAGCTGGTCCCCTGCCTCTAAAATCTGTGAGCAGAGTGGAGCACTGCAGGGCTGAGTGCCAGAGAAGCCTACAGGAATGAAGCTGAGTTTGTACAAAATCCTCAAAGAGCACCATAGTTGTTGATTCAGACAGTAGATTTGAATCAGTCCGCTGTGGCACCCCTGGCAGTTTCATTCCCTTGACCAAGTTGGTCTGCCAGGCAAGAGATCTAAGGCAGAGCTATACCCAGGCCCCATTTTGACTTTTCATTTTAAAACAGAGGAACATTATGTTACCCAGGCTGGCCTTGAACCCACTCTGTAAAAGCTCAGACAAGCCTTAAAGTTACCATCCTTGCCAGGAGGAGAGGACTGTAACACACATTGCACTGGCAAACTGGCATGCACTGTTTGAACTCTTAGAAAAGCTGATGCTCCCATTTCAGACCTCAGCATGTTTGTCTGAAGGTGTCCTCTAAGGCCCCCTTGTCTGGGGATGGGCTGTGCACTCCTAACTCTGTGAAGAAGGAAGAGAAGAGCAACATACCCCAAGAGCAAAACACAGTATCTTAGAAACAGATAGGAAGCCATTCCCAGGCGAGGTGACTATTGTTTATCCCATGACACAAAAGTGCCTGCAGGAGAGAACGAGGAGTCCAAGGTTCACCCATGGAGAGAGAAGCTCATTTAGGAGCTCTAGGTCATGGCCTCAGCCACCCCTGTCAGTGTCTGCCAGATGTTGTGAATCTGGACATGACAGTATCATCCCTATATGTGGCTTTTTGTTCCTTAACTGGACACCCCTCGGGAGGGACACTCAGCTCTGCCTGGGACTCTATCTGGGAATCTAGCTGACTCCAGAACGGGGCTTCCCTGGTTGATTTCTGCTGGATGTTCTGAGCACCCAATCTGATGACAGTCAGCTGTCTGTGTATCTTTTGCTATTTATCGTTTTGCTTTGACCTGCTATGTACTTACTAACACACTCATGTCAAACCACAAGCGTGACTATTGTAGGTCATTCTCCTGACTATATGGAACAGGATCTATGGGAAGATTTCCAGGTGAAGATATGGACAAGCACATAGTGCACCCTCTGGGAGCCAGATAATGGCTCAGTGAAACAAGATTCCTCCCGGGAATGGTCCCCAGCCCACGATCAAACTGCACGGGCTTCCTCTGGAGACTCCATGGCCTCAGTCTCTTCCCTTCATCTCTAAGGTGTGCACTTGCTCAAGCACAAGCAGGAAGCCCCGGCCTTCACTCAGAAATGTCATTTTATTAAAAAAAAAAAAAACGAGAACTCTTCTTTACTGTACCATTTTAAATCCAAATGAAGTTTAGAAGGAGGTGGGTGTGTTTTGAACATTCTCTTCTTCCACGGTAACTTCCCATGGATCCCCCATGCCATCTCAACAGCCAATCAGCTGTTGACTCCCCCTTGACCTTAACGAGAACTATACAGCAGCCTTACTTGTGGAACAAAGAGAACTCTCCACAAATACTGACCTTCAACCCTGGCAAGCCACGTCTTCCAAGTGACCCCTAAGAGCACAAAAGAAGAAAAGATCTCAGAAAAGAACACAAGCCGAGCCTGCAGCACCAAGTCCTCTTCTTGTGAAAGGCATGTTCCCTCTTCAGCAAAGGCAGGAGTCTGCCTCCCCTGCAGCAGTTACACCTACCCGAGGTCCCACACCGCCGGCTTCCCCCAGAGGTCCATGGGAACCATGACTTCCCTGAAATAAAGGAAAAGATCTGTTTAAATGCCACAGACTCCTGGTTTTATTCTGTAGGCTTAAAAAGTCTGACACTGAAACTGCTGGACATATGTGATGATTCAACTTACCTAAAATTAAATAAAATTAATGGTCAGCCTGGCTACACCCCAAAGGTTTGACAAGTACGTAGGGCTAGCAGCTACCGTACTGGGAAGTGCGGACGTAGAATGTCTGTTAGCAGTGCTCAAGCACCAATCTCCAGCTCAGTGCTTATTGTGTGAGCATGAGGAACTCGATTGTGGATCCCCAGGTACACATAAAAGCTGAACACAGAGGTGTGTGCCTGTAATTCCAGCACTAGTGGGTAAAAGACAGGAGCTCACTGGCCAGATGGCTAAGCAGAACCTGTGAGTGGTGAGAGACCCTGTCTCAAAAAATCAGGTAGAGAGAGCAACTGAGGAAGACACCCAACTCAGACTTCTGACCTGCACTTACACACACACACACACACACACACACACACACACACACACACACACGCGCGCGTGCACTTGCATAAGCATGTACATGTGTATACACAAAGATGTACGCAGTCATGAGCATGCATACATGTACACACACATGCACATACATGCACACACTGATGAACATATACACATGGACACACATATGCATATGTGCACACATGCACACACACTTACATACACACACATGAACACATGCATAAAGAAGTAAATGGCAGCCGGGCGTGGTGGTGCACACCTTTAATCCCAGCACTTGGAAGGCAGAGGCAGGAGGATTTCTGAGTTTGAAGCCAGCCTGGTCTACAGAGTGAGTTCCAGGACAGCCAGGGCTATACAGAGAGAAAAAAAAAAAGAAGTAAATGGCATTCAATTTTCATGTTTCTAAATACCGATATGTTATCATTCCCTGCTGAGTGTCTCTTTGTTAACAGCACAAGCCCATCATGCTGTGACAGCAGTCAAGTATGTTCTTGAACAAGTCATGCTCAGCATCTAAACATACTAGCATTTCACTTCACACAGGCGCCATGCAGGATCCTGAGTAGCAGGAAGAGGAAAAGGTGGGACGTTGTGTCTCTCTGAGCATGGAGGGACCAACACAAAGCATACATATAGGTGGTGACAGGAAGAAAGATATCACAGCCACCATGAGAAGGCACTCTGCTGTCACCTCTGTGGAGTCAGAAGTGGGCAGAATCCAGAGAAATGGAAACACCATAGGATGCCCTGAAGTGGAAACTTCTAGTTCTTTGGAAACTTAGTTAAATCAAATGATGGTTTGCTGGGGCGCATGGGTAAAAGGGTGTCTTTCTAAAGCAAGCACGTGAAAGAATGTTTTCCTGAAGCAGACACAGGTGAAAGGACATTTGATGAAGGATTATAAATGTGACCACACAGACGGTGAGAGATGAGCACTGAGCCTTG
>NW_022196906.1:99740030-99741469 GCF_008632895.1 Mastomys coucha
AGGCGCTCTAACATGCACAGGTTCAGAGGTGAGGAGGACACAGCATCTGTCCCAATACCAGGAGTAACTGGGACCAGCTGGACCAGGCACACAGGAACTCTGCCAGCCCAGTGGCTCAGGCTACAACACCTGAGCCCCACAATACCCAGAGGACGCTCCACTCCCAGGCACTCTAACACACCCAGGATCAGAGGTAAGGAGGACACAACATCTGTCCCAATACTGAGAGTAACTGGGACCAGCAGGACCCAGGCACACAGGAACTCCACCAGCCCAGTGGCTCGGGTTGCTTCAGGTCTGTCTGAGCAGGCCAGTGCCCTGAGCAGAATTTGGGTGCAAACTCTGCAGTCATTCCCAAAATACCCAGAGGAAGCTCTATTCCCAGGTGCTCTAACAAGCCCAGGGTCACAGGATCCCAGAATCACAGGATCCCAGAGTCAGCTTGACTCTGAGGAGTTCTGACACAACCAGGATCACAGGAAGGACAGGGTCCAGTCAGATTTAGCAAGGGCACATAACAGTAGAGATAACCAGATGATGCGGGGCAAGTGTAAGAATAGAAGCAACACAAAATAAGGTTACTTGGCATCATCAGAACCCAATACTCCCACCATAGCAAGTTCTGGACATACCATCACACCAGAAAAGCAAGATCCAGATATAAAATTACCTGGTCAAACGCTACTGGCTGTGGAGATCAGAAGCCCTACAGGGAGCCTGCCACTGATGTTTTGCTACATGGAATGTTGTCACACTGTACTCTAAATACCTCTGCTTCTCATGATGATGATACAGGACTTTAAGAAAGACATAAATAGCACCCTCAAAGAAATACAGGAGAAGACAGGTAAACAGCTAGAAGCCCTTCAAGAGGAAGCACAAAAATCCCTTAAAAAAATACAGGAAAACACAATAAAACAGGTGAAGAAAATGAGTAAAACCATCCAGAATCTAAAAATGGAAAAAGAAACAATAAAGAAATCAGAAAGAGAGACAACCCTGGAGATAGAAAACCTAGGAGAGAAATCAGGAGTCATAGATGCAAGCATCACCAACAGAATACAAAAGAAAGAAGAAAGAATCTCAGGGGCAGAAGACACCATAGAAAACATTGACACAACAGTCAAAGAAAATGCAAAAAGCAAAAAGCTCCTAACTCAAAACATCCAGGAAATCCAGGATGCAATGAGAAGACAAAACCTAAGGATAATAGGTATAGAAGAGAGTGAAGACTCCCAATGTAATGGGCCAGTAAATATCTTCAACAAAATTATAGAAGAAAACTTCCCTAACCTAAAGAAAGAGATACCCATAAACATACAAGAAGCCTACAGAACTCCAAATAGACTGGACCAGAAAAGGAATTCCTTCCGTCACATCATAATCAAAACACCAAATGCACTAAACAAAGAAAGAATTTTAAAAGCAGTAAGGGAAAA
>NW_022196906.1:99741856-99742260 GCF_008632895.1 Mastomys coucha
ATATTATACAATCCATATACACTTTCAGCTTGCTTGTTCGTGACAGTGTCTTGCTGTGTACAACATAATGGTCTTGAGATCTTCCTTCTCCTATCTCAGTCTCTCTATTAGTAGTATTGTTTATTTCATGTTTTTACACTATACTATGGTTTTCAGAACAGCTTACATATTTTAAAAGTATTTATATACCCAAAAGAAATGTAGACAATTAAATTGGGAGGGGGGTTGTAAGAGAACAACAAAGAATAAGACTGAATGCTTTGCTTGACGTTTGTAACTCTTGCATCAAGTTATCACAGTAAGAGCCAAGATCTTAAGCTGTACTAAATACAAAACAAACAAACAAACAAAAACACTTTATATATTTATGTTCATTTAATAAAATATTAGTAGTGATGTATTAT
>NW_022196906.1:99742474-99743583 GCF_008632895.1 Mastomys coucha
AAACTTAAAAAAAAAAAAAAGAGTGAAAAGCCATGAAGGTGGGAAGGTTGCATGATGGGAAGTGTTCAGAGAGTTGGGTGTGGACACAGGGACATGATCAAGGTCAAGATATATTACATACAAGTGTCAAACAGTCAAAGGTTTTTTGGTTTTTTTTTTTTTTTTTGGTTTATAAAGTAAAAAATAGTATGTGGTGTGGTGCAGCTCTTTTAAGGTATGCTCAATTATATGAAAGAATAACTTTATCCCAAATAAGGGGAAAATAACAATTCCTCATTGAAAGGAAAAACTATTACACTGTCAGAACACAGTCCGAGAATGGAGCTGTGTGAGGAGAATTCTGAGTGTTGGGAGATGTCTCTAAGAAAGCGAGGTGATTCTTGTGACCCCCCTGCTCCTTCTAAACACTGGCTTGTTCTTGGAATGTGCTTTTGCCACCTCTCCCAGAATAGGAAAGAGGAGTAGCTTTACCTCAGAATACCCAGTATCTCACCATTGTTACTTGGATGCTATTGTCGGTCAAGGCCTGCCCTTGTAATTAATTACAGCTTGAACTCGGGAACTTTGCTCAAATGACTTTATTTAACCCTCAGAGTATAAATTGTCTGATGCTCCAAATAAAGTTGGCAATTGCATGAGACTCATCTCCCTCATTTTTAGGCTCCACTCTCCCAGGTCCCACCACCTCTACAGTGGTGACAATCAGGGACTGGGGGCATGGCTGGATGAGTCAAACCGTTGTGTAAACAAGCATGAGGGCCTGAAGTCAGGACCCAGCAGCACCCACATAGAGGCAGAAGCATCCCAGTGGGTGGAGACATAGACAAGTGGATTCCCAGAGCTCACTGACCTGAGTTGGTGAGCTCTAGAGCCACAGAAGAGATCCTGTCCCAAAACATCAGGTGGACTGCTGGCAAAATGGCTCAGCAGCTAAGAGCACTTGCTGCCAAAGTCCAGCAACCTGAGTTCGATCCCCAGCACCCACATGGTGGATTGGGAGAACCAACTCCCACAAGTTGTACACTGACCTCCACATATGTACTACCATGGTACATGTACATGTTCTTTCTATGTCTCTCTATCTCTGTCTCCATCTCCATCTCCCCACC
>NW_022196906.1:99743593-99758024 GCF_008632895.1 Mastomys coucha
CTCTCTCTCACACACACACACACACACACACACACACAGGTGCTTATACACATGAACATATACACATGCCATATGCTATACACAAAAACATTTTTTTAACAAGCCCCTGGGATCTTCCCTGACTTCCTCTGGAGAGTGACTGCTATCATATTTTAAGAAAGTTCTCTCGGCTAGCCGGGCAGTGGTGGCGCACGCCTTTAATCCCAGCACTTGGGAAGCAGAGGCAGGTGGATCTCTGAGTTTGAGGCCAGCCTGGTCTACAGAGTGAGTTGCAAGACAGCCAGGACTACACAGAGGAAACCCCATCTCGAGAAAAACAAACAAAAACAAAAAAACAAAAAACAAAAAGTTCTCAGCTACTGGAAATATTAATAATTTTTCCTGTACACATTTTCCACAGCCCACATTTTGTAGTAAGTGCGACTTCTCTTTGAAATGAGTTGCATGTGGGAGAAGGCCATAGACAAAGCCTCTCATAACAGATCTGGATGTAATAAAGAGCCTTTCCTAGAAGACTTAGCGCAGTCTCCTCGCTTCCATGGCAGACAGCATTTTTGCCGCCAACATAGTGAAGTAATTACTGGGACGGATGCTGGAGCCACTGGGTAAAAGACTGTTGGAGAACAGGACACTTACAGTCCTGGAGAAATGTCATTCCTCAATGATTTAGTCATTAGAAAGGAGAGAAAATATATTCACAGCAGAGAGAACTGGTGAACATGGGCTCAGTAGAGTGGTCGAATCTAGCATCACCAAAAACAAGTCAAACTCCCGAATCGCATTACTAAGTCGTCTGTTTTAAAAAATGATTAGTCTGTGTCTACATATGGAAAAAGATCCAGACGAGTGCTATGGGGCAGGGGGTGGGGGGCTGTGTTCAGCAAAAGAATTGGTCAGGAATCTCAATGTCATTTAAACAAACAAGCAACAGGGTGACTGCCGTAACTAAGGAAAACTAAAAAGGGCAAGATGTTCTGACGACGGACGACAACAAAGACAGGGGTAAAGAACAACTCAGGAGTGACAGAGTGGCCATTCTAATACTTCACCTCAGGTAGTCTTGAACCAGTGAAACACATCTTACTTGGCAAGCTGGTATTGCAAAATTCAGGGGTCACTGCTATAATACCGCCAATGGCCTTTCTCCCCAACAGTCACCACAGCACCTGGGGGCCGCTGTGAAAGCCGACCATCAATGTGCTTCCCCTAAAATGAGCATGCTGACATTTAACCCCAGTGTTCAGGGATCAGGCACACAGCCTCTAGGAGGTGGTCTGGGCCACGAGGATGGAATTGGTGTGATGTGCCCCAGCCCTCTCCTTGCGAGGTGACAGCCAGGAAGGCAATGCATGAAGTTGGTTGGAACTGGGCCCTCGTCACACCAAGACTTCCGGTGCCTTGGTCTCTGGCTTCCAAGACAACAGAGCTGTAAAAAAGTAAGTGTGTAATACAACCTGTCAACAGTATTCTGTTACAGTAGCCCAAACTAAGACATGGGAAAGTACGAAACTGTGAACATGGGCTGGATGTGAGAAAAGAATACTATTTATCTGTGGCACACGCAACAGAAATGTACTCAGCAGGGTGTGTGTGTGTGCGTGTGTAGCACAGATACATACATGTATATATATGTAACAAATAAAGACACTTGAGAGAGGGATGGGTGTAGGAGAGCTTTGAAGGAGGGTAGCTGGGAAAGACTGAGGGGAGGAAAGGGATGGGGAAGTGATATAATTCTATTTCAATTTTATAAACTTAAAAAGAAAGCAATATTGTATAAACACTATGTTTCTTTAGTGTAAAGTCTCTGTCATGTCAATATAAAGTTGTTTCCTTTTTTCTTAAATTCTGCCTGTTGGATATTATGGTAATGTGTTATAATGCCTTTAATTAATCTTCAAGTGGCTCAAGAAAACATCACACATACACACAGACACATATTGATACACATGTTCATACAAACGTACACTCTCATGCACATGAATAGAAAGCAGATATGGTGATGGTTACAGTTTAATCCTACAACTATTTTTTTTCCCTGTAGATCTAGACTTTTGCAAAATAAGAAACACTGTGAGTTCTTCATGGGCCATGTCAATAACTCAGAATGCGAAGGGAATGTAATACGTACATTCTGTATTATAGAAAGGGATTTTTTTTCCATACAAATTTGGTCTCAGGTTGAATACACTCATGTAAACCTGGGGTTTTTTTTTTTTCACTTACTACTGTGGCAGGAATGTCTTCCACATGGAGAAACAGTGGTCCAGCTAATGACGTGGAGTACTTGCCTGACATCAAAAGCTCCCAGTTTTAATTCCCAGCAGAAAGAAAAGGGGCAGGGAGAGAGAGAAGGAGAGGGGCAGAAATTATGTGGAAAACCAAGCATGGCAGCTCATGCCTGTAATTCCAGAACTTAGAAGGCCAGGGCAGGAAGGTAGGCGATGAGACCCTGGGCTACATAGTAAGACTGTATCAAATCACCAACAAAAACTGTTCTTGTTACGTTTCACTGCCCAACACTACTGCACCATGTGAAAGCAAGCGTGTATGAGAGTCATCTTTGATTATTAGATTCTGACTGTTCTATCTTTTACCTTTTTTTGAGACAGGAACTCATATATACAGCCTGAGTGACCTAGAACTCACTGTGGAGCCAAGGATGACCTTCAGCTTCGAGTCCTCCAACCTCCAAGGTGCTGGGCTTACAGACGTGTACCACCAAGCCCAGTTTATACATACTGGGTCTGTGCATTGCTAGCCAAGCACTCTACCAACTGAGCCGCAGTCCCAGTCTAATTTTTAGGTATTTTTAAAATCACTACAATAATAATAGTTGGAGCTAAGTCTTTCTATTGTTCCATGATCAGCTTTAAAGAAGATACTCAATGTCAACCCCTGGCCCCCACATGCACAGGAATTTCTCTGTCTCTGTCCCTCTTATCTGTGTGTGTGTGTGTGTGTGTGTGTGTGTCTGTCTGTCTGTCTGTCTGTCTGTCTGTCTTTGTCCCTGTGTCTGTGTGTGTCTCTCTCCCTCTCCCTCTCCCTCTCCCTCTCTCTCTGAGATTGCTTTTACACTCCTGACATGCACAATCAGTTCTCCACTCCTTCCCACACTAGTATGTAATACAATTTCTCTGCTTTGTTGGAAACACTATTTCATGGAGGAATTTTCCAGACTTAACTGTGACACTGATCCCAGGGCCTCTCAGAAATAATAGCAAGGAAATATCGCCCCCTGGCGGTCAATCTTCTAATCGTGGGCAGAATCTAATCAAGCATGGCTTATGTAAAGGAGTAATTTACTATCATCTAAGTCTATTCAAAGGATATTCACTAACACCCTTCTCTGAGCCCAGCATAGGAAGAGAAACCACAAGAAACACAAAATTCAACCAGACACGGCACAATCTGAAACAGTTACAATTTCCATTCCACACACAAGAGTGGAGTCAAGGTTAACAGGCTAAAGTCAAAGATGGCGACCTTTGGAAGCTGTGGCCCTGAGGTTCTCACTACAGCTGTGCTGCTGTGGTGGCCACCACACTGAACAGTGTGTTCAGAAACCTGGATTCCCTCCTAGCAGCACGCCATGAGCATTCTATGGCTATGCTGCGTTCATGACATTTCTCACCATGACAACCAATGACTCACAGAAACCAGAGGGTTAATCTACCCATCTTCCAGATGAGGACCCCGAGGCCTAGGAGTTAAGGATTGGTTCTTCTATGTGTGCTTAGCTCAGCCCCAGGGAGCAGCCATTCACAGGGCTCTCTGATCTCAACTCACTGAGCAGAAACAACTCAATGCTCTTTGTGCAATGAAACCCTAACTAATGACAGGGTGAAACAATTTTCCCACACAGTGACATGAAAATGACCTTGTCCCAAGCTGAATTCCACTCAGGACCCGGACATACATAATATGGATTCTAGCTAGCCACAATCTAAGGAGGAAAACTGATGCCCTGTGGTTTTGTCAAAGGATCCAAAATAGGAATTCAAAGAAAAGCAAGCTTCCCCTCCAGTTGCCGATATTTGCTATCCAGACCTCATGCCCAGAAACTGGGAATGATGAGACTTGAGGACTGGGACACTCATTATCTTAGGCAAGTTTCAGAATCATGCATTTTAATGTCTGAGACATAAAAATCTAAAACTGGCTCCTGAGACATTAGCATCGGTTGAGCTGACAAGTCTCTTTTTTTTCCTCTATTGCCTTCCACTGTGATGGCCCCAGTGTTCAGAACTAGACAGACATCTCGTCTTTACAACTGTCTACCACCCAATCTGCACCAGTCAGCTCCAGCTATGATAGAAAGCAAGGCAGCTGCATAATGACTTTAAATCAACACAGCATCCCAGGAGCGAGGAAACTCACAACAGAGAAGAGTCCAGACCTCCCTGGGTTAGGCTTTCATTTTGGAAAAGAACCTAAAGACTGAAGAGGTTTAAGGTCACTTTAAAAACATTACTAGCATGCAGCAACAAGGGGGCAGGGACTTGTGTAGGAAAAAAGAAATGGTAAAGGCAAGAACTCAAGGGATTAGGAAGTAAGGGGAGGTTGGCAGTCAGGGCTCCTGTCTCTGTGGAAGATGGGAATCCTGTGGCTTTGCCCCACCTCCTATGGGGATTCAGCCAATGGGGATTCAGCCAATGGGGATTCAATCAATGGGGATTTAGCCAAAAGTCCAAGTGTTCTGAAAGAGCGTGTAGTCATCCCTGCATGGAACTCCAACCATCTTACCTGATGTCCACGTCTTCCCTTTTCTCCCTTGGGGCCTCGGATGAAATTATCAATTCCAGGATCCCCCTGAGAAAACAAAAGGTGGTTTTCCTCAAACTGACAGCAAAAGACAAAAAGAAAGAAAAAGGGAAAGGCAGAGACAAAAGGAAGAGCGGTTTTAAGGGAAAGGAGGAAGGGCTGGAGAGCTGGCTTAGAGGCAGAATAAGCACATAGCATGGGCAAGGCTCTAAATTCTATTTGTATCACAGGTGAGAAGGGAGAAGAGGGCGGGGCAGGGAGGAGGGGGATCAAGGAGGACCCTTTCCATTGTCCAGACCTATTTACTCAATAATCCCAGAGGCTGAACCCAGTTAAAGTCCCAACTCTTTCCACACCCAGCTCTGTAAGGCGCTTTCACCCTCAGACCTCCAGCTTGTTTCAGTGTAGTAAAAACAGACTGGATAGCTGCCTCCTTAGCCAACACCAGATCGTTCTCAGCCTCTGCACGGCTCTCAGGACAGAGGAATTAAGGCAGAAGAGAATCCACAGCTATCACTCACAGGATCTCCCCTCAGCCCAGGCTCCCCACGAGGTCCAGCTGGTCCAGGCAGACCTGTCAAGCCCTTAAATTACAAATAAAAAAAGAAAAAAGAAAAATGAATCACATCATAAAATCACTCCATGCTTAAAAGGAAAGTAGAAAAGGGGGAATGGGAGACCAGGATTTAAGGGCAGTCCTTGAAGCTTAAAATATTCACAGTCACATTATGGTATGGTTTCTGCAAATCCTCCCTCTGCTGGGCCCTGCAGGAGCATCATCACATCACCACTCTCACATCTCAGGAAGTCATTCTTCTGCACGCAATAGGATCTCAAGAACTAATTCTGCTGCACACAGTAGGACCCAGGCCTCCTCACTGTCTCAGCCCTTGGTCTTTTCACCCCTCCCTGATGCCCTATAAAGAATCACATGGGAGGAAGCAGGAGTGGGTCACATGGGGGGGGGACTTTACCCACCATGCACCTTGATAGGGTTAGCAGAGTTCACAGGTGGAGAAGAGGCACGATTGTTGATACATACCGCAGCATTTAGGAGGGTAAGGCACGATCTTATTAAAATGTTCAATAAAGAGCTGGGTACGGAGTATCTGGCTTATCGTACTTGTTCCTAGGTCCTGTCCAACTCCCACTTGGTGCTGCCAGAGTCATCCCCCACACCTGTAGCCTCCCTTACCCAGAAACAGCCAATAGTTCCTAATGACTAAGTGGGAAGAAAAACTAAAGCCATAAAAAAAAAAAAAAATGTGTTGAATTGAACCTTGGCTTTCAGGACATTCTTCCTAGCCTTTATGTCTTCTTGTGATTTTTCCTGACTAGGAATACCCTGTTTTGGTGTTCTTCTCCCATCTGCTCTCACAGAGGTCTGGAAAAAAAAAAGTACCCAATTTCCTATGGTCCCTGGAATTCTGAGGTCTCCTCTCTCCCTCCGTCTCTGCTCATATGCCTCAGTCCCAGTGGTAGCCATCTTGGCCTCTTGGTCCTTTGTCCTTTACACATCAGCGCATCCTGGATGCAGTGGCCAGTCCCCACCTGTCATTTCTCTAGCCGTACATTCGCTTCAGTGACGATCTTATATCTACTTTCACGATCTCTTGACCAGTGTCTGCCTCTCCCCCAGGAAAGCCAGTCCTGAAATCCAGAGCCACATCTCTTTTTACCTTCCATTCTAAATTATGTCTGGGTTCCAACAGGCTCAGTTGATACTAATGATTGGCCAAATAAAGGGGAAAGACCCTGTGTGCTTTCTCATTTGTGTCCCAGTAACACTTTATTTATACCATGGCATGTCCTTTATCATGGCACATCTTGTACTACAGTCTTTGCATAAACTGTATAGATTATTAGCCCTTTGTTAGCCATAGCCATGGACTTATTTATTGTTGAATCACTCCCCATGGATAGCAAAATGCCATCAATGGTAGGAGGCACCTGATGGATATTTATTGAATTTATTTCAATTTAACTGAAACACAAAGTTTTTGTGTTAGGGATGCATGGTGTCCCCCACTGTCTCCAAACTATGACCCACAAAGTTCTAGTTTTTAGTTGGACCTTCTAGTTGGAAAGTAAACCTTAATAAAGAGATGCACTTTTGGTTCACTCCTCTGTTTCCCTATCAGGAAGCTGATCCACAGCACTGATCATGCACCCCAGAAAGAAAAGCACTACCTTAATTCCACCCAGAGTACAAACGATGACTTGCAAATCATGTAACCTCCTATGTAAACCTAGCAATCAGTAGACGTTGACTCTAAGTCTGTGTTGAGATGGCTCCTCTAGCCAAGTTGGAATCTATGCTCAATTAGTAATGTCTGCCATGGGCACAGAATGGGAGAGTTAAAGTACATGCAACAGGTATCTCCCTTCACCTGTACAGAACTAAATCTAAGACTGGAAACAGAAAGTAGTCACCACCAAAGACACAAAGAAGAGAGAGATGCCTATAAACAGCCATAGTGGAGGGTTGTGTAGCTACTACTCCTGACTGAAACATTTCATCTTAGAGGAAGGCTACCTTAGATTCAGGAAGTAAACAACTCACAAGTCTCAGGAAATTCCTGAAATATCCAAGACTCACAAGACCTCCCCAAAGTTAAAGAATGGTGGAGAGAGGAGGTGCTCTGACATCCAGAGACCCTGCCAGAGGAGACTCTGTAACCTGACCTATCCAGCTGTCTGCAAGTCATGCATGGAGTTGCAGGGCTGCAATCTCTGTGAGTCATCACCATCTGTGGAAGGCCTTTCGGTAATACAGTTTCTTCTGAGTCATGAATAGCTCAGAAGCAACCTTTCACCCAGACATTTGTAAGTAACCCCAATAAACTCATCATTTCACTACGCAGGACTCTGAAAGAACCATTACTTTGGTCTGTCCTTGGTTTGCTATCTGGGGTAAGGAGGCATTGGTTCACGCCTCCCCAGGAAAAGTCTCCCATAACATCAGAGAAACCATCATGAGAAAGAAGGGAAGGGAACCAGACAATAAAAAAACATGTCAGTGTTCAAATGAGCTCTGAGGACAGAATCATGGAAAAGGCATGCGTGGGGGAGGGGCAGCACCAACATCAGCAAACACACAGGGCCAGGTAAGCATGAGGAATGTTCTAGAGGCAGAGCTAGTATAGTTTGGCTGGGAGGGAGGCTAAAGGGTCATGGTGGGAGACTATGTCATCAGTGACAGGGACCCATGAAAAGCTTATGAGCCACAGAGTAACCCGCTCACAGTACAAAGCACAAGGGTTAAGTCCTACGTTCATGCAACCCAGTTCACAATCCACCCTTCAGGTCCCGAGTAAAGCTTTCAAAGGGTCATCTAACATGACCTGCCTTTCACACTCAGACTCAAACAAAACCAGTAGATGATTCCCTCCCACCACTTAAACCTGCTGGTGTCTGATGATGATAATGACGATCAGAAAGATGACAGAGAGGGACTGAAGAGATAGCTCAGCGATTAAGAGCACTCACTGCTCTTCCGAAGGTCCTGAGTTCAAATCCCAACAACCGCACGGTGGCTCATAACCATCCGTAATAAGATCTGACGCCCTTTTCTGGTGCGTCTGAAGACAGACAGCTACAGTGGACTTACAAAGAATAATAAAGAAATCTTTCTATGACAGAGAAAAACACCCTTATTTTTTCTTTACCCGACTGCCTCTGCTTCCTTTCTCTCCAGACGACCCTGCAGCTCCACGATCGCCCTAGGAAAAGGAAAATAAAATAAACAAGGCATCTTTATCCTATTAGTCACTCTGGAAGCTTTCTTCATGTCCTTTCACATTCTAGTTTTCACAAGAGTGGGAATGTGCATTAGCGCCTTCAGCAAGAGAACAGATCAGGGTCTCAGAGTAACTCTCACGCCAAAAACAATCTCAGTTACCAGATCAGGTACGTTAAGACGACAAATAAAAAGAAATTCTTAGTGTTCTCAATGAAGAAAAAGCAGGTAGCCTTTTAAGAGAATCAAACAGAACTTCTTGAACTGGAAAAAAAATAAGTGGATTTAAAAGTCTACTGGCATGTTAAATCGCAGCGTAAAAGCGAGTGAAGTCAGAAATAGTAAATTAGAAACCAAAGCTTAAGAACATAAATCTCTGTGTTTTATCCATGGTCTTAGGCGACCCCTGAGGAAAAGCTGTTCAACCCCCAAAGGGGTTGCAACCCACAGGTTGAGAACCGCTGGAACAGGGTAAACGGATGCTATGCTTTGTGTCTCGCACATCTCTTGACGTCTAAGTGCTGCATCTTGACCCCGGTGTGCTGGTGCAGGGACATGCTATGGACCTTTAAGAGGTGGGGCCTGGTGGGAGGACCTCAGGCCACCAGATTGAGCCCTAGAAGGGAACCATGGGACCCCAGTCCTTTCTTCTTTTTCTCCTTCTTCCCAATCATGAAGTGAATAGACCTCTCCACCATACACTCCCCACCATCGTCTTCGGGGACTCCCCCACCCAGGGCTTAGGAGAAAGAGGGCTACCCTACCACTGATTTGAATCTTAAAATCATGAACGAAAGAAAATGAGCCTTTTCTCTCTATGCAAATCACCTTGGATATCTCATTATGTGACAGGAAGCTGATGAATACAATGCCGAAGCTAAAAACTTCAGTAGGGTAATTTTCTAAGGATTTTCTAAGATCTGGGCAAGGCATAAATAGATCCAAAAGCTTAACAGGTTCCAAGCAGAATAAATAAAACGAAACCTACACCCGGAGACATCTTATTGAAACTGTCAAAACTAACAGCAATGGGGAATTTTTTGTGCAACCTGATATATATTTTTGAAATGCTGCTTGCTGAGAGATAATTATTTTGACAGCTTCTAAGCAGTAATAATGAAAAAATCTGAGGCAAAAGAAGACAGAAACTAAGAAGGCATTCTCACAGTGCTGAGAAGGGACAACTCTCAAAACAGCATTGTTTACTCGGTGAGTTATCTTTTTTTCTGAAATAGAAAACATAAAATAAAGAGATTGCATAGAAACAAAAGCCAAGGGAGTTTACAATGAGCCTGACTGTCCTTAACAGAAAGCCTGTCAGTTGTTTCTTGTTTTGTTTCATTTCATTTTGTTTCTGTTTTTAAGATACCTACCTATTAAAAGGAAGATACCTGTGATGCTAAGGAAAGTGGGAGTAAAGCTAAGAGAAGGCCAGCTATATAAAACCATTTGAACAAAGCTGGGGCTGGAGAGATGGCTCAGCAGGGAAGTCCTCTTCCACAGGACCCAGGTTTGGTTCCCAGTACCCACGTGGTCCTTTCGATGTAGTTATCAGGAATGCAATGCTCACTTCTGGCCTCCACAGGCACCTTCACACATGGGCATATGTTCACACATACACACAAATATAAACCTTTTTTTTTTAAATGTCTAATTGCTGGGATTCAACAAAATATAAGATAGAAATGAAATCCAGGACCATAACAGGCAGCCTGGGAAGCGGCTGACTGAAGGTAAGGACCCTTATACTGGGTAGATGAGGGCAAACAGCTCAGTTTAAACCCAGCCAAGCATGCATATTAAAAGGACCAATCAGGAGATGCTGTCTTCGTTGTAATAGTATCCATGCCAGACTGAGAGCTGATGAGAGGACTATTTGTGGTGGAGTGAGAGAAGCAAGGGGGAGGGGGAGAGGGAGGTGAATAAAGGACACTGCAAATATGTACAAAGATGAATAATTCTTACATACTAATTTATTTTTTTTAAAGAACCATTAGGTCAATTTTTTTAGATATATTTATTTTATGTATGAGTACACACTGTTGCTCTCTTCAGACACACCAGAAGAGAGCATTAGACCTCATTACAGATGGTTGTGAGCCACCATGTGGTTACTAGGAATTGAACTCAAGACCTCTGGAAGAGCAGTCAGTGCTTTTAACTGCTGAGCCATCTCTCCAGCCCCCTAACTTGAATTCTCTTTAAAAAAAAAAAAAAACAACAACAAAAAAAAAAAACAAAAAAACTTAATACTGTGAACTCTGTGAAATAAAGGATTCTTTTTCACTCCAAGGCTCAGGGAACACTGTAAAGGGGGTGAGGGGGGCGGGACGGATAGACTATGAGAGGCAGAAGACAGTGAGGAGCTCTGTATAAAGCTGTCTCTGGACCCAACACGGCTGTTGCACCATGAACTCATGGTGGCAGCGGCTGCGTGCACAAGACTGGTCTCCTCAACATTCCATCATGCAGTGGAAAGACCACACCCTCCTGAGAAGCCATATGGTTAATGGTTGCTGTGAGGTGCGAATCCTCTCCTTATGGTAGCCACTGGTAAGCTGTTTTTGCTTGCTTGAATAACCCCCACCCATGCTTATGCAGCCAATCCTGACTAAAAGCAGTGCACCACAAACAAAATGACATGAAAATAGGAAGGGGACTCGGAATAAGTGGAGTTCAGTGGAATGGAGGAGATAAGAGAAGATAATGGGGGTATATGATCAAGTACATTGTGTGTGTATGTGTGTGTTAGTGTGTGTTAGTGTGTAAAGGAAAAGTTCTTCTTCAGTCTGGTCTGTCAATGAAAAGATTGAAGTTTTCAATTTTATTTTAATAATCACCCTTGTAAAGTTTTATATAATTTACTTAAAATATTGATGTGAGATGTTTCTCAGAAGGAAGGGGGGAAAGTTTAATGAGTTGAAGGTGGATGGTGAAAAGATCAGGAGCCAGACGTGGTTAATCTCAGCACTCAGGAGGCAGAATCAGGCGGAGCTCTGAGTTCATGGCCAGCTGGGTCTACATAGAAAGTTCCAGGCCAGCCAGGACTACACAGTGAGACGATAGATAGATAGATAGATAGATAGATAGATAGATAGATAGATAGATAGATAGATAGATAGATAGATAGGGAGATAGATAGGGAGATAGATAGATAGATAGATAGATAGATAGATAGATAGATAGATAGATAGATATAAGGATCTATAGATAGATAAGAAGATAGCAAGATAGATTAGCAGGTAAAGTCACTTGTTGCCAATCTTGACTATCTGAATTCAATCCTTAAGACTCACAGATGAAAGAAGAGATGAGTTACTGCAACCTGACCTCTGGCATGTATGCAGTGGCATACACACACACACACACACACACACACACACACACACACACACACACACAAAATAATAATGTGAGTAGTGGGCAGAAAACATAAAGCAAGATAGTTCCATACCTGTTCTCCATCTAAGCCCCCAACACCTTCCTCACCAGGGTTGCCCTGTGGAAAGGAAGGGCAGAAGTTAGAACAGGAAGCAACGAGCCGAGGTGCTTCTGCGAGCAGGGTGCTTCCGGTATGTTGATTTCTTTGCTAGTGTTTCTCTTTCCGCTGACAGAAGAGTACAGAGTTGCTAAAACAATGTTAACACTGTTTCCAGTTACTAAAAAGGAACTATCTGGTCTTCCAATTCCCTCTTACTGCTTTTCCAGACCATTCCAGGCAGAAGTCGGGTCGGGGGAGATACGATAGAAGAGGGGGAAGGAGGAAAAAGAAAGACATGTAAAAAAGGGGGCGGGAGGGGGTAAAAAGGATAAGAAAGGCTCTTGCAACTCAGCACTGAAGATGAGCAAGCCTTTCGCCAAACTGGATGAACTGTTCCGAACGGATATCATATTCTAAACATGGCCCCATGGTCTGGGCCATACCTGTAATCCCAGCACTCAGGAATCTGAAGCTAGAGAATCAAGAGTTCGGCTAGCCTGGGCTACATAGTGAGCCCCTGTCTTAAAACATATGTGTGTGCACAAGCACGCACCCGCACATACATACACACTATCTCTTGAAGAAAAACAATCCGAATTTTGTAAGTCAAACAAAAGCAGTTTCACACCTGTGAACGAGTAGGCTTATTCCTATTGTCCACCCAAGTGAATCAAGTTTAAAGGAACTCTTTTGTAACCCAAGTAAGATTCAATTAGCACATGATACTAAGCACATCAAGATCTTGAATTGGAATTGATGAGACATGTTTGCCAGAGGCTACGGGAAGTGGTAGAAGGTTTCAGAACCCCTGAGTAAGATCAGCCCTCAGACCTTGTCCGTCATATCCCATTGTAAACGCTCCACCATGGTGATGGGTAGGGGGTGGGGCCCGGGGGGGGACACTAAGAGGCTGTGCAATGTGTATTTCTGGAGCAAATGAGTGAACAAATAGATACTTTGATTCTGAATCAGGATTCAAGTTCTTCATTTACTGTGAGGACCGAACTTCATCACCCCTCTTCCGCATGTTACATCCCGTCCCCACACTCCCCACCACACCTTGGACTCCTTTTAGAGCAGCACATGATAGAGATGGAAGTCCAATTACTATAGAGCTATCCAGGCTTAAAAATAATATATGTGACAATCTTTGAGCTTAAATATCTGTCTTCCGAACAGTCACCCACCAGCCATGCAGACCCTAGACAAGCTTTGCTTCCTTGTCTTCAGAATCAGGTATTTCACAGAACAGCAGATGGACTCAGTACTGTGTTTCCCATTAGAATCAGGTATTTCACAGAACAGAGGATGGGCTCAGTGCTGTGTTCCCAATGGAGCTGTTGCCACCCAGGGCAAGAAAAGGGAAGGTGGTCTTACCTTCTCTCCTGAATATCCTTTTTCTCCCTGAAATTACGAAGAAATAAAAATAATTAAGATCCCAAAAGAGTGAAGTTACCATGAAAAAAAATACAAAAACAAAAAACCTGCATGCTTGCATTCACTATAACAATATTCACAATAGCCTAGTTAGGAAATCAGCCTATGGAACCTATCAACGGAGGAATGGGCTTTGGTTCTGTTTGTTTGTTTGTTTTAATGTGATACACAATGGGATGTTATTTAACCACTTTTAACGAAAAAAAAAAAAAGAGAAACATTTGGTCACTTGGAACTGTAAAGCATTGTGCTAAATAAAATAAGCTAGACACACAAAACTAGTAATACATTTATAGTAATGTTTAAAAGTAAAAATAGGCCAGGCTGTGGTGGCACATGCCTTTAATCCCAGCACTTGGGAGGCAGAGGCAGGTGGATTTCTGAGTTCAAGGCCAGCCTGGTCTACAGAGTGAGTTCCAGGACAGCCAGGGCTACACAGAGAAACCCTGTCTCGAAAAAAACAAACAAACAAACGAAAAAAAAAAAGTAAAAATAAAAAATCAGCCCAAATGTAGAATACTGATCACCAGAGGTTGGGGTGGTGATAGGGAAGAGCAGAAAGCAGGGGGAGGGACTTGGGCTGGTGTGCTCTATGTGCAGCTACTGAAAAAGGACTTTATTCACAGATATATATACTCCATACATATTAATCAAACTAAGATAAAAAGGACTGAAGGCTGGGGTACAGCTTGGTGGCAGAGTGCTTGCTTAGCTCGTGTGAGATCATGTGAGGTATAGTTCCAGATAAGAGAGACAGACAGACAGACAGACAGACAGACAGACAGACAGACAGAGAGACAGAGACAGAGAAAGAGAGAGAGAGAGAGAAGGCAGAGACAGAGAGACAGAGAGAAGAGAGAGAATGAGATTAGATCGAGCTTGATGAGCTTTTTAAACCCTTGACTCATTTACAAAGTCAGATTTCCTCGATTGAAGAAAATATACTGATTAGATCAAAATAAATCTCTCTCTCTCTCTCTCTCTCTCTCTCTCTCTCTCTCTCTCTCTCT
>NW_022196906.1:99758209-99823522 GCF_008632895.1 Mastomys coucha
TAGACCAGGCTGGCCTTGAACTCAGAAATCTGCCTGCCTCTGCCCCCCAAGTGCTGGGATTAAAGGTGTGTGCCACCACTGCCCGATTGGGGGAATGTTTTTGTGCACTGTGTACTCAAATGTTTTCTATACACAGAGATCTGGTGGTAGTCAGGCTTTGGTACACTGTCTTTGTTATGAAGCATCTCCTGACTCAGTACTTCGTAAAACCTTGTTCTCCACCATCTTCTCATTGGC
Organism: Mastomys coucha; assembly: GCF_008632895.1. Taxonomy (NCBI): domain Eukaryota; kingdom Metazoa; phylum Chordata; class Mammalia; order Rodentia; family Muridae; genus Mastomys; species Mastomys coucha. The sequence continues at coordinate 99,758,447 of NW_022196906.1, forward strand.
TAAAATGAAGGGCTGGACAGCACATAGCTGGGCAGGAGAGTAAAAGGCAAGACTTCTGTGCCCAGCGAGAGGAGAGGGTCTCAAGTGGGATCCGGGGAGCCGCCATCTGGACACAAATGAAGAAGGAAGGGCCAGGGCGGAGACCAAGATGGCAGGTAATGGGCCATGTGCCTGGGAAGTGGCTGGGAAGTGGGCCAGGCCAGCATCAGCACATTTCTTTCTGAGCTTACTGAAAGAGGTCCTCCAATCCTGGAAGCTTCAGAGTCATTTAATGCAACCACTTAAAAAGAAGCATTCTGCCCATCTCCCCCCTAGCTGTTGAAACTCAGGGTTCTCAAGCTTACCTCCCAATCATCAGCACACTCAACTCTTGTCTTGATGGTTTGATGGTCTTCCCCCCACCACTGCCCCACTGCCCCCCCACCTTACCCCCGAACCAGAGCCTGCTCTCCTCAAGTGAAGGTCAGCCTAAAGTCCTAAGGAATTAATTCCTCTTAGGACGAGCTCCCAACTCTTCCTTGGTGGGATCTGGAATAGAACTTCCACTCCCTCATGTCCGAGTGCATAAGACTCAGGTTCACATTCAACACTCACCGCCAGAGCTCCTCCTCAGCTCGGACTTGCTCTGCCCACAGCCAGAACCTGATAGTTGTCTTTTTAGGTCTCTTTCCCTCTGTCTGATGTCAAAGGGTCTCCTGGGACCACCTCCCTGCAAACTCTCTCTTTGTAGTTTTTTGCTTCCAGGCAACCTTCAGTCTTGGGAGCTAAAATCCCATAGCTGTAGTGAGGAATTACTTTTTCTCCACTTCAAGGAGAACAGGAAAGCCAAAGAATCTCAAAGTTCAAGGTCACACTTACCTTAGGTCCTCTCACACCTGGGCATCCTTCCTCACCTCGGAGTCCAGGAAGACCTCGGGGGCCTCTTTGTCCCTGTGGAGAAAGACACAGGAAGATACTCTGTCTCCATGCCCACTGCAGTGGTTTCAATATGCTTGGCTCATCGGGAGGGGCACTATTAGGAGGTGTGGCCTTGTTGCAATGGGTGTGGGCTTTGAGGGCTCCTAGCGCTCAGGCTCCACCCAGTGCAGAAGAGAACCTCTTCCTGACTCCCTTCAGATCAAGTCAGAACTCTCAGCTCCTTCTCCAGCACCAAGTCTGCCTGATGATGCCACGCTTCCCACCATGATGATAATGGACTGAACCTCTGAAACTGCAAGCTAGCCCCAATTAAATGTTTTATGTGTAAGAGTTGCCTTGGTCAAGTTGCCTTTCACAGCAGTGAAACCCTAAGACACCCATCTAAGTAATTCAAACCAGCAGTGATGCTCATCAAAGGGATTGGAACATAGATGGTCCCTACAGTTTTCCACCTTCAGACACCTGACCAGATATGGCCTACAAGATCCTCAGATTATAAATTCATCAACTGGCCAAGCTGAAGCCCTAAATAAGAAGCAAAATGATATGCTTTTCCCTGCCTTGTTTAACATAGAGTTTCTTGATCTTAGCTCCATATGAGCCATGGGACCACAGGTGTGCACACTACAACATCTAGCTTTGTATGAGTTCTGGGATCAGACTCAGGTCATCTTGCTTGCCCAGCAAGCACTTTACCCAGTGGGACATCCCCCCAGCCTCCGAACACTCACTCACGCCATTGAGTTGGAGGGCGTGTTTTCGAGAGGTATGATATCTGGAAGGATAAACTGTCCATTCCTAGACATGTTCAACTTGAACATGTACGTCCACACCTCTGACAGCATTCCACCCACAAAGATATCTCTGGCCCTGAACAGGAAAACTGGACCATTTTTAGAAAAACAATATTCAGAGCTGTTCAGAGGACAACCCACGGTGAAGAGTCATCTTCTCTTGTAAGAAATTGCATGAAACACAAAAGAGGGTTGGAGAGATGACTCAGTGGGCAAAAGAACCAGATGAGCAAGCCTGGTCTGAGTGCCCGGCACCCATGTAAAAAGCCCGATGCTGTGGTAGGAATCTATGACTCCAGGATTCGTGTGGCAAGACAAGAGGCAGAGACGGAGTCGTCTGGAGTCGTCCAAGCCGGTGGGCCTAAGTCTGCAACACATAAGCAGAAGAGATCCTGCCTCAACCGCATGGAAGAAGAACCCAGTCCTGAAAGGGACCTCCATGCAGCACACACACATACACACACACACACACGCACACATACACACACATACACACACATACACACACATACATACATACACACATACACATGCACACATACACACACATACACATACATACACACACATACACACACACACATACACACACATACACACACACATACACATACACACATACACATACACACACACACATACACACATACATACACACACATACATACACACACACATACATATACACACACATACACACATACACATACATACACACACAGACACACACACATACACATACACACATACACATACATACACACACATACACACACATACACACATACATACACACACATACATACACACACATACACACACATACATACACATACACATACACACACATACACACATACATACACACACATACACACACATACACACACATACATACACACACACGCACACACATACATACACACACATACATACACACACACACACGCACACGCACACACACTTTAAAAGAAATAATACTGGCTAGCACTGTTCTATCAAATACAATAGTCCCAGCTACAGTGATAACCAAGCTCTCAAAAACGTGTCTGCTCCAAAGAGAAAGGCGCTGCACATGAAAACAGCAGCTATGGAAGACAACGTAATTTTAAGTAAGATCCCTTGTTGATTTATATGTTATATATTATGAACTGTGTTGAAGTCATGTAGTTATATTGAGAGAAAGAAATATATTATCAAAACAGGCTCCATCCATTTCATCTTCCCTAAAGTGCTATAATAAAACTTAAAATTATAAATGCCTCTTATATCTCTAACTCTGTCACTGAAGTCTATAAAGATATCTTGGCTATTATGATGTTAGAAAAACTGAGGACAAAACCATCCCCTAGGCAGCCACGGCCTGAGCTCTCCTGGTGGTCTGAAATCCAAGAGCCCTAAATGAGCTGGAGGGGCTTTATACATATCTAATGTGGGCCCAGCTCATCAACTCTTCCCCACACATATAAAATAAAAATAACATTTAAAGGACATTTTAAACAGCACCAAAAATTATTAGGAGGTATATTTTTGCTAGTTCTAAATGAAATAGCAAAAACTCACTTCAGTGAAGCTGAGCTTACTGAAGAAAGGGGCTGGGGATGGGCTGAGCGATGCTCCCAAAATTGCAAAGTAGATTGTTTTACACACATCCTGGTTACATGTTGCCTTTAATTTCTGCTTATCACACAGGGTAGATGTTCAAGATAACAGGTGGAGGAGCAGAATGGATGGCTCAGCAGTTAAGAGCACTGACTGCTCTTCCAGAGGACTTAGGTTCTGTTCCCAGCATCCACATGACAGCCACAACTGCCTGTAACTCCAGTTCCAAGGGATCTGACACTCTTTTCTGGCTTCTGTGGATATCAGGTACATATGTAGTATATAGATACACCTTCAGGAAAAACACTTTTATACAAATAAATTAAAAAAAAAAAAAACAGGTGAAGAAAGAAAACATTTACAGGCAACAGCATCATAAAAGGCCTTGGGCCAGCTGTTAGGAGACCCATGTGATGACGGAGCTGCACATCTGTCACACATGTGCAGAGAGCACAGGTGCATCCCATGAAAGCTCTCTGTCTGGCAGGTCAGTCTCTGGGAGGCGCTATTGGCCTCCAACGTTATTTTCTGTTTTAACTCTCGTTCATTCCTCAGTAGGAGGTGGAGGGAACACAAGTTCAGCTGCCTCCTAAAGACTAAATGTGTAAAACAATGCGCTTTTCATGCTGATGTTTTTGTTTTATCAAATATGTTCATCCTTCATAAAGTAAGATATTGTGTATATTACACTTAGTGGGGATTTGTCATTAAGAAATAAGTCAATAAAACTCTCAGTTTTAACTTGCAATAGATATCACGAGAATAAACCCCAAAGCTGGGAGAGACTGAGGGATAGAGACCTTGCCTATGATCAAGGTCCTAGGTTCAGTCCCCAACACCACACACACACACACACACACACACACACACACCACACACACATACACACACACACACACATACACACACACATACACACAAACACACACACACCACACACACACCACACATACACATACACACACACATACACCCATACACACACACACACCACACACACACATACACACACATACACACACATACACACACACATACACACATACACACACACAAACACACACACACCACACACACACATACACACACCACATACACACACATACACATACACATATACACATACCACACACACACACATACACACATACACACACACAAACACACACACACACATACATACCACACACATACACACATACACACAAACACACACACACCACACACACATACACACACACCACACACACACATACACACACACAAACACACACACATACACACACACCACACACACACATACACACATACCACACACACACATACACACACACAAGCACACACACATACACACACATACATATACACAAACACACACACATACACACACACCACACACACACCACACACACACATACACACATACCACACACACACATATACACATACACACACACAAACACACACACACATACACACATACCACACACACACACATACACACATACACACACATAAACACACACACACACCACACACACACACACTCACACACACTCACACACCACACACACATACACTCACACCACACTCATACACATACACACACACCACACTCACACACACTCACACACACACCACACACACACACACACCACACACCACATACACCAAATGTCTGTGAGGTCCTCAGTAATTGTTAAGAGAATAAAGTCTGAAGGGTGGGGAACTAGAGAGCCTAAGGCTAGAAGGTATAAACTTAATTGTAAGTGAGTGTGCTCTGGGCTCTAGTATACAGTATGACAGCCACAGTAAACACAGAGCATTAGCTGCTCAAAATTCTCTAAAGGGGTTGATCCAAAATGTCACCACACACCAGAAAAAGTGCTGACTGCCACCTGCCAATGGCCTCAACTGTATGGCGATCTCACACCATGGGCGTATATGAAAGCATTGAGCTTACACACTTTAGGACATGTGGTTCCATCTGTCAATTAAATCTCAATAAAGCTGGGGTAATAAAGAGTAGGACGGTGTCTTGAGACCAGAAAGGTTGACAACTAGGGGTGTCCCTGCAAATCAACTTTAAAATAGCCTCCCAGGACAAACGACTTTAAAAATCAACTGAAATCCATGGAATTCATGTGTCTTATTGGTACTGTTAGGATGGGGTGAAAACAACCCACTACATGCCACTCTCCCTCTAACATACATTTTTGTCCACCAATAAACAAATAGTGCATACTTCTCTTGAAGCACATCCTGGGGTTGGAGTGAGATAGACGGGGGTTTTATGCAAACCTTAAGTGGTTTGGCACAATTCCAGAATCTTCGCTGCCACTCAAGAAAGCACTGAGTGACTGCTGTGCATTAAGAACGGACATGGTCTCTCTTCAGTGCCTCTTGTCACACCAGTCATAATCAGTGCGGCTTGACAACAGTAACAAACCACCTAGGCTCAGCCGATGGTAGCAGGTAGGAGAGGGGACAAGAAAGGACGGGAGGCTGAGGACGGGAAAGATCCAGTACTCACGTGCTCTCCCTCTTCACCAGGATGGCCGGGGAGCCCGTCCAAACCCCTCCATCCCTGAGAAAACAAGAAACTGAAATAGGTAACTCGGACTCTAGGTTCTTCATCATTTCTCAAGTCTACGCAAAATAATTTAATTGCTACTGTGAGATAGTCTTGTCTCACTATGTCCACATGTTATTAAAGAAATCTAGTAGCTACTGGAGGAAGTACACGGAAATGGGGATCCTTGGCCTGTATTATAGGGAGAATAGGAATGTGTCTGGCTCTTCCGATTATCGCTGCGTTTACACAATATTTTTTAAACCATGCTATCATGAAAACTCAGATGGAGATTAGTTTCTAGTTTAAACTTTAAAGGGGAAGAGGAGTGTTCTTCCTAAACAGGTCTTCGACCTTACTTTTAAAACAATCTACAGGATCTGGAGAGATGGCGTACGGTTCCAGCAACCACATGGTGGCTCACAACTCTCTATAATGTGAACTAATGCCGTCTGGCATACAGACAGAGCATTCATATGCATAAAATAAATAAATCTTAATAAAAAACAAAGCAAAACAAAAAAATCTGCAAAAGGTCAGGCCTCAGATTACTCCTAAAGAAGGGTTCATTTGTGACTCAACGGTTTAGTCTTCTCGGTTGTTTTCAGTTTTAAGCTGAAATACTGTATCATCCTAAGGAATGTTGCCTTGCTGTTTAAAAAGGTAGATTTGTTTATTTAGCCTAAAATTCACCAATACAATCAGTGAGGCATGTTTTATTTGTAAAATTCAATACAACCAAGCACTCAGTTCTAACCAAGCAGCGAAGTCAACCTTTTCTAACCCTAGAGATGCTACTAGCATTGGCGACTTGGTGACTCAGTTGTCACACACAGTAAGAGGTTCCAAAATTCAATCCTCTAGTCTAATTTTAAAGAACATGAGAGAGAAACCTGCCACTAAGGACTAGCTTCATTTTCTTTATCAAAAAGTCTTTATAGGACCAGGGATGTAGCTCAGTTGGCAGGGTGCTTGCCTGACATGCATGAAACCCTGGGTTCAAACCCCAGCAACTACATAAACCAAGCGTGGTGAGGCATACCACCACTAATCCTGGTGCTTAGACCTGAAGCCAGGACAATCAAAACATCAAGGTCATATTCAGCTACATAAGAAGTTCAAGGCCAGGCTGGGCCACTTGAGACCTTATCCCCCAAAACAAAACAGAACAAAACAAATCACTGCACTACTTCAACTTGATCAGACTGATCTACAAACCCATTAAGGACTCAGGGGTTGAAGAGATGGCTCCCAAGTTAAGAGAGCAGACTTCCTTTGACGATGACTCAAGTTCAGTTCCCAGCACCCACAACAGATGAGATGAGACAGGCTCTTCTAGCCTCTGCAGGCACCAGCTTTTGTTTACACACACCCAAACATAGGCAGGGGTGCATACATGCAACTAATTAAGAAATTAAACCTTTAAAATTAAAAACAAAAACAACTCATTTCATCCTTGGATGGTGACACACGCCTGTAAATATCTTTAGCTCAAAGTCCTCCTAGCTGCCTGGAGAGCTCAAGGACAGTGTCAAAGATGGTGGCTTTGGCTCAGCTCACTCAGATGTGAGGCTATGTACCTGTCACAAAACTTTGGTTCCTATGAACAGGGAACCTTGGACCTGGCCAGCCCTGACCACCTAAGGAACATTTCTATGAGCTGTTCTTCCTTCAGTGTGCTAAGGACTAACACAGGACTAACACAGGATTAACACAGATGAAAGTCAGCTGCTTCCTGAAACCAACGACTATATCATTTCTCAACATTTAATGCTATGAAAAGCATGTTAGGAGGGATGTAGTGTCCATTTGACACAAGCTGGAGTTAGCACAGAGAAAGGAGCCTCCCTTGAGGAAATGCCTCTATGAGATCCAGCTGTAAGTCATTTTCTCAATTAGTGATCAAGAAGGAGGGCCCATTGTGGGTGGTGCCATCCCTGGGCTGGAAGTCTTGGGTTCTATAAGACAGCAAGCTGATCAAGGATAAGGAAGCAAACCAGTAAGGAACATCTCTCCACAGCCTCTGCATCAGCTCCTGCTTCCTGACCTGCTTGAGTTCCAGTCTTGACTTCCTTTGCTGATAAACAGCAATGTGGAAGTAAGCTGAATAAACCCTTTTCTCCCCACCTTGCTTCTTGGTCATGATGTTTTGTGCAGGGATAGAAACCCTGACTGAGACGAGGATGGAAAGGTATTTACTGCAAAGAGAAAGAAAAAAGAAAGGAAGGAAGGAGAGGAGGGAGGAAAAGAAAAGAAAAGAAATGGAAATGATGCTGAGCAGGTTAAATCTTTGGAAAGTGGAGACTCCTATGCAGAGGTAGGCTCTGTGACTGTATTTGTCAAATAAACAGGAGGAAGGGCTGGGGCATGGCTCAGCAGGTGAAATGCTTGCCCCACAAGCATGAGGCCCTGACCCTGAGCTTCAGCATCTGGGTTGCTGGGTGAGGCAGCACACGCCTGCGATCTCTGCACTTCGGGGGTGGGGGTGACAAAGGAGAACTCTGCAGCTTGCTGACCTGTTGGCTGGCCTAGCCAAATAGAGAAACACTGAGTTCAGGAAAAGACTTTCTTAAAAGTTAAAAGTGGGGGTGGAGAGATGGCTCAGGGGTTAAGAGCACTGATTGCTCTTCCAAAGGTCCTGAGTTCAAATCTCAGCAACCATATGGTGGCTCACAACCATCCGTAATGAGATGTGATGCCCTCTGGTGTGTCTGAAGACAGCTACAGTGTACTTTCATATAATACATAAATAAATCTTGCAAAAAGAAAAGTTAAAAGTGAGCAAACTGGTGACCTGGGCTGCACATTTGCGGATCTTTAAGCCCAGCACTTGGGAAAGAGAGACAGGCAGATCTATGTGAGTACAAAGCCAACCTGGTATACAGAACAAGTTCTAGGCCAGACTACATAGTGAAACTCTTTCTCAAAAAAGGAAAGGAATCGGGGCTGGAGAGATGACTCAGAGGTTAAGAGCACTGACTGTTCTTCCAGAGGTCCTGAGTTCAATTCCCAGCAACCACATGGTGGCTCACAACCATATGTAATGGGATCTGATGCCCTCTTCTGGTGTGTGTCTGAGGACAGCTACAGTGTATAAAGAAAAATAAACAAATCCTTTTTAAAAAAAAAGAAAAGAAAGAAAGGAAAAAAGGAAGGAAGAAAAGAAAAATTAAACAAAAAACAAAATAAAAACACATGACTTGAATTTGATCCCTGGACACACATGGTGGAGAGACCTGACTCTCAAAGATTGTCCTCTGACCTCCACATGAACACATGGCCTGCACATGTACACAAATAAATAAATATAATTAAAAATTAAATTAAAAAAACAAAAAGATAACATTATATGGTACAAAGAATAGATTGCGGTGACATCAGATAAACATACGAGTTCAACTTCCAAATGCCCTTTTGTACTATGCAATCTGGGAGAGTGTGGCTCACTCTCAGAATTTCAGGATCATAGATGTAAAATAACAAGGTCCTAAAAAGTTTGCTAGGACTGTAGAGTTAGAAATAAGGCTGCGAGCATGTAAGAATGGTGTGCATGGGTATTGAGTGTCACCTCTCTCCCTTCCCCATCCTCACCCAGGAATTCTTACCTCCTCCCCAAGACTCCCAGGATCACCTCTGACCCCATCGTCTCCATAACACTTGGCATACACATTACAGCATGTCCTCTCCACAATTGTGTCCTGAAACACAGAACCTGTGTCACATATGTTTTTTTCCTTCTGGTTCACACTACACTCTAGACAGGCAAAGTTCTCCCCCAACCCCATCCCACCCTCCACAAGTTTTCAAAGTCGCCATCATCATCATCATCATCATCATCATCATCATCATCATCATCATCATCAGGACCAAGTAAAGAACAAAGCCTTGGAAGGGGACTCACGAGTTGCTTCAGTAAGACACTTGGGAGGGATGGCAGACTGAAGCTCAGAGGCTGCCTGTATGCAAACCCTCTGCCAAACTCCAGCTCCTGCAGCTCTTCTAACTTATGTACACCTTCCAGGCCGATCAGCAGAAGTCCAGAGAGCCCTTCAAAATGACAACAGTGAGGTTTATTACCCATCTCTAGAGCCCATCTGTCTCTGTCTCTGCCTCAGTTGGTCACTCAGTCCCACCATCACCACATCCTCAGTCTCAAGCAGCATTTTTGTTAAAATCAAAACAAGTTCCAAGGCCAGGTGGGGTGGCTTCCATCTGCAGCCTCACAACATGCAATTGGAGGCAAGAAGATCAGGAGTTTGAGGCCCACTTGGGCTGCAGGAACTGTTTGGATCTAACGGAGGAGGAGGAGGAGGAGGAGGAGGAGGAGGAGGAGGAGGAGAGGAGGAGGAGGAGGAGGAGCAAAAAACACAACTAGCCTTTTTCATTGCTATTGGTGTTGTTTGGTTTGGTTCTGTTTGTTTGTTTGTTTGTTTGTTTCATTGAGATTCTACTTATGTAGCCCTGGATGGTCCAATGCTTTCAAGAAAGCCCAGGCTAACTTCAAACCATTAATGGTCATTCTGCCTTTCCTTCAAATGCTTTTATTTTTTCATTTTTGTTTGAGGTTTATTTATTTTTATTTCATACGTATGAGTATCTGCCTGAATATATGTATTTGCACCACAGATAGTACCCACAGAGGCCAGAGAAGGTATCAGGTCTCCCAGGACTGGAGTTACAGATGGCCATGAGCTGCCATGTGAATGCCTGAAATTGTACCTGAGTCCTCTGGAAGAGCAGCCAGTGCTCCTTACTACGGAGTCAGCTCTCCAGGCCCTCTGATGCCTTTCTCGTATTGTTACATCCTTCTAAAGTCACCTCTGAAGTTGACTTGAAGTTTAGGCTTGGAAATTATGTCAAGGTACTGGTAAGATATAAATCAAGTCATTTGTTGCCAAGTCTGACAACCTGAGTACAATCCCCACACCTACATGGTAGAAAGAGAGCATTGATTCCCACATGTGGTCTTCTGACCTCCACATGTCTGCCATGTATGCATACACACACACATACACATATGTGTGAATGAAAATGAGGACAAGACCGCTCCAAGGTATGACTGTAGAAAAGGGTTTTATGGTGGATCTGAAGGGGAAAACAGCTAGAGACATCAGGAAGGGTCCAGACTGAACCAGACCCTGAGAGGACAGAGAGGGAGAGAGGAGGAGAAGCAGAAGAAGAGGGGAAGGAGCCAAGGACCCAGAGAGCCCCAGAGGAATCAAGAACAGAACCATGAGAGGAGAGGCCCAAGCACGGGGCCAAAGATGGCATGACTATACAGGATTATTATAAGCTGGGGAAGGGAGAAGCTCAGCCCTGAACTGGGAATGTTTAGGGTAGGAGGGGTGGGGTAAGAACTGTTGGCAGGAGGTACAGATACTGAGTGAGGCTCGTTCCAAGTTTCTTTGGGATGTAACAGTGCACACACACATGAATACACGCAAGTAAACAAAAGTTAAAATGAATAAATAATGTCTAGGGATGTGGATGTAGCATAATGACAGAACACTTGCTTAATATACACATGACCCTCCTATATATATATATGTATGTGTGTATATATATGTATATATATATGTGTGTGTGTGTGTATGTATGTATGTATATATATATGTATATGTGTATGTGTGTGTGTATATATATATATATATATATATATATATATATATATATATATTATATAAAGAAGGGAAGGAGAATTCTGGTAATCCTGTGACTGCTTATGCATATTCTTATTCCCTTCTTGAGGATGCATGGTAAGATTGCACTTAAAATTTTAGATTTATTTTATTTTACATGTATGAGTGCTTTGCCTACATATATGTCTGTGTACCAAACACAAGCCAGGTACCCTCAGAGGTCAGAAGAGGGATTTCTAGGATTCCCTACAACTGGAGTTACAGACAGTTGTGAGCCACTATGTGAGAGAGCCAAGCCAGGTCCTCTATAAAAGCAACAGTGTTCTTGACCACTGAGCCATCTTTCCAGCCCTGGGACTTCATTTCTTAGGGACAGTTATTAACTTGAGTAAGCCTCAATTCCTTACCTTGAAATATGTTTTAAGTTCAAAGTGATAGTGTTGCTCCATCAAATAAGATGTGAACAGAAGTGACACATGTCACTCCCAGGGACAACCCTTCAGGACAGTGTACAATTCTGCCATTTCCCAGGCCATAGCAGTTAGAACGTGCCTGAGAGCCTGAGCGGTGAGCGGGAGGGAGAAAGGGCATTATACCCTGACCACCTTCAGACATGAGATTTGGGGTTGTGTGCATTTGGACAGAATTTATCCTATTAATGAAATTGGCACTAAAAAAATCAGTGGAGTCTGCTCACACAAGACCAGATGGACATAGGTGTTTAAGAAATTCAACCAGGAATTGCTGTGTTAGTTGAATGTCATTACAAGTGTTACTGTTGATACTTTGATCAGTAAACTCTCATCATATACACAGTTGGCTTTTTGCTACTGAACAAGCCGCTGACAATCTTGTACAGATTCCCAATTCTTTCTTGAACATATATTTTTGGCAATTAACGTGTGAGCAGCAGGAGTGGCAGCAGATGCCTCCACATCCCTGACTCACACAAGAGCCACTGGGCCTCAGCCCTTTGGAGCCCTGCTTCACCCACTAGGGCAGGTGACATCCTGGAGCCCATCCCCATCTGAGGCATAAGGGAGTTCAGCCTAGGTGGGAGGGGCCAGTCCATTCAGGGCACATGCGTGTGTACTTACCTCTGCTGCGAAGGTACTCTGAGGTTCTCCTCAGCCTCTCTAGGTCTTCATCAAGTCCATCTGTAAACACTAAAAGGACCTAGGGGAGCAGAGGTGAGGTGGTGAGAGAGTAAGAGGGACGGGAAGAAGGCAGGAAGAATGGAGGAAACAAAAGAAAGAAGAAAGGAGAATGCAGAAGCAGATGCTATAAATTGCACAATTCTTTTTTATTTTTTATTTTATTTATATATTATAAACATTTATATTTTCATTTATTTTTATATTTTATTTTATATATAATTTTATGTTATATATTTGTATATAAACATATATAAGTATATATTCCTACATATATAATTTTTTCAAGATAGGGTTTCTCTGTGTCTGGCCATCCTGGAACTCCCTCTGTAGACCAGGTTGGCCTCAAACTCAGAGATCTGCCTGCCTCTGCCTCTGAGTGCTGGGATTAAAGATGTGCACCATCACTGCCTGGCAACAATTCTTAAAATACAAGTGAATTTTTTTCTTGTGCCCAGCCTTTTACTCTATTCCTTCTGAGTTACCCATTTGTTACAAAATTACAAATCTATTTTTTATTTTAACTTTCCCTCCCCTTCATGGGGAGGGGGTTCATTGAAACAGTCACTTAAAGATACTTTACAAAAATTGTCTCCTCCATCTTTTTATCCACTCAAAAAATAGCAAAGTGCCATTAACAAGAGGAGAGAAGACAAGCAGGGGACATTGTGAATGGAGAAAAAAACTGAGTCTAAGTTAAGCCTGAGTTTTACTGTTTAGGGGGCATCAGGAAGAAGAAGCTTCGTGGGTGTGCTTGTGCTGCTCAAGGTAATGATTAGAAAAATAACAGATTTGCTCTGAAAAGAGCTGTGAATGAACATAAGAGACTAGGGGGTCATACAGCATCCTCTGAGTGTCTTGAGAATGAATTGTGCTGGTAGGGCATAGTGGCACAACCCTTTAATCCTAGCACTGGTAAGGCAGGTGGAGCTCTGTGAGTTCAAGGCCAGCCTGGGCTACATAGAGAGACCCTGTCTCAAACGAACAGGCAAAAGAAGGAATTAAGCCATGGAAGGATTTGGATAATTAACCAGTGATCAGCTAAGCTGGAAGACAGGGCTTTACTCTTTGATCCCTCCTTGTTTAGCACAGAGTCTCCAGGACTTAATAAAAACATGTCCAATGAATGGAAGTCACCTCTCGTCATTTCTGTTGGCTTCAGTTACAAAAGCTTTTGTATCCTACCCTGCCCCATAGCCTGGGTCTTAGGCATGTAGTACCTTCACTTTAGCATGAGACTGGTGGATGGCAATCTCTCCCAGGGACTGCAGAAAGTCTACATCCATATGGTTGTTCACAGAAGCTTGATGCACCAAGAACTTCTGGACGATCTCATCATTGTATTTCTCAAAGACTTGGTCACTGAAGCCTGGAACCACATAGCGGAACCTTGGCTCCAACTGGCCAGGAGTCTCACAGCTGATGTTAGAGAGCAAGGCCAGCTGCCGCATCAGCTCCGGCAGCAACCTTCGAAGTTCTTGCTGAGCTCGCTCTGAAGAAGTTGAAGTATCCACTCCTACAGACAGATCCATGTCACATCCTTTGAAAATGGAAAAGCAAGATCAGTTGCCTGCAGCTGCAGAAGATAGTATACCAGAAAAAAAATGCCTTCCAGGCAATTCCCAGAAATCCAAACTTAAATAAAGGTGGGTTAAGTTTAGGGTTTATTTGTTACATAGTAACAGCTAACTGATACAAAGTACACAGTACCGTGCCTTTGTTAATGCGGATCCTGTTTCCTCTGCCTGGAGTGTTCTTTCCCATGCAGCTGATTGACACATCCAAATCCTGACCCTCCTCCCAAGTGTTCTATTTTTACCAGCACCTCTCTGATGAAGTACTTAACATCCTGTGTATCTATCAAGGCTTTACTTGGTTTTCTCTTCTACTAAACAGGGATTCCTTAAGAGTAGAAGCTATGACATCTATGCTCCCATGACCTAATACATCACTGGATGTCTGACAGGTACAGGGGCCTATAAATAAGTCTTGAGTCATCTTCAGCCCTGGGAATTTTCTTCCTCATCTATTGCCCATATGTGAGTCATGTTTTGGTATATGAGAAACTATTAGAAAAGGTCAGAGCTGAATGGTGTACTCTGTTTTCTGTTTCTTCTGCCTGAAAAACTGCAAGGTCCGCTGGGGAAACTAAATCTAGAATTTGAAGGTCCACTGGCATTTCAGGTTGTAATTAGTGTATAATAAGCCCATTTACAAAATTCCATTAAGAATGCAAAATTGATGCTCACAGATAACATCTAGTTTAGAATGTTATTGAGTGAATAACTTAGCAGCCAGGAAAGAACTAGTACTATTAATTACTTCAGCAGGAGCAATGCATAGTTAAAGCTACTTTAGACAAGTTAGATATGTGGACATTTCCTCGTTAAATCTTCACACATGGTAGGCCAGCAAGATGGCTCAGCAGGTAAAGAGATGCTTGCTGTCAAACCAGAAGACCTGTGTTCAAAACCCCTCATGATAGAAGGAGAACAAACTGCTGTAAGTTACCCTCTAAACACAAACACACACACACACACACACACACACTAAAATAAAATAAATGTAACTATTTAGTCTTCATGCATCAGAATACTTGACTCAGAAAAATTAAAACTACAGATGAGGAAAAATAAAACCTACAATTTGGGGAGGAATAAGTATGTAGTTGGCCCTTCACCAATAAAATACTTTCCCAAAATTTGAGATCCAGGGCTGGGATGTGAGGGCATATCTACACTAGCTGATGTCTGAAGCTAGCACAATAAAAAGTGTCTTTCTCCTGCTTTCAGATCAAATAACTTGTTTTTAAAATCTAGTTCAGGTTCACAAAATGGCACTCTCACAGATATAAATCCCATTTCTATGCTAGACCCAGTTTTATACAAGAGAGCTTTTCCTTTGTCCATAAGGTTATTATTGTGTTTCTAATTTACATCCCCCTAGAACCTTCTCAGCCGGCTTTATTCAATAATTAACAAAGGCAAGGAGCCATTTTCTTTTCTGTTAATGAAGAGGGTTGGATCTTGGCAGGCAATCTCCAAGGTCTTTTTCAGCTTTGTGACTCTAGATTTCTGTAATTAATTAGTTCCTGGCTGTTATTAAAGTGTCTGGTCCAATCTCATCAAAAAGTTAAAAGAAAACCTGGAATGAGCAAAAATTCCAATCCAACTGAAAAAAAAAAAAAAAGAAAAGAAAAACCAGAAAGAAAAGATGGGTGCTATTCACCTGCCAAGAAAGAAAATATAGGACTTTGATCCCTGAAGAATTTGAACTACAACATATGGGGTATCCCCTGATCCTTGCTTTTTTGTTTTGCTTTGCCATTTTGGGGTCTGTTTTGTTTTGCTTTGTCTGGTTTGTCTTGTTTGAGGCAAGTATGTTCTACCACTGAACTACACCTCTGCCTCCATCATTACAATAACTGCACCCAAATGTTTGTTCTGAATGATTTCCAAATTCACTGGGCTACCGCAAAGCAGTGATCATCTCGAAAGAGCCTAAGCAAAGACACTAACTTACTACTTCACAAAAACATATTTTCAAGCTTTACTAGGATACAGAGAGTGTTAGCATTCCATCTAGGCTCTGCCCACAGTTACCTGGCAAAAACCAGGTAGGCCTGGATTACTATAAAAGGGCTATTTACCCCCTCCTCTCTTTCTTTTTTTTTTTTTTTAAGATTTATTTATTATTTATTTGTTACAAGTACACTGTAGCTATCTTCAGACGCACCAGAAGAGGGCGTCAGATCACATTACGGGTGGTTGTGAGCCACCATGTGGTTGCTGGGATTTGAACTCATGACCTTCAGAAGAGCAATCGGTGCTCTTACCCACTGAGCCATCTCGCCAGACCCCCCTCCTCTCTTTCTTACTTTCTTATACTCTCTAACTCTCTTCTCTCCCTGACCCCTTTTTCCCTCTCTCCCCTCCCCCTGAATTGAACTCAGTGGGTCTCACACAAGTACACGCACGTGCTTACATGCACACACATATACACAACGTGCACATACATACATACACACATGCACACACGCACACACACACACACACATGTGCATACAGGGAAACTCATTGGGAAGGAGAGTGGGTCCCTCAAGAGTGGAGGGGAATGAAAGGGGCGATGGCATAAAAATGACTGATTTGCATTAGAGAGACATGGATAACCTTTTCAAAGAGTAATTAGTCAATTAATGTTTAAAACGAAGCCTTCTCCCCTGGCTTCCCAGTCTTCATTTTGACGCTGTCCCAGATGACTCCAACATGTTTAAGTTTCTAAGACCTTGTTGTGCTATATTATACTGCATCAAAAGCTACACTAGTGGTCCAGCGAGGTGATACACACAATTCAATCCCAGCACTCGAGAGGCAGAGGCAGGTGAATCTCTGGAGACCAAGGCTTCCCTAGTCTACATAGCAAGTCCAGTGCTAGCCAGGGATGCGTAAAGAAACACTGTCTCAAAAATAATAAAATAAAAGGCACTACGCAGACTGCAGAGATATCTACCTTGAGGATGTAGTTCAGTGGTACAACATTTGCTTAGCACTCCCAAATGTATTCAGTGGAGGGGTGGAGGGGGATCTGCGGACCTGGGTTCAGTTCCCACCTCTCACAACAGCCTGTAACTCCAGTCCTAGAGGGAATCCAATGCCCTCTTCTAGCCTCCACGGACACTCCACATTTGTGGCCCACAGACACACATACTCACAAAATAAAAATAAACATTTGAAAAAAGAAAAGAAAAGTTAGCTATTCTGGGGTTTTGAGATAGCATCTAATGGCAGAATAGTTTGCCTGGAAAAGCTCAAGCCCCTGGATTGAGTTCTCAAAGCTGCAGTGTAGGGGATATAAGTGTGTGGGTGTATGTGCATGTGTCTGTGTGTCTGTGTGTCTGTGTGCCTCTGTGTGCATGTGTGTCTGTATCTATGTGTGTCTGTGTGTGTGCATGGATGTGCCTGTGTGTGCATATATCTGTGTGTCTCTGTGTATGCATTTGTCTATGTGTGTCTTTGTGTGTTTGTGTGTGTTTCTATACGTGTATATGTGTCTGTGTGTGTATCAGTGTCTATGTGTGTGTATCCATGTGTAGGTATCTGTGTATGTGTGTGTGTCTGTGTATTTGTGTATGTGTGTCTACGTGTGTCTTTATGTATTTGTGTATGTTTCTGTGTGTATATTTGTGTGTGTGTTTCAGTGTGCGTATGTGTGTGTGTATCTGTGCATATATCTGTGATTATGTGTGTGTGTCCATGTGTGTGTGTCTGTGTGTGTATCTGTGCATGTATCTGTGCCTATGTGTGTGTCTGTGTGTGTATGTGTCTGTGTGTGTATCTGTGCATGTATCTGTGCCTATGTGTATGTGTGTGTGTGTCTGTGTGTGTATCTGCATGTACATGTATTAGCTACTGTGATGATAAAAGTGTTTGCAGTAGCCTCTCATTTACCATAGAGCCATCCAGGAAGGTTTTTTTTTTCTATCTCTATCACCCCCTAAAAGTCAAGTCTTAGGGAAGGAGGAGAAGAAGGTCCAGACCATCAGGATGGGGTTAGGCCATCTTTGAACCTTGCCATCATGGGCAGAGGTTTTATAGAGAAGGCCGTGTGCTCTGCTTCGCAAGAGCCTATCTCAGTGAAGTGGCTCTCTGCTCACTCCCTGTCAGTAGCCACAAACCTTCAGGAAGCTGTGCGCACACATTCCTATCTGGCTTTGTCTATGCTCTGTCTTTGAGTGGTAAGAAATTGCAGTGACAGTTCTGAGGATGTTCAGGTCTCAGGTGACCGTGGCAGGGACAGCACAGGAATAATTAAGAGTCCCCAAGGAAACCTGAGCCACTGTTGTGTCAAAAGCTCAGAGCTGACAGATAGCTTCCCATCCACCTCCTGCCTAGCTGGAAGGATCAGAGTTCTACATTATTAAGAGAGCCAATGGGGTCCCTGACATCTCTGATAGCTTGCAGACCAAATAACTTCTCTGTCACTCACCTGGGGAACTACAGACCTCATAAAGAATTTCCTTTTCCAGGTTCTGCAGAGACTCAAAATTTTCTTCATGGTATACTTTGTCCTGGTCATTAGTGATCTCCAAAAGCTGGGCTCTTTGAGCCTCTCCCACCCCAATAGCAAAAATAATTATGTTTCTGTCCCTGAGGGCTTTGGCTGGGGGAGCTACATTATCCTGGGAGACCCCGTCGGTGATCACAATCAAATACTGATGAACTCTGGGTCTCCCTCCTCTTGAACTGTCAAAAAAGGGCAGAGTGAAATTCAAGGCTTTCCCAGTACGGGTACCATCATTCATCTGTTGGACATTCAAGATGGCTCTGCACATGTCCACCTTTGAGGAGTACTGGTTGAGCCTGAATTCTTCCCGGGGAGTGGAGCTGAACTGCAGAAGGCCAATCTGAATTTCATCAGCACCGATATTAGACTGGTTCACCATCCTCTCCATGAAGTCCTTCATCTTTTCAAAGTCCTTAGGAGCGATGGATTCTGAGCCATCAATCAAGAAGATGATGTCAGCTTTCTGGCTCTTACAGTCTGTGGGTAGGGGCGACACAAGAGGACATTTGGTCAGAACCTGGAGCCAGTGGTACAAGTCCCCAACGACAACGAAGGGTAGCATATACACAATGTAAAAATATTTTCAAAGGGAATGAGGAGTAGTCAATAAACTTTCTGCAACTCAGCACAAACTAGTCTCAAAATAAAACACAGCGTGGGATAGAGACATAAAATTTGACCAGCTTGGTTTAGGCCAGGTCACTGTCACTCTGTGCTCAGAAGTCACTCACCAGCCAGTGAATTACGTAAGAGAATAAAGACCATTTAAGCAACTAAAGATCCACTAAACAGATTTTTAAAAATCTTACTCTATCAGTGGTAGAGGCCATGGCGAGGTGCCCGTGCTCCCGTAAGGAACCTCTAGCCTGTGTTCCCATAGCAAATTTCATAAAATTCACTGGGTTGCAAACGGAGGAAAAGGAACAAAAAAAAAAAAGGGAGAAAAAAACCACAAAACTAGAAGGGGGCAGTTAGAAAGGAAAAGTGGAATCAGCAGAAAGAAGAGGGAGCAAGAGAGACTAATGGGGTGAATATGATCAAAATATATACATATATAGAATTTAATGAAACCCAATTATCATGCATAATTCATATACGATCACTTTTTAATTCCTTACTCTCTGAGGAGCAGATGTCCCGAATGACCTCCTGGTGGATGGATTTCAAGGAGTCAAACTCAAATATGAAAAACATCTTGTTGCTTGCTATTTCCTTAAGCTCGGTCGTATTAGCATCCCTTACTCCAATGGCATAAATATTGACTCCGAGGTCCCTCAATCCCTGTGCGGCCTCAGCCACCGGGTCTGAAGACTGACCATCAGTGATGACAATGAGGTATCGGGCAACGTTGATTCTGGCAGTGTTTGCGAAGACCGGGGCCATTTTGCTTAAGGCCTCACCAGTGGTGGTACCACCTCCTCCCTGCTGGATGTCGTCAATGGCTGTGCTCAGTTCTGCCAAACTGGAACACTGAGTGAGTAAAAACTGGCTTATAATTCTGTCTGAGTACTGAACGACTCCAAATCGCACTCTGTCGGGCCCAATGTGGAACATCTTTATCACCTCCTTCATGAAGTCCTTCATCTCAATGAAGTCGTTTGGTCGGATGCTGCCAGATCCATCAATAAGGAAGTAAATATCTGCCTTCTCCACACTTGTGCAACCTGGCCAATGAGAAGAAGCCACAACCCATTAGAAGAGAATGTCAGGAGGAAGGATGTAGCCAAAGCCACTGATCCTGACTACCAACCCACACCCTCAGCACCCGTAATCCCCTAAGCATGGAGCATCATAAGCCGTATCCTGGACAGAACACAGTGCCAGAGGGAGACTAGTCACAGCCACTAGCCAACAGTTGGCAGAGTTGATTAAATGCTCCAACTCTTAGCACTGTTTGTTGGTGTGTTCCTTTAGTCCCAACACTCAGGAGGCAGAGGTACATGAGTTCAAGGCCAGCCTGGTATATATAAGTTTGAGACCAGCCAGAACTATATACTGAGACCCTGTCTCAAAAACAAACACACGTGCATGTATGTATATATGCAAATATATACATACATAGATAGATACATATGTACATACCCCAGCTCCCTCACTCTTGGGTAGGACAACTCTTAAGTGAGTTCCCCATAGCTTCTCTGAGGCTCCAGCAGAACTGGGTCTGAATTTTCCTGCCACTAAACCTTAGGTTATCTCCCAGCCACCAACTAGTCTCTTATCCTCCCAAATCTCTAATCCCCTCCGATGTGGGAACCAGGATCCAGGAGGTGAGGGAGGCAGAGTCATCATCCAGGAAACACTCCAGAGACCAGCGTCAGGGTACATATCTACTGTATTGTACAGCAGCAAGAGTTTTTATACAGTCTTTGGAACAATGGAGAATCAATACTAGCTGCAGAGTAGCCAACTATCCCGCTGTCACTATGGGGAAGTGCCAGGCTGCCAGCACCCAAGGGGACTTCTGTAAAGAAGGGTGAAGCAGCCACTTCCCTGTCCCTGGTCCATTCTGAAGTTTCACTAGTTTGCTAGGATCCACTATTTTGTGCCATGAGGTATGTCAGTGAACATGAGCACTCCTACTATTAGTGCTATGTGGAAGCCTTCAGTACCGTCCTCCAGGCCCCACCCAGGGGCCATAGCACTCACACCCTCCCAGCTCAGAGTCTGCTGAGGTCAGCCATGCAGCTAAGCCTTGTTGTCCTGATGATCCTCACCTCTGAGCCAACTTTCCAAGCCCCGGGTTAAAACCTTTTGAATGTACTAACTTGATGGATGACTGGGCTCTAGCAACCAAAGCCTAAGCATGCCATCAGACAGCATCTGCGACCTATGGCAGAGATCTCCCCGCTTTGCTTTATCCCACCCACCTAAGGTTTCCACCATTGTATCTGAAAAGTGCTGCGATTTATGACTTCCTTTGTTCGTCGGATTATTACCATGTTGGAACATGGAGTTTGGGATAGCTTAAATCTGTGTTCCTGTATGTGGTGGTTAGAGTAGGGCTGGCCCCCAGGGGCTCATATATCTGAATGCTTGGTTGCCAATTGGTGAACTGTTGGAAAGGATTAGGAGGTGTGGTCCTATTGGAGTAGATGTGTTGGTGGAGTGAGCTTTAAGGTTCCAGAAAGCACACACCAGGCCCAATGTGTCTGTCTGACTGTCTATGTCCCTCTCTGTCTCTGTCTCTGTCTCTGTCTCTGTCTCTGTCTCTGTCTCTCTCTCTCTCTCTCTCTCTCTCTTTCCCTCTCTCTCTCTTTCTCTCTCTTTCCCTCTCTCTCTCTCTCTCTCTCTTTCTCTGCCAGTTGCCTGTTGATCAGGGTGGAAAAGCTCTCAGCTATTGCTCCAGCACAATTTATGCCTGTGGGCTGCCATGCTTCCCGCCATGATGATCATGGGCTAAGCCTTTGAAACTGTAAGCCAGGCCCCAACCAAATGCTTTTCTTTATAAGAGTTGCCTTAGTCACAGTGTCTCCTCACAGCAAGAGAACGATGACTAAGACCCCGTGTCGTTCTTACTCATATTTGGCTCCAGAACGGAATATCTCACTGTTGTAGTGAGAGTTGTGGTTTTGGATTGGCATGTGGTTTTACAGGGAGATGTCAGCCCCTATGGGAGGTGACAGGCAGATGACTGTCTAGAGACAGAGAGAAGGACCACTGTGCAGGAAGGAATGCCTGCATGCAGCTCTCACAGCAGCAGACCAACATGATAAGCCAGGCTCTTCCTGAGATTCTGAGGAGCCCCGGGGCCCTGAACACCACCTAGAATCACACAACCTTACCAATCTTGTCAAATTGAGATATCTCTCAGAAAAAGGGTTGGGGAGGACATTCCTTAGAGTCGGGCTTCTCCTGAGCACCTACATGTATTACACACACCAAGTGCTTAAAAGGCTCACATACATGTGCATGCATGTGTGTGCATGTATGTGTGCGTGCATGTGTGCCTCTATGTGTGTGTGATATGTACACACTGATCCATAACTGGTAGATATACTGATCATTATGATTATCCAGGAAGAATTCTGGTTAGAAAATCTTTGAAGTTTCTATTAATACCTAAGCTTCCTCTAGACTTTGGGATGATTTTCCTGACTCCAGGCACCTTCTTAGCTGCTGCGCAGCCTGGGACAGAAGTCAGCTCTCAGGCTCTTCAGACCATTGTAAACTAGCTTTTTTTCTCCTCCCTGCCTGATAGGAGATAAGTGGGGAATGGACCAGGAAATGAAAGCCTTCTTTAAACAAATTTCTCATTACTAGAACAGAGAGGACTGAAAACACAGGTCAATGGGAAAGATGGAGACTCGTTTGTATAATTCATAGTTCTAAACCTTGGGGCAAGAAATCAAGAAAATGTAAAAATCATTTAGTACATTTTAAAAATAGATCAGTGATTTTTTTCCATTGAAGATATAATCACAGGCTTGAATTTTAAGTCAATTATCTGCATCTCAGTGATTTGAATTTAAATCTATTCTTCTAAGTTGAGTCTGAGAAATACCAGTAGGGTAGAAAAAAAATAGAGAAGCAGACACAAAGGCCTTCACAACGCCCAGAGGTATCTGAAGTTTACACACTTGGGTGTGGTAATGCAGGAGTGTAGTCCCGGCACTTGAGAGGGAGAGGCAAGAGGATAGGGATTTTATCAGGTCGCAGTACATTTGAAGCCAGCCTGTTTCACAAGAGAGAGCCTTTCTCAAAAAGTAAGCAATTCACTAGGAACTTAACTTCCTCTCTTGTGTTTAGAATCAGGACAAAATTAAGATTTTCAAAGTTGAGGTTTCTGGGTTTTTGTTTTGTTTTGTTTGTCTTTGTTTTTGTTTGTTTGGTTTGGTTTTTCGAGACAGGGTTTCTCTGTGTAGCCCTGACTGTCCTGGAACTACTCCAGGCTGGCCTCGAACTCAGAAATCTGCCTGCCTCTGCCTCCCAAGTGCTAGGATTAAAGGCATGTGCCACCACTGCCTGGCTGATTTCTGTTTTTTTAATGAGTTGACTCCATTTTTTTTTTTTTATGGTGGTAAAGAGACAGGAAGGAGACCCATACACACACACACACACACACACACACACACACACACACACACACACACGCCAATGCAGACAAGCCCTCCTACCTTCTTGTGTGCTTTGTGGTGTGCTTCGTGGTGTGCTTTGTGGAATATAACTCATCAGAGGAGGCATTCCCCTCAAAATCTCAGGGCAGAGCTTCTTTTTAAGTTTGTTTCCCACAACCCTGAGTTGCAGAAAGGACTCTAGGCGGACGGCATGCTTCCAGGGAGGGTATGTGGCAATCTTCTCCAGGTCCTTACTCTCAGAGGCAGGCTGGATGCCCGCTGCATAGATGGTGACCCCGGCCCTGCGGAGGTGGGAAGCAGGTGTAGACACATTGTCTAAAGAAGGGCTTTCCATGATGGCCACAGCTATGTGCTGTACGCCCCGATCGGGCCGGCTGCCCTTCTCTGGAACGAAAACGTCTCTCCTCAGGAAATCTAAAGCAGCACCTGCCCTCGTCCTTCCCCTTCTTGCTCGGAAAGTTAACCTGTCCAAATGGCGTAAGACTTGGGCAGCATTTTGAAATGTATCCAGGGAAAACTCCAGCCGTGGATTCTCATTGTAAAAGACCAAGCTGACTCTCGTGGTATCGGGGTGGATGTTGAGAGAGTGCACAGTGGTCGTCAGGAATTGGACAACTTGCTGGAAATTGGGTTGCCCGGCACTGCTAAAGTCCTCAACCAGGAACACCAGGTCGGCTGGAACGGGAGCCAGGCATGCTGAAAACGGAAAGACAGAGAGGGTTCCAGCCTGAGAACGGAGGAATCAAGAAAACACTCGTACAGAAAGGTACTGCTGGACAGTCATGTGTCTAAGGTTTCAAGTTACATTATGCTAACTTCTTTTTTTTTTTTTTTTTAAGATTTATTTATTTTATGAGTGCACTGTACCTGTCTTCGGATACACCAGAAGAGGGCGTCAGATCTCATTACAGAGGAAGTGGTTACTGGGAACTGAACTCAGGACCTCTGGAAGAACAGTCAGTGCTCTTAACCACTGAGCCATCTCTCCAACCCCCATTATGCTAACCTCTACTTCGATGCTTTAGAATTTAGAGAAAGTCTCTTTTTTTTTTTTTCTTTTGACATCATAGTCAAAAATTTATCAAGGCGTTCATGCCTATCCCAAAAGTCTCATCAAAGAAAAAAAAAAAAGATATGGACACTCACCATAAAACTACCCAAGATCACCTTCCAGTTTGTCTAACAATCTTAGAAGCTTGGGGTATTGGCTGGCTTTTTCCTTCATTTTCCTACCTTCAAGGAGACTCCAAGTCAAAACCCTCTCTATGGGTCTGAAACATCTGTTACTAAATCACTTTCCCTCCCACCTTCATGTAACTTCAACAGAGACAAAATGAAATTCTGCAAGTTTTGTGAAAATCTTTCCCTGAATATCGGGCTAACCAGACACGATGAGGTGTGCCTATGATCCCAGCCCTTAGAAGGCTGAGACAGAGAATAACAAGATCAAGGCCATCTTGGTCTATCAAATGAGACTTTGTCTCAAAAAAAAGAAAGAAAGAGAGAAAGAAAGAAACAAAGAAAGAAAGGAAGGAAGGAAGGAAGGAAGAAAAAAGAAAGAAAAAAGAAAGGAAGGAAGGAAAGGAAAGAAAGAGAAGAGAAAAGAAGAGAAGGAAGGAAAAGAAAGGAAAAGAGAGGCTGGAGACACGGCTCAGTGCTTAAGAGCACTTTCTGCTCTTGCAGAGGACCTAGGCTCAGTTCCAGACATCTGCATGACAGCTCACAGCCACCTGTAACTCCAGACCCAGGGATCATCTGGCGCTCTCTTCTGACCTCTGGGGACTCCTTTATGTATGTGGTACATACAAACTCACACAGGTACATACACATATAAATAAAAATAAATAAACAAGGGGGGTGGAGGGATAGCTCATCAGTTGAAAGAACTTGCTACTCTTCCAAAGGATCTAAGTTTGATACCCAGAGCCCACAGGTAGCCATCAGCCATCTGTGACCCCAGTCCAACTTCCTCTTCTGGCCTCCACAGGCTCCAGGCACGCTCGTGGCCCACAGACACATATACAGGCAAAACACCCATGCACATAAACTAAAATGAAAGCTTGATGGTCCGTCTAGAAAAGGAATGTGTTAGCTTGGGCTATTCAGAAGTAGTCACTCCCTGCTCTTCATGCCCGCGGAAACAATATACCTTCTTCTTCCACTGATGCTGAGTCACGTGACTTACTCTTACAGTATGTCAGTCGGTGCTGGAGAGATATGAAAAGAGCTATACAGTTGGATCTTTCTCTATGTCTCTGCAACTGCCACAGGGAGAATTTGCTCAGAGTAGCTGGGTAACGGCAGGAGCAGAGCCAACCCCACCCAAGCCTCAGACCTGCTAATAAGCCCAGGTAAGATCAACAGATGGCACCACTGGACTCTACAGCTAACCCAGACCTGTGAGGATAAACCATCTTTTCCAACCACTGACACAGACGGCTTGAGCAGCATATTAGTGGTAACCCCAGGTACCTCAGGATGTCTAATTGAGGCGTTCCCATGTCTGCTTTCTCTTCCCTGTCTACAGGGAAGATTCCTTCCTACTGAGGCATGCAGAATGCTTGCTTCCTCTGTCCTGTCTGCTCTTTCCCAACTCTCTCCTCCTCTTCTTCCCCCTCTTCCTTCTTCTCCTCCTCTCCTCCTCCTCCTCCTCTTCCTCCTCCTCTCCCTCTTCTTTTCCTCCTCCTCTTCTCCTCCTCCTCTCCTTCCTCCTCCTCTCCTCCTCCTCCTCTTTTTCTCCTCCTCCTTCTCCTCTGCCTCCTCCTCCTCTGCTTCTCCTCCTCCTCTGCTTCTCCTCCTCCTCTGCTTCTCCTCCTCCTCTGCTTCTCCTCTTCCTCTTCCTCTTCTCCTCCTCCTCCTTCTCTTCCTCTTCTTCCTCCTCTTCCTCCCCTCCTCCTCCTCTTCCTCCTCCTTTTCTTCCTCTCCTCCTCTCCTCTTCCTCTTCCTCCTCTTCCTCTCCTCCTCTCCTCTTCCTCCTCTTCCTCCTCTTCCTCTCCTCTTCCTCCTCCTTCTCTCCCTCCTCCTCCTCCTCTCCTCCTCCTCTCCCTCCTCCTCCTCATGGCCTCATGGAGTGACACTAGCATCAAACACAGTATGTAACTAATGAAGCTGACTTTAAACTTCATATCCTCCTGCCTCTCTACACCCAGAGTCGCTGAGGTTACAAGCATACATGGTTGGACCAGTTTATGTGTGGTGCTGGGTAGCAAACCCAAGACTTCATGCATGCTAGGCAAGCATCTTATCAATTGAACTACACCCCCAGGTCCCTAGGTTTTCTTCCTGCACCGTGACTTCCTGGTAACTCACATAGCCAAGGAGCAAGGCTTACTTACCTTCTACAGCTTCCTTCGAAACCTTGACCTGCGGAGGCTGTGGACTCCCCTGGATCAACAAATTCATATCCTGCATTAGCTGTCTGATTCCATCTTCTCCCTGCAGGTCAGACACAAGCACTACAGGCCCTATCCCCTCCAGTTCCATCCTGTCAAAGTCCTGCAAGCCCAAGGACACGATGCTCACGCCTCTCTTCCTCAGGGTCTCTGCGGCCTCTAGGACCTCATCCTCGGATTTCCCTGAGGTAATGACTACCACATACTGAGGTACACCCTGTAAGAGCCGGCTTCCTGCTGCCTCCTGGAAGAAAGTCCGATGAAGAAACCGAAGGCCTTGGCCTGTCTTCCTGGAGCCACCTCTGAGCACCAAGTGCTCATGGATGTGTGTGACCATCTCATTCCGGGTCTTGTGGGTACTGAACAAAAACTCAGTGTGACCTTGATCACTATACTGAGCCAGCCCAATCCGGTATTTGTCCTTGCCAACCTCCAGAATGCCAATAATTTTAGAGATGAAATTCTGCATCCACTGGAAACTGGCCTGTGATGTTCCCTGAGAGGTGTCAATAAGAAAGACCACGTCCGCGTAGGTCTTAGCAGACTCTAGAGGTAAAGAAAGGAGGTGGGAGGAGAAGACAGAAAAACATGAATCAAATTAAGCTCTTGTGAAGAAATGGAGCACAAGCATGGTTTAGTGTGGGCGATGAGAGAGATGGGCAGGGTATTTACACAATAGTGTACACCCAGGACTTGCCCTTACTCCGCATAGAACTCTGTCATAGGCGCTCTCTCTCTCTCTCTCTCTCTCTCTCTCTCTCTCTCTCTCTCTCTCTCTCTTTCTCTCTCTCTCTCTCTGTCTCTGTCTTTCTCTCTCCCTCCCTCCCTCTCTCTCTCTCTCTCTCTCTCTCTCTCTCTGTCTTTCTCTCTCCCTCCCTCCCTCCCTCTCCCTCTACCACTTTTCCCTTTCTTCTATACCTCTCTCATCTCTTCCTCCTCCTCTTCTGGCCTGCTTCTTTATTATCTGTTCGTTTGTTTGTTTGTTTGTTTGTTTTTATCTTCCTCCAATGGAGAAGGCAAGAAACAACCCCCTACTGTATGGCTTCTGTGAGCCACAGCTCTGTATACACTTTGTCTCATCTGATCCATATAGGTTGTTCTTCTACAAGCTTATTGTCTCCGTCATGCAGGTGAAGACACTGAAGAGAAGTGAGGCTATTTCAGTTCTCATAGAACTACCAAAATGACCCACTTTGTGGTGTGGCTGAGGGGGAGGATTCTATTGGATATAAGAGAGAAAAAGATATCTAGAAACATCTGGAAGAATCCAGAGCAGAGGGAGAAAGAAGTAGACTGGACATGTCCAGCAGACCTGACATGGCCGGGGCTATGGGGGCTATGGAAGCAGAGAGTGGGAGAGAATAGTGGAGCAAGTGAGACTGTGGAGCTAGAAGATAGAGAACAGTGAGAACATAGAGAGACTAGCCAGAGCACAGAGTTGTAAGAACAGCTGATTATAAGAAGGATGAGTAACTTGGGGGGGGGGGGTTAGAAATCCATGAGCCAGAGAGAGTTTAGGGGGAGGGGTGGGAAAGGCTAGAATGCATGGACTTTGAAATGTGTAACAGGTGCTTGTGATATGGAGGGAGTCTGGAGGCCTGCATAAGCTTTGATACACTAATAGGCCCCACAAGTAGCCAGCCATCTGTCCCTTCTGCCAGAGGTAAGGAAATGACTCATTTTGGCAGATGGGAACCAATTCCTGGAGAATGCTGGCTTTTATCTAACTGCTAGTAATCTGCCTATAGTCCGGGTTGAGCTCATTCTGGATCTATGGAATAGCTTTTGGAGTTTGGGGAACTGGAGTTTCCTTTGGATCTGACAGTAACTGATAGGTGGTTGATGCAAGATTTCAGAAGTATGACTTCTGCGCCCCAAAGCCCATGCTGTTTCCTCCAAACAACACAACAGCATGTCTTCTCCCTTCATTTCTACCTACGAGCTCTCTCCTCATCCTTCATGGCCAGCTGGGACTTCCTCTCCTTAGGAGACACCCCCAGATGCTCCCATGATTATAGACCATCCTTCCCCTCTGGAGCACATGGCTACATTGCAGTCCAATGGTAGATTCCATGCTTACTTTTCATCTGTCTCCCCACCGAGGAACACAGAACCTGAAGGAGGCTTCCTGAGAGCTCCTGCAAGATGCTGAAGTCTTTTGTGGTGAAGAGAAACTCCTCAAACGGCTCACTGGCTATTTTCTGCAACTCTTGGACATCTTGAATATTGATCCCTACCACATACACAAAGACTCCGTCTCTTTTCAGCTGGTCAGCCGCATCCTGGACCTCATCATTGGACTCCCCATCTGTCACCAGGATAACTATCTGAGGAACCCCATCCTTGGCACGGCTGCCACTCATCTCAGTCAAGTAGTTGGCCCTGATGAACTCTAAGGCGTTTCCAGTATTTGTGCCCCCCATGCTGTAGGGCAGATTCCGGATCCGTTCCAGGACTGCGCTCTTCAGAGAGGACTGCTTCAGTTGAAAGGCCGGGTAGATGTTGTCACTGTACTGGACCAGCCCCACTTGCACCTGATCACTTCTGACATCAAGCCCCGAGACAACAGAGTGAAGGAAATTCTTTACTTTCTGGAAGTTCTGGAGTCCAATGCTAGTTGAGCTGTCCACTAAGAAAACAATATCGGCCAGGGATGCTTCTGTACACACTGTAAGAAAGGAGGTAAATAGAAGGGAGTCTCAGTGGGTTTGTTCTAAATACCTAGAGTTGGTAAAGCACAATGCTGGACAGAAAGAAGGGAGAGCGGAGGTGTGCTGGTGTGTGTCTCTCCCCTCCCCCCAGCCCCCAATCTTCCAAGGCTTCAAGCCTGCCCGACTGCTGCTGCTGCCTCCAGCCTTAAAACCCACTGGACAATCCCCAGACTCACGTCGAGAAGATAAATCTTTGGCGCTTTTAATAGCACACTGAAAGAGGGATGGTCTTATCTCCAGTTGAGACAAGCCATCTGTCTCCACTCTTGTGATGAAAAGCTCCTCTCCAGGCATGTGCTGGCTCTGACAGGTCAAAGAGCTAGAACATGGCCCATTCGTTAGTAAGTCTCACTGCCAGTCTAACACTTAGTGACCCTGTGAGCTGTCACTCTTTGAGACTTCTTCTCTCACCACTAAAATCTTTATACCAGTCCCTACCTGCTCATGGGCATTTTAATGACCATCTACTTATATCAGACATCACGACCCTGCCCAGGTCTTGCCGATTCCTTCTGACCATTTCCAAGCACTGCTCTTTGGAGGACTTCCCTCCAGCTATTGTCTTTTTCTCAATTTTACAAAAGCCAGATTCTTGCTGGGCCTAGATTCAGGGTCAAGACAACCCAGAGATGTAACATCTGTTCTTAAGTTCCCACAAAACATGTGCTGTTAGGTTCCCACAAAGGGTCAGGACAACACTGGCTTTGTGAAACACACTAGCAGAGTTCAACACTTCCTTACTTTCCTCTGCATCTCTGACAGGCACAGCCTTATTGACTGTCCCCCTAGACGGAAACCTCATTAAATTATGTCATTCTGGTTCTTGCCATGCATGGGCTCTGCTCTGGAAACACTCTAACAGCCCTGCTCTAGACAGTGGGTCTAAGAGTCCTGGGAAGCAACTCTCTAGCTCTACCACCCTTGTGGTGCCAATAACCTCCGGTTCCTTATCTGAGAAACACAAAAGCAGCGATGCTAACCATCCTGCTTATTTACAAGTTGGAGACCATAGACCAGCCTTATGAGAAATGTAAGCAAGGCTCGCAATAGAGCCATGGTTCTTAACCTGGAGTCGTGATCCCTCTAGGAGGGTCAAACAACCCTTTCATAGGGGTCTAATAAGACCACCGGAAAACACATATATTAATACTACAATTTATAACCGTAGCAAAATTACAGTTATGGTGTAGCAATGAAAATCTTATGGTTGTGGATCAGCACAACATGAGGAAGAGTATTAAAGGGTTGTAGCATTAAGAAGGTTGGGAACCCCTGCTGTAGAGCAGCAAGCTCGTGTTAGTTATGACGACATACATAAGACATCTTTGTAAACTTTGAAGTGCTATTTTAAAAGTCTATGATCTCACACACACTGTCAGGTTTTAGCACAATCTTCCACGTCATATGCTCTTAAAGGGAAATATCAAAATAAAGAGATAATGGGGGCCTGTCCTCTTGCGGAGTTTGATGGGACCATGCACAGTCATCTCTTTCTCTACTTGAACTTTTATGCCTTAGGAAATCCTGTCCAGGTGTCCACAGGTCTAAAATGAATGCATTAAGAGAATTTTGAAAAACAAAGTTGTGTGTTTTCCAGTGCGGCTGAGTAGCCAGCTTATGAAGGATTTTCATCAGTTTGGGTCCTATCAAGGGTAGAAGGAAGCTGGAGACAGGCATGTCCTCTCGCAGGTGCCAACGGGCAAAACAGTAGGAAGTGCACACGGGTAACCCCGGGTTACGCAGTCATTGTGCCAAGCTTTGTAACTATACAATTTTGGCTAATGCTTCCAGCTCTCTGATACAGCTGCTATCATCCCAGGAAGAAATTTCAGATTCGGAGAGGTTAAGTGACTTTGTCCAAGATGACACCGGAAGTGAAAGACAGGATCTAAGCTGGGGTCTTTGTTCTTTCTAAAATGATTCCTCTTAACTAGCGTGCTGACAATGAAGCAAACATGGTCCTGGGGGCCTCCTGGTCCACTCATCTCCTGCCCCTTGACCAGGCAAGAGGGGCAGGGAAACTCATCAATAATAACACCATCCTAGGAACAAATAACCCTTCCTTCAAAAATGGGCTTACACTCCTTCTGTGTATGGGCACGGCCACAGGCCCTCAGGATGTAAGGTCAGTGGTTGGGGAAACAGTTGCATGAATTTGTAAGCTCTGAGTTAAATACACACACACACACACACACACACACACACACACACACACGCACGCGCACACACATGTGCATAAATAAGAGCATACTAAAGGGGTATGAGAAAGACAAAGTTTGGAGTCCTTTGATGTCCAGATGAGAAAGAAGGAGAGGTTACCTGGAGACTCCTGCGCAGTATATAGAGCTGCTTTCACTAGAGTGCTGCAGAGCTCTGGCCGCAGCTTCTGGGCAAGGCCAGGCAAGCCAGAGAAGTTGGGAACAAAAAAGGTGAAGTTATCCTTGGGACTACTCGCGATCTCCCTGAGTTCAACCTGAGCTGCGTATTTGACCCCAATAGCATATAGCAAGATTCCAGCTCTCCTGAGAGCCTCGGCAGGTTCGCGAATGTGGTCCTCAGCTAGACCACTGCTCACCACTACCGCCACCTGAGGCACCCCTTGGCTTGCCCGGCTCCCGGCTCCTTCCTGGAAGTGATGCTCTAGGATGAACTGCAGGGCCTGGCCCATCCTGTTGCCTCCGGGCTTAAACTGAAGTCCACGGATGTGTTTCAACACATCGCTTTTGCGGTGATAGGCCGAAAGCAGGAACTCGGAAGTAGGTGTATCGCCGTACAGGGCCAGACTCACACGGATGTTCTCTCTGCCGACTTGCAAAGTGTTTGCCAATATATACAAGAAGTTCCGCACACTGTGGGCATGCTGGGAGTTGATGCTGGTGTGGACCAGAAACACAATGTCTCCCACAGAGGCCTCCCTGCAGACTTCAAAAGAGAGTTACCTTGAGTTAAGAGGTACACATTGACAACTACCAGCTGAGAGCCAGTTTCATCGCAGTGCCCGCAGTGCCCTCCTCTTCACGGGTGTGCTGGCGCAGCCGTTTGATGGCAGACAGCCCAGACACAACTCTTTCCTTTGCCCCCCATGCTTACCGTCTATCCTTGCTCACTTGCCATCTTCCCCTCCTCTCCTCAGACATGTGACCCTCTAATTGGGTCCCACACCAGGTTCTCTAGACTCCCTGCACACTTAATAAGAAAACCCAGCTTTCTGCCAGTACTGGGCACTGTTAGAAAACACGCAGACCTCCTTTATGTGGTGGTCTGACCCACGTAGAGGGCTTGACCCGCATACCCCTCTAGCTGCCACAATGGCTGCAGTTAATGGCTCACATCTATGTCTGATAAGAAGAAAGGAAGTGGGAGAGAAAAGATAACATTTACAAGAGCCGGATGGTGGTGGCACAGGCCTTTAATCCCAGTACTGGGGAGGCAGAGGCAGATGGATTTCTGAGTTCGAGGCCAGCCTGGTCTACAGGTGAGTTCCAGGACAGCCAGGGCTACACAGAGAAACCCTGTCTGGGAAAAAAAAAAAAAAAAAAAAAAAGATGATTAAGGGCTGGAGAGATGGCTCAGTGGTTAGGAGCATTGACTGCTCTTCTGAAGGTCCTGAGTTCAATTCCCAGCAACCACATGATGGCTCACAACCATCTGTAATAAGATCTGACGCCCTCTTCTGGTGTGTCTGAAGACAGTTATAGTGTACTCATGAAATAAATAAATAAATCTTTAAAAAAAATCATTTACAAGGAAGGAACCCTGCTATTGCAGCAGCAGCATATGGTGTTGCCACAGCATATGTGTGGAGGTCAGAGGACAACTAAATAGTCACTTCTCCCCTTCCACCTTCACGTGGGTTCACCAGACTTGCACCATTGGCAAATGCCTTTACCCACTGAGCCATCTTGTGAGCCCAAGGAAGGAACTCTTGAACAATCATGAAAACAAACAAAGAAATTAAAACTTTAGAACCAGAAACTATTGTAAGCAATACACTAGTGCAGCCACTAGCCACGCGTGATCATTGCGCTCTAGGGACACGGCTAGTACGAAGGAGAAATAGGGCTCTGACGTTCATTGCCTTTTCATCCTGACACGATCAAATAGTGACAACAGACTATGAGTACACTACTCCGATGGGCACAGGCAGCTAGTAGACACAGTGTCTAAGACATCTCATTCACCCAGGGGTGGCACTACCCACTGTGGGATGGGCCCACCCATATCAGCCATCAATCAAGAAAATATACAACGAGCTTGTCCACAGGCTGATCTGGTAGTGACATTTCTCAACTGAGATTCCCACTTCCAAAATGACTGTAACCTGTGTCAAGCTGACATAAAACTGACCGGCTCAGAATGACCGATGGCATTCCTTCAAAGAGCTACACAGAGCCCAGCCCTTCCAACATCCAACCCATAAAAGTTAAATTATAAGCCCATACAGTAGAAAGCAAAGACTCAAGACAAGCAGAAACAGAGAACAACTGTGGGGAACTTGGTAAGAATCCAAGGACATCAAAGCCCTGCGTCTCTTCTGGAGTCCTAGGGCACACCTTGTAGAAGTTTGCCTGACTTTGGCAGTAAGCCAATTGGAGTCTAACGGTAGAAAGGGCAGACAGGGAGGACACCTTGGGCCTTCGGAACTGGGGCCCTTGGGCTTTTGTACTGGGAAGGGAGGATTCTGCAACAAGTGCAGAAACGTCTAATCGGTGTCTGCCCGGGTCATGGCTAATCTTGGTTGTCAACCTGACTACATCTGGAATCAGCTAAAACCAAGAAGCTGGGCATGCCCTAGGGTATTTTCTCGATTGGATAATTTGAGGTGAGAAGACCCACCCTAAATCTGGGCCACACCTTCTGGAGGCAGCCCATATAGAAGGATGTGGAAGAAGGAAGCTTTTGCCTTTTTTGCCTGCTTGCTCTCACTCTTGCTGGCAAGTTCATCTATCCTGCTTCTGAGTCATTTCTCCCTGACCAATAACTCTCTAGGACCCTCCAGGACTCCAGCACCAGATCGAGACTGCAGAGACATCCAGTCTCATAGACTGAAAAACCTCCATATTCACAGACTTGCCATCAGGAGACTGCATTGCTGGACTGCTGGGACCACAGCCTGCAAGCCACTCTCACGTGTCCTGTTTTAATAGATACACATTCATTCTATCCACACACCTCACACAGGAGCAAACACAACCAGGAAGCTTTCCCTGGTCCTTCTATGCTGAAGAAACCACCTCTGACTGGAGCCTAATTTTTCCCAGCAAGTAGTGGTTCTACCATGAGAAGCCACTTTATACTGTCCTCATCCTGTCTCCCTTGTTCTCTCCAGCTTCATAAGGTATTTGAAACATGACAGGGCTTGTTGTTGGAGCTCTGTTCACCAGAAGGGAAGACAGAGCCAAGAGAAAAATGGAAAGACCTTGGGAGTTTTCTACCAAATGACAGTCTGTGCAGGAGCACTTGAGTATTCCAACCTCAGTGGTGTCTCAGTGGGGCTTCAGGTCACTCAGTGGGGCTTCAGATCACTCAGTGGGACCTCAGGTCACTCAGTCTATGCTCCCTTGACAAGACATTCATCTTGAAAACTCCACACAGCCTATTAAAAATGGCTGCCAAACGGGCTGGGGGCACGACTCAAGTCAGTAAAGTATTTGAAACCAAAAGGTCCTGAGTTCACATCCTCAGCACCTGTGTAGAAACGGGGTGCAGCAGAGCAGTGCACACCTGTAAACCCAGCCCAAGGGAGGGAGGCAGAGACAGGTGGATCCCTGGAGTACACTGGCGGGTCACCCTACCCAAATTAAGCTCTGGCTTCAGTGAGAGACCTTCACTCAAAAAATAAGGTGGAAAGTGATTGAAGGAGGCACACCTCTAACATCCGCATGCACACATGTGTGCACAAGCATCCAAAAGCACACATGAACACACCTCTATGTAGACCACGTGAACATACACATATACACATAAAGACCACAAGAAATTACAGAAGCATCACCAGTGCTGGCCAAAGCACCCACCTCATGATGACAATCACCTCAGAGCAGCTCTGTTGTGGAGACATCACTAGTACTGGCCAAAGCACCCACCTCATGATGACAATCACCTCAGAGCAGCTCTGTCATGAAGACATCACTAGCGCTGGCCAAAGCACCCACCTC
Organism: Mastomys coucha; assembly: GCF_008632895.1. Lineage (NCBI taxonomy): Eukaryota > Metazoa > Chordata > Mammalia > Rodentia > Muridae > Mastomys > Mastomys coucha. The sequence continues at coordinate 99,794,525 of NW_022196906.1, forward strand.
ACGATGACAATCACATCAGAGCAGCTCTATCGTGGAGACAATGCAGAGCATGCAACTCTTCCAAGGCCCTATTACACGGGCTTCTTAAAGCCTGGCAATACGTTATGATGCATGGTGCTTTAAATACACCTATTTGTCTAACCACTTGGGGTTAAGTATTTAAAAAAAAAAAATCAAGTACCCGCCCCTCACTTAGTGATTCCAGACTCCAAGAAAATTCTCCTTCAATGAGTCTATTCCTTTTAATGATTATGACGATGGTGCTCTCATTGGGTTTCCTTGTCACTACTACCCCGGCAAGCAAGCATTTGGACTTTTAAAAGTTTTCATGCATTACCAATCCTCTGTGACTTGACGAAGCCCAAACCAGCTGCAAGAGAGATGATCAACCAAAATATCTTCCAAGTTCCCATGCTAGATGTGATCCTAGAGATAAAAGAAAAGAAAGAGGCCTTGTAATTGAAACGTATGTCTTTATTTAAAATGAGTGTATCACATTGTATGCAAGTTAGACCTCAGTACTACTGGAAAAAAAAATTTTGGAAGACAGGATCTCACATAGGTGGGCATGACCATGTAACCTGTAAGCCCAACCTCACCACAGGGGACGGGAGGAAGAGAGAATGATGCTGGGGCCTCACTGCCCGGCCAGTCTAGCCAAAATGGCAAGTGTTGGGCCATTGAGAAACCCGGAAAAACAAAAAACAAAAACAAAAGGTTGAAGAGCCAGCAAGAGAGTTCAGTGGGTAAAGCTACTTGCTCCCAAGCCCGACAATCCGAGTTCAATCCTTGAAACCCACATGACAAAGGGAGAAAACTGACACTAGAAAGTTAGTTATCTCTGACTACCACAGTTGTACCATAGCACATGAGTGCACACAACAAACAAACATACACACTAAATAAGTAAAGTAATGTGGAAATATGAGGAAGATACCCTCACATCAACCTCTGTCCTCTATACATGTCTATGTAGGCAAGTACACCCAATATGACACACAAACATGTAAAATGATAATGATGGTGATGGTGATGGTGGTGGTGGTGGTGGTGGTGGTGGTGGTGGTGGTAGTGGTGGTAGTGACGACGACAATGACGATGACAATGATGATGATAAACCTCACCACATTGCTTCAATTGTGTAAGAAAAATGACCCCAGTAGTCTGATCAGGAAGAATTCTGTAAACACTGGTGTGTACACCTCAGACTTGCTGTTGAAAGTTGTGCAGATGTGGATTGTGGATGGGAGAAGCCTATGGGAGGGGGAATGCAGAACTCCCACTTCACACACTGAATTCATTTGGTGGAGCATAAACATTTCTGGGTGATTTTACTTGTATTTTTATACAAGAGTTAGATGACCCGATAAACATTTGCAGCATTCAGAATTTGTCTAATATCTTAGAGGACATCTGTCTGGTGAAAATAAGCTTAGCCAGAACATATTTTATATTCCCTGGAAGGAACACAAAATAACCTCTTCCCCCTGAGCTTGGACCTATGTCCAACAGCATCCATAAAAGTTATCAAGTCTCAAGTCTATTATTCTCTGACTGTAAGAACAGTGCAGTGACCACATGGGATGTGAGGCTCCAGACAGAGAAGGTGACATCTCACCTTTATGCTCTTAGCCCATCAATCTCACAACCATCAAACTCTGGAAGATAGGTTGTTTGAGTTTCAATCACAAATCCACTAAATGGTGCATCTTGGGCAAATTGTATTTCTTCTCTGTGCCTTAATTTCCCCAATAGCACCTACTCATAGTGTTGTAATCAAGATTGAGTGAATCCATCCTTATAAAAACATTTTACCCATGAAAATTGCAAGGAAAGATGAGCCAGAATAAATTCATAGATCACCCTCACATTTTGTAATAACATATGATATTTCATTCCTAACACCCAGGAAACCAGAGGAAAGGAGCAGAGATCTAGGCTAGCGTGGGCTAACAGCAAATTCTTGTCTCAAAATAAGGAAATAATTAGCCACCCAGGAGTTGTTAAGACAGAAAAGTGGTCATAAGTGAATTCCAGAACACCCTGGGCTATGGAGTGAGATCTTATGGAAGGAAGGAAAGGAGGGGGGGAGAAAGGAGGAGGGAGGAACAGAGGGAAAGACGGAGGAAAAAAGGAAAGAAAATAAAAAGGTGTACTTCAATATTTTTAATTCTGGAGCTAATAAAGTTATATGTAAAATAAAACCTTCCAAGAAGGTTTTTCATATCCCATTATGTCCTCCTTATTATAAAAAGAAGCTTTTTTGGATAATTGTAAATAAAATCTAGTTAGCAAGTCAACATTTATAAACATTTGACAGCTGTGCATATCTGTGTTAAAAGTCTCATCTATACATTAACGACTTTATTTACATTTTATATGCTATTTCAGGAAGCTATTTGAGTCTGATAATTTGCATTTAAACATGTAGTGTCCTTCCTGGAAGCAAGATATAAAAACCAGTAAATGAAGTGTGATTAGTTTGGGAAAGCAAAGGCTATTGAATCTAATAACAACTAAGGCATTGCAGAAGAAAAAGACTTCTCTCAAAACGCGTTAAACAGTTCACTCACATGAACCCACTGCACTTCAGGTGACCTGGCCAAGACTGAGTCCCCCGGGAGCTGGAGAGATGGCTCAGCATCAGTGAGATGGCTGCTCTTTCAGAGGACCCAGCTTCAGTTCCCAGAATCCACATAGCAGCTCACAACCATGTGTAACTCCAGTCCCCGGGGATCTGACAGCCTCTTCTGTCCCCCACTGTACCACACATACATAGTGCACAGACATGCATGCACACAAAGCACATGAAAATAAAGAGTCTGAGTGCCACTTGGGCTGATAATGTCCCCCACAAATGTCACAGTCTAACAAAACCCCCGTGCATGAGAAACCATCTTTACGTGGTTGGTCAGGGTATCCAAGTGGCTCTTAAAGCTATCAATAGAGCCTATTGCTGTTGCCTGTGGTTGCTTCCCCAAGGTTAAAGGTAGGTCTTATAACTTAAGACATCACACACTCTGAACACAGGACTCAGAAGATTCTAGCTGAATCTGACCTGAGAGCCTGCCGTCTAGCTTCCATAATACCAGAAGGTTCTATGCGAGCTGCCAAGGGAAAAAAACAATCAATAATCATTCTGCACAATCATGATACCTATGAACCACGACAATGACATGGCTGAATATCCCTAAAGATACAACAGTGGCATTCATATACCAGCAGTAACCAACAACCATCTGATTGGACTTAAGATCCAATTAACAGGAAGGAAACCACACCTGAAACTAGAAACCTAGCCAACCATCCAGGACCAGTGAGGTCATGGGTCTTAGACTTAGATACCACTTTTCTAGACAAGCATAATTCCTAACTGCACTCTAAAACCTATCCTTATAGCTACAGAAAACCATAGCTTTCACCCCATGAAAGCTTCTCTTTACAGCACATGTAGACCATAACAGAAACTATTGCAGAAAACCACATAATACAAAGGTCAGCTGGTCATGGGATGCCGGCTACACATCCACCCGACAACGCCTGCCCCTAAGGCTCAGGGAGCGTCACAGAAGAGAGAACAGAGAGATCACAAGATCCAGAGAAACAAGAAGTCTGCAGAGAGATTGTATCTCCTAGAAATAACAGGGAAGCACCCATGATACGCCACCAATATGGCTACCTAACCAAGACCCGAGCAAAGAACTACAGGGAACTAGCAACTGCTGAATGAAGAACTAGTTTCTACCAGGGATGAGCCCCTGATTGGCGATTGAATACAAATTGATCAGCCCTAAAATCGTATACACAAGCAACACTAAGCATAGGTATTTGTGTGTGTGTGTGTGTGTGTGTGTGTGTGTGTGTGTGTGTGTGACAGTAATAAAGAAAAGGGGGCCATTAATTTGAAAGGGAGTAAGGGTGAACTTGCAAGGGGTTAGACGGAGGAAAGAGAAGAAGGGATGTTATGTTATATTTTAATTAAAATGTTAACAAAAGTCCCTCAATATTTCACCAAGGGTGGGGAGGGGCTTACGAGACCCCACCCCTTCCTGAAGGTCTATTGACAGTTGGTGGCTGCTGAAGGAGGGGGTGACGTTTTCTTCTGTGGCGTAGCCACTGAAAAGCAGCCAGTAAGGAAGCTCCCACTTGTGCTCACGCGAGCAACATTAATCAAACTCAGTGGGTCACACACAGATGTGAAAGTAGGAAGGGACCTAAGAAAAATGGTGGAGGGGCTGGGGGTAGGAGAAATGGGTAAAAATAACCGAAGTTCACTATATATATGCACGAAACTGTCAACAAATAAATGAAACTTTGAAAGTTAAAACAATCCACGTTTTTATTATTGTTGTTATTATGCTTGTTATTCACAGTACAGAGGACTGAACCCAGAGCCTGGAGCTATATCCCAACCTGGCAGATTGGTTAATCTTTGATTTTGTTTGTTTGTTTGTTTGGTTGGTTGGTTGGTTGGTTGGTTGGTTGGGTTTTTTGGTGTTTTGAGCCAGGGTCTCAGTATGGTCTCCAACTCAGAGATCTGCCTGCCTCTGCCTCCCAAGTGCTGGGATTAAATGTATGCACCACCACACCCTGCTGGTAGCAACCAGTCTTGAGAGAGTGAAAGTTAAACCAGCTGAATGAATTAAACCAAGCAAAATAAATTAAGTTACACAAAACGAGATACTTCTTTGTCGATGTATCAGCACGTAATCAGTTCCCCTATCCACTGAGCTTCATTCTCAACCCAACAATCTACTTTTAAGAATCAGTCAATCAAAAACTTTCTTTGTTGGGTTCAGAGGTTAAGAGCACTTGCTGCTCTTGCAGAGGACTTGAGTTCAGGTCTCAGTACCCACGCGAGGTGGCTTCTGACCATCTGTAACTCCAGCTCTAGGGGATCCTATGCCTTTAGCATCCACAGGTACCTGAACTCACATGTTCATAGCTACACACAGACACACACATAGAATTAAAATATTTTTTAAATTATTTTGCAACCACCACTAGAACAAATGATTCCACTGGACACATCAAAGGATGCTAAAACCATTGGATAGGGTTTTGTTGAAACACAAGATAACTGTGGAGATTTGAAAGAGATGTTCCCACAAATCCTGGGCATTTGAATAGTCAATCCCAGTTGGTGGCTGTATGGGGAAGATTGGTGGAGGAAGAGCGCCATTGGGTGCAGGCTTTGAGGTTTCAAGAGACACCCGCCATTCCCAGTGTGCACTCTCTGCCCATTTGTGGATGTGCATACTGAGCTCTCACCTGTCCCTGCCCCCCACAACCCACCTCCATGCCCCGTGCCTTTGCTCTGCCATCATGGACTCCAACCCTCGAAAACCATAAGCCCAATTAAACCCTTCCTTTTATAAGCTGCCTTGATCATGGTGTTTTGTCACAGCAATAGAAAATTAACCAAGACAATAATACAATCTCAAAGTATCTCTTTTTTTAAAGTTACAAAGGACAAAAGGAATAACCTTTTTAATGGAGAAAACTGTCAGGCAGACAATCAAATGATAACTTCCATGAAGAAGGATGAGTTCCCCCTGGAACTGTGCGTGAGAAGCTTTACCATTCCTTCTATTTCATTCCTCCCAAGAATCTCATCATGGGGAGATAATTTAAACCACAGTTTAAGGGCAGTCTGAAAACTAATGGCCTGTGTTCCTCCAAGATATTCATATGCTGAGAGACTGAAAATGTTAAATAAACAGTCACAGTATTGGGTATGTGGGCATGTGTGTGAGTGTGTGTGTGTGCAGTGTGTGCATGCACATGTGTGCATGTGAGAGAGAGGGAGAGAGAGAGAGAGAAAGAGAGAGACTATAGTAGTCAAAATTCAGCTTCAAAATACTTGGACAAAATATGCAGTGCAAATGTACACAATTAGTTTAACATCTTTTCCCACTTTCTTTCTACTGTTTTCTATCCTCTGATAATGGTGTGCCCTTCCTCACAGGCTAAGCATAAGCACTGGATCTGGAACTTTCTTACCACATAGACTTGCAGTGTTATACATCTGGACTGTGAGCTCCAGAAAGCAAACGATTGGGAACTGTGAGGAGGTTCACGTGCACACATCACATCAGAACCCAACTGGTATGTCTGGCAGTAAGAACGAACCTAAAGTTCAGCCTACAACGATCGCACAAACACTAACATTCACTTCCTGTGCCCGTTCTCAAGGCTTGGCTTAGACATAAATACAACTTTGTTGTAAAACATTTGAGGGAAGCTGTGTCAAACATCTCAATGACAATTAATGGCCCCTTAGACTCCAAAATCAACAAGATGTAGAATGTCCCACCAGCAAGCAGGGAAAGAGAGGCCAGCACGGCTCTGTAGAGCAATAAGTAGGCACTGATTCCCATGCCATGTGCCAAGCACCTGTGGTAATCCAAAGACTACCGCACAACTGGCGAAGAGTTTAAACTGTTGGAATGGGATGGACCACTAGTAGCTGGCCGAGGTCTTGTCCACATGCTGACTTATCTAAGTCCTTGTGATGCCTGATTCAGACATCAGTTGGGCCATTGGCTGAAAGTGGCATCGGCCTCATGGCCAACTAGAGGTGTCCCCAGCTCACCTCCACACATAAAAACTACCAGAACGATAAATTAGCACTTCCATTTTGATCTGAGTGACTAAGGTAACATGCTGGGGTACAGCTAAGAGAACAGCAGAAGTTCCAGAACACAGAAGTTCAAGATGGTCACTTAGAGATGGGAGGAAGCACCTTGATTCTACATCCTGTTTTCCTAGTCAAAACTAACTTAAACTAGGACACACCTCTCCCTATGGGAAAAAGTGCGGAAGCCCACAGTGGCCCTAAGCAGTGTCCAGGCATCTGTCTTTGTCACTGGAGAGCACTGCGGTCCACATGGCCCTTCAGGAGCTTAGAAAGCATCCTAGAGGTCTAATAGAATAGCTACACTACTCCAGGGAAGGAGCCTACATTGTATTCTGCCACCCAACTGTGACCCAAGCTGCTATTGTCTGTGTCACCTTGAAGTTGAAGCTACTGCTAGAATGTGTCCTGGCCCAGGTGATGTTAATGACCACACCTCTGTCACCAAACCTTTGCCACCATTGCGCCATGCTCACACACATGGTAATGCATTATCCCCACACCAACCTGCCTATTATGGCTCCATGTTCCCTGGGGACAACTTGCAGTCTCCTTCCCAGCCACTTGGCATTGGCCCCTGCTCTTGATTACACAGAACCTAGGCCTGTAAGATGGGCATGATGGTACATACCTATTACCCCAGCACTTGGAGATAAGAGGCAAGGAGTTCAAGGCCAGCCTGGGCTACATAACAAATTTGAGGCCAGCCTGGACTACCTGAGACCAGAAAGGAGTGGGGAGGAAGAAGGGGCAAGAGGAAAGAACCTAGGTGTAAAAGAGCAGTCATATCTTCCCAGTGCCAGATCACCATAGAGCCATGATGATGATGATGATGATGATGATGATGATGATGATGACGATGATGATGATGATGATGATCCACACAAGCAGAGGAGCACTAAAATCCTAGGACCCAAGTTTCCTCCAGAAATGAAGGAAAGGGAAGTGTGGTAAGAACCGCACTGAGCTAACTGTAGCTTTCCATTCAGATGTCAGTCTTGCCACATTCCTGTTTCACGGGTCCCTGCCCATCTCTGAAATGTTCTACACCTTGGGTTTGTCAGTCATCAAATATGAGTGTGTTTTGTTGCCAGCACCACGTGGCAGAGTCAGTGTGAGGACACTGGACCCTCGGAAGGGGACAGATTTGTAAAAAGCTGTGATATTAGAGATGTCCATCACCTTCAAGTGACAATCTACAAAATAAAATCCCCCAAACTGAGTCCTTTCTCATTGGTGGGACAAAACATCAGTATATTTTACTTAAAGAGAAATGCTTTCTTTATATCAAAGGACTGACCACATCTTCCACTCGGTAACTCCAGGAAATAGCAGTATTTTGATGGACTCAAGATTTCAGATTCGAACAGACTTTCTACGGCAGTAGATGTAGGGAGAGAGCCTCCGTACATCAAAATGATTCAGGTGTAGGGTATGACACCACGCACGAGGTACCATGGTCCCCTCAGGGAAATAAGTGCCTTAGCTCTGTGTCTTTTGCAATGACTTTCATTTTTGTCTCAAGAATCTCAGCTTAAGGAAACTTGGTGACATTGAACTACTTTTGGTATCATTTTTGATATCTTAAATAACTTTCTAAAAATGGAATTGGCAAAGCATGCAATCTCATAAACCTACCTGCCGCTGAAAAGAACGAGATATTTCAGTTTCTATCACAAGATTCACTGGGGGTACAAACCCCAGAGAGGTGGTAATTACAAGATAACACAGCTGCCAAGTTTGAGTTCGGGCTTTGCAGATTCATAAAGCATTGTGTATTCCCTCCTCTTTCCTTAGAACCTTCAGAACTCCTTAACACTCACTCATGAACACGCACGCACCTGGCAGGCTCCTTTGGAAGCATGTTCCAGACACCAGCTCACAGGCCACTTCCTCATCCAAGCCTGGAGGGTCACTTGCTCCCTGTGGTACTTTGACTCTGAATCTTGTATGCTTATTTCAATGAATAACTGACATTTGTCAGGTTTTCCTCGTTGTTTATAACACTCAACATCCACAATGGTTCGCTCCTAAATTTGTTCCATTTTTTTCCCCTTAATTAACTTCATGACAACTAAAGTATCCTTGTACAGACCCAAAGCCCTAGCCTTACCCACACACTCCTCCTTCACACATAGGAAATGCTATTGACTCTGCCTTTGAAGGGACCTACCTAGAAATGGCCTAGGTAGGGATGTTAGGGCAAGACAGAATAGTGAAGACAAAGCAGCCACAGGCGACAGTCATCCCTTCCCGCCCTCCTAGCGACAACACGCTGCGTTTGCTGCTGCTGCAGAAGAGACACAGGACTCTACTCCTCCTGGCCAATGACAAGATAAACATCTCCTGGAAGCCCATTTCTGAGACTGGAAACTACCTGACAGTACTCGGTGAGAACAGACTTTGCAAAGGCCACTGAGCTTCATGGGTCAGAGACCAAAACAAACAAAATAATGGCCATTCTGCATTTTGCAGCCCCTGGTTTCTTAGCATCTGAGAATAAATACAAAAAAGAAAGGAAGTAAAGAAGGAAGGAAGGAGAAAGGGAGGAGAGAGAGAGAAAGAGGGGGAGAAGAAGGGAGGGAAAGAGGGAGGGAGGGGAGGAGGGACAATACCTTGCTCTCTTGTGAATACAGTAGAGTAACTCTCTGCCAGGATTTGATGCTTTCATTGGGCTAACTCAATCCTAACAGGTCTCCTCCGTCTCTGTGTTTATTCAGTGAACGGAAACTGAATGACCCAGCATGATGGCACTGGTCACCAACCCTGGTGACCCAAGTCTAATCCTCAGAACCCAGAGGGTCGAAGGAAAGGCTCCATTCAACTCCTCTAAGATGTCCTCTGACCTCCACACATGCACATGACACAAATGATACAAGAATAAATGTTAAGAAATATATAAAAGGATTTTCCAAAAATCATCCAAAAAACTATACATAAAATCAAAATTTTATCAACTTTAAATTTCCTTAGAGTATAAAAAAAATAATCATTTTCTTCAACTCTAGAAAATGCTAACATGTTTAGAACTAAGTGATTAGAATGAAGATCTCTACCATTTAGTTTTAAATTTGCTATAACAACAACAACATGAGCTTGTGGCACAGGCCTGTGACCCTAGCTATTTAGGATTGCTGAAGCAGGAGGATTGCAAGTTCAAGGCCAACCTGAGCAACTTATTAAGAACCTGCCTCACAATAAAAGCTTTAAGGGGCCAGTATGAGTGTAGCTCACTTGGTACAGTTCTATCTCCAGCAGAACCAGAAAATTAAAATAATAATAAACTATGGAATCGAAATTATCAATAGTCTCTGTAAGCTCGATTTTACTGTGCCTTGAAATTTTTATAAAAAATTAAAATTGTTTAACTCACTTGTTCAAATTATGCATGGTAGCTAAGTAGAAAGTTAAATGGTAGTCAGAATATATAACTCCTTAAGAGAAGGTAGGGGAGAGAGCGATCAAAACCTATTATATATATGGAAGAGACTGTCACAGGGGACTGGAGAGATCTCAGTGTTAAAAGCATTGGCTGCTCTTCCAGAGGACCTGTGTTCAGTTCACTGGACTGCATGGCAACTCACAACCCTTGTCTGACCTCCTTGGGCACCAGGCACATAAATGTGGTGCACAGACATACATGCAGGCAAACACTCATACACAGAAAATAAAAATAAACCTTTTTAAAGATGTATATTTTAAGGCGATGGCTGGAGAGATGGCTCTGCAGTTAAGAAAATCAGCTGCTCTTTCAAAGGACCTAGGTTCAGTACCCAGCACCCACAAGGCTGGGTACTGAACCTAGGTTCAGACACCACACTGTCTAAAACTTTAGTTCCAGCGGATCTGATGGGCTCTCCTGGCCTGTGCAACCACCAGGCATGCAAGTGATACACAGATATAAGTGCAAGCAAAACCCTTATACTCATAAAATAAAAATAAATTAAAAAAAGAAACTGTCTCATGACAAAACTTAGACACAGACAGACAGACAGACACACACACACACACACACACACACGAATCCTGATAAGCTGATCATAAGAAAGCCACTCCAGTGTCTAACCCGAGGCTGCCACCACTTCCCCCAGCATGCTCTGCAGAGGACAGCGGTCTTTTACCTGAGTTTCGTATCTGGACTACACCAGTTAAAATCATTGGGTTGTCAGTGCTTTCTTCTCCCCTTGGCTTTATCATCTAACACCAATCTGCAATGTTTAAATCTCCCAGAGCTTGGGTAATCCACAGAACGCATGTCAGACCCCTGCCACACAGGAGGTGAGCCCCACACCACTTCACATCTTGCTCAATAAAAGATCAAAGACTTGCATGTTTCTTCTTACCACAATTTTGCGCTTGAGTTACTTTCGTTCTCAGAGAAGTATTATTTCGGATTCTTCTTCTGGGTCCTTATCCCTGCCTCTACCTCTCTCTGCCCCTTTGCTATCTGAAGTTACTCTTGTCTGTCCCCACATGTCTCTTTCTCTTTGCCTTCGAATAAAAGCAATACTTTTATAGGCCAAGCATAGGTGGCAAGGTACCTGGCCTGTCTGTAAGCCTGGGACTTTGGAGATGAAAGCAGAATGAACAGGAGGCATTCAAGGCTGGCCTCTGTCCCATAGCAAGTTTGAGGCCATCCTAGGCTAGGGTGAAACTCTCAAAAAAAAAAAAAAATCGAAGAAAACAAACAATACAAAGAAAGCTGAAAAGAGGAGAGGAAAAGGAGAGAACATCTATAAAAACAAATGAAAACAATTATGTTCACATCAATATTTGACCAGATTGTGATGTCTGGTGAAACCTAGATTGGGAACAGCATCCAGTTAAGACTTCAGTACGGCTACTTTCAATACAGTTCAATATTACAATGGGGCAGTTACATTCAGTGTGTCAGGTAAAACATGATATTGTGACAAAATTTGAAGATAAACCTATTACAGTCATATTTAAAAACAGCACATCTGTAGAGTCTCACAAACTACTGACTTAGAGCTTTGTTTTGTGTAATTCATAATAAAAGGTATTTTGTGGAGGGAGAGGAATAAAACAAAACAAAGTGTCCATAATAAACTTGCCCCTAGGAAAAAGAGCTGGTTCTTACCTGACAAACCCTAGAGGCTGGCTTCTTCAATCTCTCCTTGCTGTCATCACTCCAAGTCCATGCAAGGCTGGGAATCCCCTAGCACACAGGAAGTCTGAAAGAGCAATGACACGCCAGCTTTCCCAGTGTTTAATACTCTCCAGAGAGGGGCAGAGAGGGGCTATTTATGCTGTGATGCAGGGCCTGCCCTCGTGCATGCTTTATGGCCATTCACCAAAAATGGTCATTGGCCCTGGAAACACCGGCCTTGAAAATGAATACATAAAATACCAGGGAAAACAGTCTCCAAAAAAATAATAACACAAATGAAACCAACTTTTTTTCTATTCTAACTAAACTCTGAGGGGAGAAAAATTTTTCATCACAAGTATTCCTAATTTAATGGTTTTTACTTTACAGGAAGTCTCTAAACTTTTCAAGGTTCTTGAAAGCATCCATTTTTGCATCGTCCATATACCCACACACCCTATAGCAAAGAATCCTATGCATACTTGATCTCTACATGATGATATAATGGATGGATAAAGAAAAAGAATAATAAATTGGACAAGGACAAACAATGCCGGCATTTCTAACACTGTCCTAGGGGATGTCACCATTCATCTTGAAATCTCTAAAAAGAAAACACATGACAATCAGATTAAGGGGCATACAGAATCAAAAGAAATAGATTAGTGTGCACAGGTATGTGTGCATGAGTTAGACTAGATTGTTCGAGTCAATTTTTGCCGCTGTGCTAAACACTATGATCAAAAGCAACTTGGGAAGGAAAGGGTTAATTTCATCTTAGAGTTTATCCTCCTCCATGAAGGGAAGTCAGGGCAGGACCTGAGGAACCTGAAAGCAAGAACTGAATTAGAAACCATGAAGGAATACTACCTACAAGCTTGCTCAGTTGCTGTCTTTTACAGCCCAGAACCACCTGCCTAGGGATGCCACCACCCACAGTGGGCCAAGCCCTCCTATATCAATCTTCAATCAAGAAAATGTCCGACAGACCTGCCTACAGGCCAATCTGATGAAGGCATTTTCTCAGATAAGGTTCCCTCTTCCCAGATAATAGATGGTGCATTGACAAAAAATAACCCGTACAGATTTAAATTGCTTTCATAGAAGATCTAGCAATTGGCTTAAAGGAGAAAGATTTGTTTCTTTCTCACACAGGTTTGGGTTTTATTGTTATGAAAAGACACCATGACCAAGGTAATGTATATAAAGGATGACATTTAATTGGGGCTGGCTTACAGTTTCATAAGTTCAGTCTATTATCATCATGGCAGGAAGCATGACAGCATCCAGGCAGACTTGGTGCTGGAGGGGAGCTGAGAGTTCTACATCTTGGTCTGAAGGGAGCCAGGAAGGGACTCACTTCTGCAAGCAGCCAGGAGAAGGGTACCATTCCACACTGGGCAGAGCCTGAGCAAAGGAGGAGACCCCAAAACCCACCCCTACAATAACACACCTCCTCCAATAAGGCCACACCTCCTAACAGTGCCGTTTCCCATGTGTCAAGCTTATTCGAGCCACCGCAGGTAGGTATTACAGTCAGCATGTGGCTGGCATAGCCCAGTCATTCAGGAACTGAGGCTAAAGTAGACTGCTGTGCTCAAAACCTGGTACCTGAGCCTCTTACAAGCATCACTCAGATAACCAATGAGAAAGAGGAAAGGGCTAAGCCCAGAGACCTCCCCTAGACAAGAAAAGCAGAAGTCCCATGGTTTCCACTCACGTTCTGTTTGTCAAAGAATAGGCACTTACCATATCCAGCTTGTAGCTGGAAGGAAGGAAGAAAGATGTGAGACTTGTTCTCTAGTGAGGCAGCCATGTTTTCAGCTCAGTTCTGTGATCATGTGAGAGCTGCAGGAGGTTAGACAAGGGGCGAGGGAGTTGGATATCATCCCCATTACAGTTTGGACATGTCATTACCACCATTATCTTAGGACCTGAGGGCACATGCTTAGCATGAAGTACTATTTAGTTTCTGGCATAACTATTCGAGAAAATGGGGTCAAATGACGCTTCCTGAAATAAACTGTCACTAGAAAGACAGCCTGTCATTAGGAGAGTTGAATTCTCATTTTGCAATGTTTTTCTTTTCAGACTTGATAAATTTGACAGGAAACCTAAAGAGCCTCCTACACAGAGAATTAGCCCCAAAATGATGGAGCGGTTCATCCTTCATCAGCTAGTCCTTAACCAGCCGTGACATGGGGCTAAGAGGAACAGAATGCTCTTCTTTCTGATTGGGAATAGAGTTACTTAGCATGCAGGTGAGAAGCAGCCATTGCTCATTAAGTGTTCCGAATTCCTGAGAGAAATGAGTTATAGTGCTTAAAATCCCGCCGGTACAGTTAAGCTCAAATACCTAATGTTTGTGTTACCTGCAGACTAGTGCGGCCCTCAGCCTTGGTCCACGAAGCTTCTCAGCCAATGTGATAAATCCGGAGACTCGCGGCTAGTCAAGGTGCTAAGAGTGAGTGAGTGTCTGAGCGTCCAGTTCTGTATTACCTGTCCAGGGCTCAGGGAGCAACCTGGAACCAGGTGATGTGGAAGAGAGCCAGGTTCTCTTATGAATATGACGTGGCCATTGTATTCAAGACTGGGCCTGTCAACACTCAAGCTTGGATCTGGGGATACTCATGATGCCTCACGCTCCTCTTCCCGGGAATTATACCGAATGGCCCTCAGAGGCCGCACATTGAGGAGCAATTGCTATCGCTCATTGGCTGCTTCCACAAGGGTAAAGCCTGGCGTTTCCAAGCTACCCTATGTAGGCTTAGTAAACTCCTTGCACATTGGAGGAACTCTGGCGCTGTGGTGTGGCACGCATGCGTGCACGCCTGTATCCTTGGGACTTGTTCTGGAGGCCAGTTCTGGAGGCCAGTGAATTAAGGGACGCTCTGAGATCAGGATCTGGATCATGGATCGTCAGCATTGGCACACTCGCTGTTTTGAAAACGAATGTTATCTCCGAGCCTTTCCCTTCCACTTGTACGATCTAGTCTCACAGGGCCTGAGACCATTTTCCCAGATTAGAGTCCACAGCCTTCACCTTTTGCAGCTGGAAATCAAATTTATGCCAATGCCCGTCATTGGCCTCTTGGGGGCATAATGCGCTTGTTGCCTGCTTCGGGTTTCCCTCAAAAACAGATTGTGAGCTGTTCAAGGAGAAAAAGTATCTCATTAACAACGGCTGGCTCACAGTAGGCTCTCAATAAAAATTCTCAGAACAAATAGGTGAACAGATATTCACCTCAGGAACATACTTAAACCCCAAAAGTCTATCTCCATATTCTTGTAGCTGTCAGAACATTTCCACTCCAAGTCACTTCCTGGTGCCATGCTATGGAAGCCAGGCTGCTGTTCCTAGAAACCCCTGGTGCCCCACATATCCGATTTCTACTGAGGAGGTTGTCGTCTGTGAAGCTTTTTAAAAGAATGCTCTTTTTTTTTTAAAATTAACTAAAGGACATGAAAAAACTTGTTTTCAAAAAAGGATGGTGTCAGAAACTCAACCGTTAAAAATCCCAGTGAGAATGAAACACCTCCGTCCTGCCCCGAGCATCGAAGTCATTTTAACACCGCCCGGATTCCCACCCCAGGTGCACAGCACCAGATAAGGATTGGCACCCAGCTTCCGACACGTGTCTTCACCTTGTAGTTTCCAAGGAAACAAAGATCCGCAAAGTTCTCGTCTCAGCCTTAGCCTGGCGTCAGTCTCTGTATACACACCCCAGCTTGCCTGGAGCTAGCGCATACTGCTTTGCTGCAATTTCATCCAAACCTCTCCAGTGCTGTGATAAACTGTGTCTCCCTCTAACGGGCTACGGGCCCCAAACCCTCTCTGCTCTCTGGTGAAGGATCCCTCTGGCTCCTCAAATTAATCTAACTTTGTTGGACACCAGCCTGGTCGTTATCTGATGAACTTTCTTGTTTTATTGCTGTTTTCTTTGGTCTTGAGATAGGCTTAAGTGTTATGCTCTGCCATGCTCAGCTTGACTGCCTCGCCTCTAGCCAATTTGGGTACAACACGGATTACTGGATCTAGCCGGCTAGTTGTTGCCATGAAAATCACATAGACGCACACACACACATGCACACACACACACACACACACACACACACACACACACACACTGGCAGATAAATGTCAATCAGAAGCCAAGCCAGGATTTTTTATTAAAGACCTAAACTTTTAAGGTACAATAGGCTTTGATTTCGTTTTCATGGAGCTTTCAAGTTTGTTGTTACTGTTTGTTTTCCTTTGCTTTACTGAGCGAGAGGAGGAAGAGGAGGAGAAAGGGGAGACAGACAGACAGACAGACAGAGTGCACAAGGTCAGAGGTATCCTATCCCTATGGAGACAGAGTTACTGGTAGCTGTGAGCTGCCCAGCATGGGTGCCGGAAGTCCTACTCAGGTCCCTCTGCAAAACAGTAGCCATTGTTAACAACTGAGCTGTCACCTCTCCAGCCGGGGCTTTATTATTGAGACAAAGTCTCACTCTGAAGTGCAGGCCTGCCTGCAACTCACAGCAGTCCCCCTGCTTCAGCCTCCCAAGTGATGGGCTTACAAACCTGAATCCCTATGCACACAACCTGATGAGCTTGTGAAAGAGGCACTCAGGAGGCAAAGGCAAGCAGATCTCTGAGTTCGAGACCAGCCTGATCTACATTACAAGCTTCAGGCCAGCCAGAGCTACACAGTGGTAATCACTCTATTGATGGAAAATTCCACCCTTAGCTTCGTGGGGAACTAACAGTCACAGAAAACAGTCCATACTGCACCTGACCCAAGAATCAGCATGTGACCATGCCTGGCCAAGAACAATCTTGTCTTATTCACCACCACTATCATTACTACCACACACGCACATACGCGCACACAGGTATATTCACATACACACACACACACGTACATATTCACACATATACACATACAGACGGTCACACACTCACATACACACACACACCTCTTGTTATGAAGTTTTAGAGACATCAATATTGATGTTTCCTGTTACCATGGTTTCAGTTTGGTCTCTGACTCTGAAGCCCAGAGGGAAAAACAACAAAGGAGCTGAAATCCTGGATTCTGCCCTTTCTGTGTTCTTGATTCCATTTCATTTTATGTTGTTTTGTTTGGTCTTTGTTAGGGAGTGGCATTGTTTATGAGAGTGAGCACCTGACCTTATCTGCTTAGACTGGCTCAATGTAAATTTTGGTTGCTCATGATCAATGATCACCATCTGATTTCTGCATAGGTGCAATGGAACTTTTTCTGCAGGGCTTCAAATCATGATCCCTGGCTTGCTGTCCAGGCCATCCCTGGAAATGCACGGTTACGCTGCTTCTTGTTAAGCCACAGACTTCATAAAACCAACATGGCTTCATCTCGTCCTTTACTGCCAGAAATCCTAAAGTCAGACATTGCACCTAGGGGAGCAAACACATTTACAGCCACAGAATTTAGCCCCAGAACTGATGTATACATTATGTAGTCAAAACCTTTTACAGGAAAAAGAAAATAATAGTGGTTTGATTTGCCTGAGTCTCATCACGTGAGCCCTTCACCGAGGAGTTCTTGAGTAACTGAAGGCGACTTGCTTTGACTCCTTCCCATTCGGTCCATCCTTTAATCTGGAAACTGCCTTTGGTGAGAACACCTCCATTGTCCTTCACTGATGGGGGTCTGGGGGTAGGATGAGGACTTTGCAGAAAGGAAGGGTGGCCTTCAGAAAGGAGGGAGAAATGAGGAGAGATAATGGGGCATTACCAAGGCAGCGATGCTACTAAAATCATTTCAGAGACTGGGCTGCACACCAGCAAGGACCACCCACTTCAGAAAAAGTGGAGTATTCATTAAGGCTATGAAGAATTCCTAAGACTTAGTTATAATCCCCATACTCTGAAGTATAAAGATCTGTGTTTAAAACAAATTAGACAATGCTGGTCACAAATGTATAGGTTCAGTCAGAACTGTGGTGGTGCACACCTTAAACCCAGCACTCGAGGCAGAGGCAGAGCCAGAGCTCTATGAGTTCAAGGCCAGCTTGGGCTACATAGTGAGACCCTATCTCAAAGAACAAATAAGAACAAGACCTTACCTCAAAATAAAATATTTTTAAAAAGGCTAGTCTATAACTCAGTGACAGACTACTTGTATATCATGTGGGTAGACCCCCTCAAACCCTGAGCAAAGAAGAAAAGGTGACAAAGATTACTCTTCAGGGCTGGTGATGTGGTTCAGTTGAGAGAGTATTTGCCGAGCATACACAAAGCTCTGGCTTCAGTCCCCAGCACCACCCACAACCGAGCATGATAGTACATGCCTGCAATCCCAGCATTCCCAGCTTCCAGGAAGCTTTTGCAGACAAGGGGATCAGAAGTCCGAGACCATCCCCAGATACCTAGCAAGTGTAAAGGTAGTCTAACAATCATGATCACCTGTGACAAGGACACCAGAGGCTACCAGTCAATGGTCTCTCTGAAGCTAACATTAAATACATTTTTACTATCATAAAAACTACCCATGGGGCTAGAGAGATGGCTCAGTGGTTAAGAGCACTGACTGCTTTCCCAGAAGTCCAGGGTTCAATTCCCAGCACCCACATGGCAGCTCACAAACATCTGTAACTCCAGTTCCAGAGGATCTGATACCCTCACACAGACATACATGCAGGAAAAACACCAGGGCACATAAAATAAGAATGAATAAATCATTTTTTAAAAACTACTCATGATGCTGTTCTTTTTTTTTTTTCACACCATCTATATACTGTCTTTAAAGGTCTT
Source organism: Mastomys coucha (assembly GCF_008632895.1). NCBI lineage: Eukaryota > Metazoa > Chordata > Mammalia > Rodentia > Muridae > Mastomys > Mastomys coucha. Next base: position 99,813,053 of record NW_022196906.1, read on the forward strand.
TAAAACACTTACCCAAAGATAATACATGTGGATCTTAGTTCTCATCTATGCCATAGGACAGCGCTGCTCAACCTCTGGGTTGAGACCCCTTTAGGGAATCAAATGGCCCTTTCACAGAGGTTACCTAAGACCATCAGAAAGCACATATATTTGCATTACAATTCATAACAGTAGCAAAATTACAGTTATAAAGTAGCAACAAAATCATTTGATGGTTGGGATCACCCCAATATAAGGAACTGTATTAAAGGGTCACAGCATTAGGAAGTTTCAGAACCACTGCTCTAGGAGAAGCAAATTGCTCTAATCTGAGGCATCAAGTAGCATCCTATCACGAGCCCACACGGCAAATATAGTCTCAAACAGTATTTCAGTCCCCTCTATCTCTGGCTAAGACCGGGAATCTGCAAAGTAACTTAGTGGTCACTGGAAATGAATGTTCTTTCATGAAATCATCGAGGTGGCAGATCTGTGGCTTTGATGCCACTAGAGATGTTCCCCATCTTTATGCCAACAGATTTTAAGAAGTGTTGCCCAGGGTACACATAGGCCATTAATAGTCATCATGCTTCAAGATGACTGCCTGAGGCTCACCCAGAGTTCCTTGCGTAGGCCTTGCGTTGTCCAAGTCACTGATAGCGTCTCATTTGCATGGCCTCTCGACTCTACAAAGTGATCAGAGCTATAATATTGTCATGTCACCCTCTGTTCCTGAAAAATCAAAGAAAGGATTCCTTCAAGTCTATCGCACAGAGAACCAATTGGAGTTGCTTACCGGAGCGTGGGCCCTGCCATCCCAGCAGATGTTTACTGCTTGTACATTCCCAGGGAGGGGAGGGGCGTGCTGGTCGGGCAGAGGGGTTTCGGCTGAGTGGTCACAGCTGCTCTGATTTACGATGGCAGCGATCACACCCAGCCTGGAGGAAACAGCCATCCCACTGAATCCTCTCCTCCCACTTGGACATTGTTTTTATCCCTCTGTTCATCAAGGTTCCCTGAGCCTCCCTCCGGGAGGGTGAAAAGATGGATGGTTGGTTATTTTCTCCCATTTCCGGATGAGCATTGGACTGCTTTGGCACAGTAATGGTCACTTATTCCCGGCAGCTTCACTCGAGTTATGCGCCTCTGCAGTGGCCACTACCCACTTAAAAAAGTGTCTCTGACCAGGCCTGACATTGGCAATCCTCTACGGGCATAAGTATAAATGCTTAGAAGGCAATTTGACAGGCACATCATATCCATGGATCCCAAGGATAGCAGCAGCTCCCACACTGGGGCCTCAAACTGCTTCCAGTGAGCCCTGTGCTTCAAGTAGCCCTAACACTCAATTCCTTCCCTTCCAGAGTAATCCAACTGGCCCCACCCATCCTAGTGTCACACAGTCTCCCAGGCCAAGCTTTGAGAGGCTCTTTCCTTTCTTCTATAAGTCTTCTTTTGGTGGTAGTGGGGGAGTTAATGAGAGACACAGCTCAGTGGTTAAGAGTGCTTGCTGCTCTTTCAGGGGACCTGAATTTGGTTCCCAGCACCCACACGGGGACTTCTCAAAACTGCCTACAATTGTAGCTCCAGGGAATCTGATGCCCTCTTTTGGTCCCTATGAGCATGGTCTGTGCACATACCCCCCACCTGACACACACACACACAGAGACAGACAGACAGGCAGGCAGACAGACACATGTGTACACACATAGCCAAAAATAAAATCTTTTAAGTCTTGGCCCAGCAAGATGGCACTTGCCACTGAACCTGCTGACCCAAGTTTAATCCCTGGGACCGGTGTGATGGGGGAAGAGAATCAATTCCAGCAGATTACCCATGGGCCTCCACACAAGTGCTGTGGAAGGTTTGTGTCCACATACATACACACATGCAATTTAATTTTTTTTATTTTAAAAAAAATCTTTTCTAACCTAAGCAGTTCAGAGGCAGAGTATTCTGTGACTGTTATGTATTTCTCTTCTGGAGTCCAGAGCCCACAGCCCGATTCGTCTAAGCTGCAGCCACTCACGCAGGCCTAGGCCCCACCAGACCACATGACATCAAATGGGACAGGAAGTGTCGCTTACTGATGGAGTCATCCCTGGAGACAGGGACCAGCATCAGCCCTGCCAGACGTGTGATAAATGTGGAAGGACACTGACCTCTGGGGGCCAGGAAGGCAAACTGTCTTACAACCACCCCTGCTACTCAGCCGCCTTCACACCCAAAGAGTTTGGGCAAGGTAGAGCTGAGAACTATACTTTCAAATAGCCCTAGGTTGGGAAAACCCTGCCTACCCACCCAAACACATGCTAAGCCTTACCCCAAGACACTGCAGGCTCTCAATAGCATCTTTCATGCCCTTAATAAACCTGAATCTTGAGGTGGGTAGGGAATTTCTGTACTAGGCCATTAAGGCCCCTGTTTGCGTGGATGGTGATAGTGATGATGATGATGATGATGATGATGATGATGATGATGATGATGATGATGATGATGATGATGATGGTGATGATGATTGTTTTCCTGTCCTCTGTATTAAAGGTCAAAGAGGGTTTCCTTCTATCAATTCTGCCTCAGTTTCCTCTTTCTGCCTTGGTCCACTCTTCCTGCCAACTCCAAGGCCGACATGGAAGTATTATCCTCAAACCGTTTTCCCGTTATATTTCCTCCCTGCTAGTTCTCTCTGGGTAGGCAGCCATCTTGGTTAGGGCTTCTATCCCTACGATAAACACCATAACCAAAAAGCAAGTTGGGGAGAACAGGGTTTATTCAGCTTACACATCCACATCACAGATCATCATCAAAGGAGGTCAGGACAGGAACTCAGGGATAGTACCTGGAGGCAGGAGCTGATGCAGAGGCCATAAAAAGGTGCTGCTTACTAACTTGGTCCCCATGGCTTGTTCAGCTTGCTTTCTTACAGAACCCAGGACCACCAGCCCAGAGATGGCACCACTCACAATGGTCTGGGCCCTTCCGCATCAATCACTAATTAAGAATGTGTGTTACAGGCTTGCCTGCAGCCCAATCTTACGGAGGCATTTTCTCAATTGAGGTTCTCTCCTCTTAGGTAAATTCAGTCTGTGTCAAGTTGACATAAAATCCACACAACAGCTCAGCCTTGGTCATAGGTCTTTTCCCCATTTCAAAGGCCACAATTTTAGCCAGGATGCATTTTCACCCCATAGGACTTCCAGGGACTGCAATATGTCCTGTAGTCTCTCGGCCCTCTTCAAGGTATCCCTGGACTCATGCAATAGACCTCGTTCACCAAAGAACCACACCACTCCATACTATAGAAGAAAGCAGCCAGCCTCACCCCTAAACACCTGCAGAGACTCTACCCTGGGGTGGCCCAGCCTTAGTTACGGGTTCTATTACATCTAGCAGAGCCGGATGGCTGCTGCCGTAGCAAAGCAGCACACCCACACATTTCACATGGGACAAGGACGGACCAAGGGAACAATTCCTCCCAAGTCTAGCTTGGAAAACCAATATGCTTAATTGTGGTTACTTAAAAGGACCATGGTCAACGTACAGGGGTCTATAGTACCTAAGAATCTCCCCTGTCCTAGCAATGGTTAATGGCTTAGATATCCTTAGGAAGGGGCGGGGACTCGTGGGCCTCATTTGCAGAGTGAGCATCACCCGCTTCCTTGAGGGCATGATGGTGGACCTAACCTTATGAAGGCTCCATGTAGGAGATCATAGCTGCTCTGACTCAAGACAATAATGATCATGTCTAATCCTGAGGAAATGGCCACATAACTCCAAGCAACAGGAAAGCAAGAAATTAAATAAGAAGCCACTCGCTACAGGAGAAAGAGCAGGTAAGCCAAGACTTAGCCCCGAGCCTTTTTTCTTCCTTTTGGTGGGTCTCATGTAGCTCAGGCTGGCTTCAAGATCAATGTATAGTAGAAGATGACCTTGAAGTCTTGATCCTCCTGCCTCTACCTCTCAAATGCTGGGATTAGAGGCATGAACCATTAGCTTGGGCTTCTAATAGCATGAACAGGAATAGAGTACAATGGTTTGTGTGGCTACTCTAGACCATCTCAGTGGACCCCAGTGGTGCCATGCCTGGCCAGAATGAAGCATGGCCGCCTGGTCTGATGTGAAACCTTCATCCTGACTATTCACTCAACCTTTATCAAACTCTACCTCTCAAGCTATTCCTAGCGATGTAATTCTGTCCCTTGACTAGTTTCTACCTTAACTTACCTCTCAAACCTAAGAACACTCAGGATGCTTCTGGGAAGCATGATCTTTGGTTATTAATAGACACGATTCTCATATGCATGGTTGATAAGCACAGGTCAAAGTTTTATCTGACTTATTAGTTCAGACATGAGCAATTCCATGTGGATCTGAGAAACCTAACTTGTGTATAATCAGTGGCCAAAAGAATAATATACTAACAGTAAATCAGATACAGTATCGATTAATTTCCTATAAGACAACAAAGCTCTCATCTGTGGGGTTAGCTTCTCTACTGAACCAAAAGAAAAGGTTTCTTTTCCTGTTCAATTTAATCTCTAAGTCTTCAGAGCTGTAAAACACATGAGATCTAATCAATCGTGGATGGTAAATCAAAGAAGACGACATTCCTGAGAGGGAGAGTGCCCTAAAGCAGGCTTGTTGGAAACCACTCTAGCATGGCATTAAAATGCCAGGCACTTACCCTAATACCTCACCCTCACATTTAAAAAATAATTTTACTTAGCAGTTTCCTTTTTCCTTCTTTCTTTCTTTCTTTCTTTCTTTCTTTTTTTCAGATCTGCTCTCCTAAAACACTCTTATAGGGATATTCTATTTACAGAGCCTGGGGATACAGTTCAGTTGCAAGTTGTGGTTTAACTAAGAATGGCCTCCAGAAGTTCCTGTGTCTGAATATTTAGTCTCCAGTTGGTGGAACTGTTTGGAAACGATTAGGAGGTGTGCCCTTGTTGGAGGAGGTATGTCATCGGGAATGGGCTTTGAGGTCTCAAAAGTCACACACATTCCCTCTAACCCTCTGGGACCACTCGCCCAATTAAATGTTTTCTTCTACAAGTTGCCTTGGTCATTGTGTGTCATCACAGTGATAGAAAAGTACTAATACAAAAGCACTTGCCTAGCTTGTACCAAGCCCTGGGTATGATCCCCAGTACCCCATAAACTGGACATGGTGACACATGCCTCTACCTTGAACACTTTGAAGATAGAAGCAGAATTTAAGACCAGCCTAGACTACATTCTCAAAAAAAAAAAAAAAAAACAACAACAACAACAATACAGTCTGGAGGTAGCTGCTCTTCCAGAGAACCTGGGTTTGGTTCCCAGTTGCTGACCAACCATCTGTAACTCCAGTTCTAAGCGATTCCTTCTTCTGGCTTCCACATGCACATGTGTAACACATAGCCATACATGAAGGCAAAGCAACCATGTACTTTTTTTAAAAGCCTATATACATAAAAAGATGGGTGGGTGGATGGATGGATGGGTGGATGGATGGATGGATGGATGGATGGATGGATGGATGGATGAAGAGATGAAGGGATGGAGGGATGGATGGACAGATAGACCCCACATACAAACACTTCATTACCACTGGGCATATCCATCAGGCTCACTTGGGGTCTCCTAATGGACTTCATATATCACCAAATTTTTCTGTCACTAGCCAGATGCCAGTTCATACATGAAGCACAGTTTTGAACTTAACAGACCCAAGGATCTCACACTTGAGTGTTTATCAAATCCTCTGGGGTATTTTGATTCCCAGCCTTAAAATACAGTTCACTGTTTTCATAACAATTATCTCCCAGTGGGTCTAGGTCTAGACCAAAAGTTGTCCTATTTGTGGTTCTATCCATTCATGATTCACTTCCTTTCTAGGTTGATTTGCAAAGATTTACAGTTGAAGATTTACAAACACACTGTCCTTCCTCAACTTCCTCACTACCAGGAGGAATGACCAGAACTAAGACACCTCCTTCTTCTTCCTAGGAATTCCTTTTAAATCCTACAGCTATACAACTGAAGAAGATTCAGTAAGGTATTCATAAGTAGCAGAGGCCGTGACTTGGGGTTGAAAAAGGAGACAGAAGTATCCTGAGCATACATCCTTAGAGTGGACACAGTCCAGGCGTTTACGTGCCATGTGCCCAGGGATGGGGGATCTGGAGGCAGGTCTTTACAACACAATGCAGCCCAAGAAGTACTTATCCAGTTTGCAAGAATATGGGGAGAGAAGCAGCTTTGGGTGTGGCCCCTATTATGGAACCAGTCAGCTACAGCCCATGTGGGAACAACTTAAGTCCAGGACTCACTCCTTCCTCCAATTCAGCCTGTGGAGATGAGAAGAGAATTCCAGTCATCACCTACAGTTGAATTCCCTACCAGCTAGATAGAGGAAATCTTAGAAGAAACCACGACACTGTGAGAAAAAAGTACAGAGTGGTTATTGAGAGCAGGAACTCTTCCTGCTTTAGGCGCTATGATCCTGGGCCAACTGGTCTACCTGTTCTTTATTTTTTTGCCCTATCTTTACAGTGAAAGTAATAGCTCAAATCAATTGCATAAATTCACCATGGCCTTGCAGTGAGTTAACACAGATAAGGCTTGGGTGCAGAACCATTTAACTCCATCTTCTTGACTGGCTTACCATTCATTGTCTCAGACCTAAAAACACTCGGTATACAACTTAACATCTTTTGGCTTGCAAAACACAGAACTTCTTAGCATCATAAGTAAACTGGCATCCATGTTACCCCATTGGTTGAGGAGGGGACTACGGGAGGTAGAGAATTCACTTCTGTTTTGTCTTCTGTGTTTCTGTTTGCTTGGTTGTTTTTTAAGATTTATTTTTATGGAGCTAGAGAGTACTAACTGCTCTTCCAGAGGACCTGGGCTCAGTTCCCAGCACCCACATGATAGCTCACAACCACCTATAACTTCAGTCCCCAGGTATCCGATACCCTCTTCTGGCCTTCACAAGCACCAGCCATACACATCATACACATACATATATGCAGGCAAGCACTTACACAAATAAATTTTAAATACATAAATCCGTTTTTAGAAGTTAAACTGAAATTTACTTTCATTATTTTTTAAATATCTGTCAGGGTATGTGCATATGAGTGCAAAGCCCTTGGAGGCCAGGGCATGGGATTCTCTGGAGCCAGAGGACACATGGTTATGAGCTATCCAAGGTAGGTGCTGGCCACAGAAATTCCATCTTTTGCCAGCCCCTGAACTAGTTTTTAACTTTGTTCTTTGGCAAGAAGTTGAGTCCCTAAAATCTACCTGTCTATATTCAACCATCTTGATGACCAGCGTACTTAACAAGTATTCTGTGAAATTGACTCTCTCTTAACCTCCTACATTGCACAGAACACTATTCCATAGACAAATGTGGTTGAGGATGTCTATAATCCTAAGTACTCAAAAGTCAGGAGCAAAAAGATCATGAGTTCAAAGCCACCCAGGAATACATAGCAAGTTTCAAGACAGCCTGGACTATGTGAAGCCCTGCCTCAAAACAAATCAAAACACCTCATGGAGGCTGGAGAGATGGCTCAGCAGTTAAGAGCACTGACTGTTCTTCCAAAGGTCCTAAGTTCGATTCCCAGCAACCACATGGTGGCTCAAAACCATCTGTAATGGGATCCAATGCACTCTTCTGGTGTGTCTGAAGACAGCTACAGTATACTCATAAACATAAAATAAATAAATAATTCTTTACAAAAAAGAAAAAAACCCTCACATTCCAGGATATTAATAAAATGTTAAAATTCAGGTAACCCTGCCAGCCAGAACTAATCTTGAGGTCTGTTTTAAAGGAAGTCTTCCTTGCTTTGCTCTTTAAAAGCTGCTTGCTTCTTCCTTTCATTGGTAGATGAGGCAGTTCTCACCAGATGAACGGGTCAGCTGGCCATGGGACTCAGCAGCTGCAGTATCTCTCTGATCTAACCAGCACAGGCCACTGGCAGAGTTTGCTAGGCAGACATTTTCCAAGTCCAAAAGATAAAGACTAAATTTCGAGCAAATTCCAACCTCTCGCCAGGGCTTCTGAGCACAAAAAAAAAGCCCGCCTCTCAGTAAAGCTCATTCAAAAGCTGGAATGGAAGAGCTGGTCACCCCAGGAATAAGAGGAAAGCTCTCTTTATCTGAGTTGAGCTTGGACCAGAATTCAGACAGCTGGACATAGTTGCAAGGACGTGGACACACTGCCATCTGCTGGCCATATTGTGCATAGCAGAGGATGTGTCCTCCCTCAATAGCTGCCATCTCCCCCAAACCCCCTTTTCTCCTTTTCCAATTTGGAAGAATACAGGTATCTCACTTACAGCAGAGTCTTAGATGCAAGACGCTGGAGATTGGTGTTTTATCCTGGAGGTTGTCCCGGGAATATGAGGAAGACAAGATAGGTCTCAGCTGCCATGAGTTTGATCCCACAGTACAGCAAACCCAGAGCAGCAGACAGGATGCCTCAGAGAATGGCAAGGAGAGGCTGAGACATGTATCTGTGCATCTGGCTCCCTCTGAAAGGACATGGGAAGTGGTGCTATGCACCAGCTACATCTGCTTCTATTCTATATGAGCTGCCTACAGCCCTGTCTGGTGCCAATTTTCCAGACTCCATCCCATTTTACCAGTTTGGAATATGTGAGTGTGTTATCTACCAATCTTGCACCACCAGGCAGAAAGGGGACTACGCTTTGACTTTGAGCTTGTCACCCAGTCTCTCTGTGGTTCCCCACTTTTTAAAGGAAATAGCCATAGGACCTAGCTCAGCACAGTGCACAAGGATTAACCAAGCACATACTTTCAAAGTGTTTAAAAGGTCACCCTAGCTGGAAAAGCACTCCATAAAACTTCAGCATCCATTCAACAAATATTCCCTGAGCATCTACATCCTGAGGATGTAACAACAATCAATAAGGCCCCCTCTCGTATGCTTTCTGCCAGAGTCTCACTAGCCTACGTGGCTCAGAATCCCCTGGAGAACTGTCAGAGTTGTTTGTTTAATCTTTGTTTCTTGAATTTAACCCAGAGCCTCACATATGCTAGGCAGGTGTTCTACCACTGAGCTACCAACCCTAGCCCTGTGACCTTCTTAAAGCACAGGTGAGTGGGCCAGACTCCCAGGGTCTCTGAGACCTTGGAATCTGCATTGTCATCAAGGTCTCAGGCGCCACTGAGGCTGCTGACCCAGGAGGTCACATTTTAAGAATCATTAGCCAAACTGCATGTGACAGCACAAGCCTGTAATCTCATACCCCAGGGGCAGAGACAGAATTACCTAAGGTCAAGGGCTAGCTTTCCCCATAAACTAGCAAGCTACGGGACAGCAGAGATTCCATAGTGAAAGCCTGTGTCCAAAACCAACAACAAAACTGTATGTATGCACAATGGAATGTCTTTCAGCCTTAAAAAGGAGGACATTGAGGCCGGAGAGATGGCTCAGCAGTTAGGAGCAGCTGCTAAAATTCCTTCCCTGAAAGACAGATGTGTACCTCTCCTCCTAAAGCCAAATCCCACCAAAGCTCACCCCGAAGAACCAATGACTTCATCAATTGTACTTACGTAGCAGGAGGTGTGGGGTAATGGCCATGCATGTGGATAACCTTAAAACAGCTCACCGGAAGGTCTGCATCCAGCAGGGATGTCGGAGTTCCCACAGCTGTGCAGAGGGAGCCCCTCCCCTCACTGCTCTCCACTCCTGTCCTCTAGCCCTTTCCCCAAGACCACATGCAATTAAGGGGAAATTGCATATACCTGGTTAAGAGGGACATGGGCTACTTAGATGAGGGTCCCTGAGTCTCCCCACATCCCACTCCTTCTAAGAGGGACGGTAAATAATCAACAGATCCAGCTGTGACGATCACAAACAGGCCCAACACGATTCCTGAGGATGATGGCAGTTCAGGTCAAAGGATAGTCCTGTCCAACCAGAGTGAATACTGCTCTTGCAGAGGACCCAGGTTCAATTCCCAGCACCTACATGGAGCCTCACAACCACTGGTAACTCCAGTTCCAGGAAATCTGACACCTTCTTATCCCTGAAGCCTCCACACATGTGGTCCACATACACTCGGGCACACACACATACACACACACACATTAAATAAATGAGTAGATTTTAGGTTTTGATTTTAAGAAGAAAACAGGCTGGTGAGATGACTTGGTAGGCAAAGGTGCTTGCCACCAAGCCACAATGACCTGAGTTCAATCTGTAGGACTCAAGTTATAAAAGGAGAACTCTTAAAATCTGTGCTCTGAGCCCCTCACCATACACACACACACACACACATACACACACACACACACACACACACACACACACATACACACGCACACGTGCATAAGTAAATGTTAAAATTTTTAAAGGAGGGGGTGGGAGTGAAGTGAAATGAATTATAAGAAGAGGGGGAGGAGGAGGGAACAGGAGGAGGGAGAGTCATGGAGCAGGAGAGGAGGGAAGAAAGAGAAAGAGGGGGA